>NW_020653337.1:14046838-14093176 GCF_003589595.1 Hyposmocoma kahamanoa
AACCTATTGCAATAAAACGGCAATTTCATACTTTAACCCCTAATATCAACAATCATTATCTTGGAAATCGGCGTTCGAAATTCGAGTATTTAGACTTCCTCTATAATTGTAAGTCAATGATTTCCTCCTAGCATCGTGATTCAGTTTTTTTATTTATTTTGTTTACCAACAGCTATTACATTGACACTTATTTACTATATACCTTGATTCGTGTTTTTAAATTTAATACACAGCTAATCACAGGTAAACACCTCATGCAAAAATGGCAAAGAAATCTTTTCAACTTAACTATATATTATTATTACAAACAAATAACTTAATCTACGTGTACCTATACAACAAAATGCTATTTTATTATTAGTATTTTTCAAAAACAAAGGCAACAATCTCCATGTACATCCAAATATACTCACTAATATAAATAGTGAATATAGGTAAGTCAAAAATTCTGTATAAGGGTGGGTTCGTACCGTATGTACTTTATATGTAGTACTAAGTAAATACTTGTAGTTTATGTAAGTAAAGACTAACCAGTCACTTTGGAATTTGATTCTAGCCCTAGCTGTAGATAGCTACAGCTTTTTGTCGTTTGCAGTGTGGCCCCTGGGGGCCACAAGTGAAATACTTTGCTGTGGAGTTTTGCGTTCGTCTTATTTTGTCGTTGTGCTCTGGTTACAACTACCTGGCGGCGTTTCTACTCCTCACCAAGTGTCGGAGTTACAGGTACGCTTTCGCATTCTTCCGTAACTCCGACAGTGTGTGGTTCGATTGGACGCTGAATCCCATCTCGCTTTCCGGGGAGAGTTCTTGTCTCCCCATCAGCAGTCTTGAGAGGCAGGCGTGGAACACGTACGCCGCCACCTCGGGTCCATCAGTCTATGAGCGACAGATTTGTTTTTATAATGTCAAGTAGCGGACGAATAAGTCGTCCGCCCGATGGTAAGCTACTCGGCTGTCCATAACAGTATCTGTGCCCTTCAAAACCGGAAAACAGTAAGGCTGACATTACTGCTAGGCGGCAGAAATAGGTAAGGTGGCAAACTTCCCTGGATGAACTCTTAAAAGTCTCCAACACTCTAGGGGAATGTTAGAAACTTTTAAAGTCTTCTGCTCTACTGCTACTAATGTTAATGTAACTTAACCCAACCCATGTAGAGTAGATTTTTGCGTCAAGAAATATTTCTGCGTTTATATACCATTTTGAATATTAATGCACTGGCCTCAAGAACTCATGACACATGTTTGTGAATAATAGTGATAAAAAAGCACGAGAAAATGATTTTCAGTTAATTGGATAAATTTTTTGAAATAATGGAAAATTTTGTTATATCGTCAAATACATTTGATATACGTGTTACCAACATTGTAAAAATTTTGTGAAGCAAGCATGACAGTTATATAGTAATAAATGACAGTAATTTGGAAAACTTGTAGTTATTTTGTGTTAAACGTGACGTTTAGTAGTTATTTCGCCCTTTATGTCACAAAACATGTTTTATTTCATAGAACACTAAACTGCTATGTAAGTTGTTGTAAAATAAATTACAATGCAGATTATTTTAATGCTAATTCTATCATGACAAATGTCCAGTATCGGAGTAAAGAACATACTTTTCAAATGTGGCTTCCTTTTTTTATAACGAATATTTGTATTGGTGGATACCAAGCTCAATGGTCACTACTGCGAAGGTCGGTTAAGAGCCTGGAGATTTTGTAGTGACAACTTCATTTTTTTTTTCTTATTTATTTATTTATTTACTTATATACATTTTTACATTCGTTTATACGACACTGAAACCCTTGAGGGGTTTAAAAGTGTATCACGTCTGACAAATTTGACGTTGGATAACAAATCTAATACTAAACTAAACACTAAACACTTACATTTACATACATACATATAACATTCAAGGATAAACATTTAGGTGTGCATACTCCATAGTCAACCTCATCGTCACTTTCCATTACGTGAGATGGAGGTCAAATGCGCACTAGTATTTAATAAAAAAAAATCAAATTCTTATTCTAGCCATACGAAATGGTTTCCTCCTTTCATGAACTGTTTTCAAGGGCAACGATTACAAGGTGCTTTTTACAAAGGCACTATGAGTCACTTATTATATCTACCCATTGAGTATACCTACCGAAATCTATAACAAGTACGTGCGAAGCATTGAATACTGAATGAAAAGGAAAGAAAATGCTATCGGATATTCGGTATGTGTATGTCCGTAAATATAGCAAAACTAACATGTGTTGTGCAAGTTTTAAATACAATTTCATTTATAATTAATAGATTTAGGGGGGACTCGTTTACCGTCTCACATCGGTCCGAAATAATACCTGTCAAATAAGTAATATTCGACCAATTTAAAATACGCATGACGCGAACGAAGCTTCATACTTTACATTGTCTTTTTTTATTTGGTCGGGTATTACTTATTTGACACTATGGTTTCGGACGTATGTCGGACGGTGAACGGGAGTGGATACCCAAGACGTCACTTTGCAGAAATCCATGTTAATAAAAATGGAAGTTAAATCATGCAAAATAGCTGTGTTTGTATTGAATGCTTTTTTCATGCAGTTAATTTTCCCAGTCTCCCTTCGCAAAAAATTGAAACACAAGCGACTTTCAATCGAACAGATTCATCGAATGAGAGTCGTATAATCAACCCCTAAGGATGCCTCGGAGAGAGGCGAAACACGTGACGGGTTTAATTTTGGTGGTGGTATTTGTGACTGTAGTGCAGCACGATTTTGTTTTTATTTTTTGTTTTTTAAGGCACACACTTCTAACACCGCCACAAACTATAAATAGATCCACCTACTATATATTATCCTTAAAGAGGTCCATTGTACCACGATTTCGTTTAAGTAAGGTAAACGATTCTTTTATGGGGAACTGTATACCTTTTTACATTAAGATTCCGGAGCATCTATTAAGTATATTAACTCTATATAATCTAGTATATAAAATCTATTAAATGTAATTCAAAACTTACATTAAAAGTATTTTAATTGAAAAGTCATGTTACAAAATTGTAGACTACATGTTAGATAAAGATGCATGGAAAGACAACATGAGTCTAGATTGCACTCATATATGATTCAAAGTGTATTCTACAGCATTTAAGTTTATTTGAAAAGAGCAATCCCTAGAGTTTCTTTTTCGTTCTTCTCAGGGAAGTCGACACAGTGAACGAGGAGTAGTTAAAAAAATTATGTTTTCAAGTGTAAACATTTTACATATGACATAAATTTCACTTTAACTTTGACTAGAATACAAAAATATTGTTATTATTAACGAATAAAAACTTCTCCCATGTTTTACAAATTCTAGTTTTCAACAAGGATTACGAAAATTACCTAAGTTTCTTATTTGCTTAATAGTTTTCGAGCAATGAAACATTGTTTAAGCTTGGGACATTTAATACTGAAAATGTAAGATTCCGCGAATTATGTGCCTGGGAATGGACACTTTTCAATATCTATACAATAAAATACGATATACAGCGTTCATAAATCATAGACGTTTTCCAAACCTATAAATAATTGTAGAGTCTTCTATGTGAGTGATGTTGTAGTTATCACTGCAAAGCAACAACACTATAATATGTTATATAAAGAATGGAGGGGTCAAGATTTTAGAATGCTGAATACGCCATTCTGTGGGCGTGTTTCAATTGAACGCACCACAGAACATAAACACATAATTACAAGGACTGCATGACATTACGTTATTTAAACAATTGTATGATGCACAATGTAGTTTCGGTGAGTTATGCAAAAAATTACACGCACTTGCATTATATGTTAGGCTATATGTAGAAAAGAATAGAACGGACTAGAATATCATTATTTAGCTCAGTGCAATATTTTGCTTGTCACAAACAAATGCGGAAGCGAAACGCTTCGCGCGAATCCTGGGAATATCCACAACAAAGGGATGGAACCCCAGCTTACGTCTAGTCCCCCGATGATGGAAAGGGGAAGGGGAAACTAAGTAAGAAATTTAAAAAAACCCGCTTATAGGAGGTTGTAGATCTCTTTTGCTGATTTCAGATTTGTTAGTAAATCTATTTTGCTAAAAATGTTACGCTGTAAGGGCGGCAGAATAGATGTTAAAGTAAAGGCCCCCCATATACGGGACGATTTGTCTTCACGATCCATCGTTTCAGATGGGTCGAAACGATGAATCGATAATGCGTGGTTATGTTATTAACGATTAACTTGAAAGCCAGAGTGGTAGCGACGGCTCTATACGATTATCATGACGATATATCGAAACGAGGAATCGTTTGTATATGGGAGTTTTAATACAGTCTACCTGCCCCAGTAGGAGATAAGCGTGATAGTAAGTATGTATGTAATAGTGCTGGCTAAATAAGGGATACTGACTGCCTGAAACTGGTGACCGCTTGTGTCGGTGCTGAATGTCATGCAGTTGTCTGAAGGAGCCGTTGATGCGGTGAAGGGCTACGTCATGCGGCGAATTGAATATACGTCCTCCGAGGCCCAAATTATCCAACAAATGCTCGAAGCCCTGGAAAAATTTTAAATATAATGTACTACGCTTTGTTAGTTTGTTGTAATAGTACATATAAGTCCTTGGTAAGGGCTGACTATGGGCAGGTACTAGCAACTAGGAGATACGCGCCTTTAATATAAAATAGTATGAGAATACTGACCATTCTCTACGTATTTTATATCTGGAAATAAATTTTATTATAGGTAGGTACTTTATAATGTAGATAGTATGGAGAGTTGCTGTTCAGTTGATATTGTTATGTGTTCTGTTTTCTATTGTTGTGTATGGTAAATTAATGGTTTAGATGAGAGTACAATGGAAAACAAATATTTTTCTTTTGATCTGGTAGATATTATTTCTGTGACTCTAGTTAGTGAAAAGGGGTACAAGTACAAAAAGCCAACTTTACAAGGAAACGTGAAAAATACTTAACGCTTAAAATCACATTAAGCTGTTTATCGCGTCTCCTTGTAAAGTTGGGTTTTTGAACTTGTACCCCTGTTTACTATAGCCACAGATTTATTCCTAGAAAAGCTCTAGCACGAAAGTATTATAAGTCAAGTGGCTATGTGATCATCGAGTCAATATACACATACATACGTTAGTTTAACTTTTTCATGGACAGTATATTTCTTGTGCAAGTGTTTATGTTGATTTAAAAATAAATGTTCAATGTATGTAAATTATGGAATTTTGTAAGTACATTGTTGATACTTCTCTGCGGAGAATTAGACGACAACTACACAGAATGCACTTAGAAATCGCTTTGTAAACTCTGTAGTTGGTTTTTTGAGATCCATATAGCGATACTGGGTACCCCGATTATTATATTCTATTAATTAACTTAAAGTTAAATATTAGTAAACGCTAACTCCCCATGAACGGGTTAAAAAGTGCATATCCACCATTGAATGGCGTCAAATTGTATTTGTTAGGTAATAAATTTAAAAATATTTTTGTTATTATTTCTTCACTATTACATGACTACAGGACTGTAGCATACCATCAGATGCACGACTTGTTCGTCCCACACTAGATATTTAAAAAAAACTTAGGCGGAGGGTATTATATTCATAGGCAGATTTTTTTCTCCAGTACTCCAGTTTTTCAACTGTTGTTTTGGAAATTTTAATATAATATGTGAACGCTTAACGAGCAAGTACGGTAGATTGTAGCAAAAGTAAGTAGCTTGAAGGAATAATGTATTTTTTTTCTTTGTTTAATGTATACATTTTACAAAGGTTAAATACATGCAGCTGTTCCTCAAAAACCACTGAGTGTTTCGTGCACAGTGATTGGCTCTATTTTCAAGTATTTTCTTTATTTTGTTTACATTTCCCTTCCACATACGAATATTGAATGCACGCAGTCAGTCACTCAGTAATTTAGGAATTGTATAATCTAGTTTTTCAGCACAATACACATTATTTCTAGTGAGAAGAAATTTCTTAGTATTTAAGATTTTTTATTTTTTTGATCTCTGGTATACAGATATATTTTGTATATACATATATCTACAATTCTATATCCCACTGCTGCGCACGAGTCTCCTTTCAGGAGAAGCCATAGTCCGCCACGCTAACCCAATGCGGTTTGGGGACATCACACGTTTTCAGAGGGTTGTGAACCTTCTTCGACGTGCAGTTTTCATCACGATATTTTTCCTTCACCGAAAAGCTGATGGTACATTTCTAATTCAATTTCGCATACAAATTCCGAGAAACTTAGAGGTGTCAGCCCGGATACGAATTCACGGCATCTGCTTTAGAAGCGGTAGGTTATGCTAACCATGCATGGTTTAGATATACATAACTAAGTTTTTGTACATCAAAACAATTGTCCTAATATTTTTAAAATAAATATATAAGTACTTATTATATATGCAAAGCTACAAGTTCCTACTCACTGGCAGAAATATGACGCATACTTTTCGTATGGTGGAAAAAAAATATTTATACCGTTTCAAAAAATACAAGGTGACCTGAATGTGGAAAATTAAAACAAATATCAACAGCCGGCAAAAAGACAGCTGCTTTTTGTTTATGTCACTGCCTACCTTTCATTGTCAATAAAATATTTGTACATGTAAGAATATGTATTTTTCAATATAACGAATATTTATTAATACATGGCGCTATTGTATCTACAATAGCGCCATGTATTAATAAAATTTCTTTCTTTGCATTCTTTTCTCTTGGAAGTTATACCAAATAGGTCAGAAGTATTTTCGGGAAAAATACATATAATAAGACAGATAATCACAGAATAAGGATAACTCTGAGAATACCCAGACCAGAACCAACTTAAAAAGTACTGCCACCTTACCGATTTCTGCCGTCAAGCAGTTACTGTGATCTGGTTTAGAAGGGTAAGGGTGCTGGTGAAATTACAGGCACATGGAACTTGTCAACTTACGTCTCAGGGTGACGGGCGCAGGGGCAATGCCCATAAGATCTTTGCGATTTAAAGCTCTGAATGGCACTGCAGCTGCTATGGACACCAGGTCCGTTACTTGGTATTATAAAAAAAAAAGAAAACCATCGGCTGGTGAAGTTCCGGGTATGTTACATCGACAGCATAAGCACACGCCGTAATCTTAGCCGACCACGCGCCGCAGACCGAGTACACGGCTCGTATCTTGTAGAAATTTATGTGGTGAGAACATAATTGGAAATCCCCACGAGATTTAAGTATCTAATTACAAAAACATAGGTACTAGTTGGCGTTGGCTTATCAATGTCATTGCATGGAATTGCAAAAAGTCAAGATCAAGGTTGCATTGAAAAAGTTAAATGTTTATTACCACCGAATTTGATTTCACCAAAGATAATTATAATCCCTTATATCTAAGTAGGTAGTCAGGACAATTCAAATCAAATTTAATTCGTTACTACGACTAAATAAATTGTTTATTTAAAGTAACACTATATCTATTTAATAATCTTATTTGATGATAACATATTTTTTAACGATATTTTATATTCGTGTATGTATTTTCTTACATTAGGTGATAAAATAATTTAGAAAGTTCTCGAGTTTTCCTTGATCAAACTAACAACTTTGTAAACAAACTTTCCCTTCCTCTTATTAAGTCGTAATAGAGTGCGTCTTTGCATAAATTCCTTTTATTTAGTAGTTTCGCTTTTATAAAAATAAGTTTATTACAAACTTGTACTTAAATACTCAAAAATTGAAATTTTCAAAGTTTCCTATATACTTTTAAAATAAATAAACAAAACACTTTCATAATACTATGTATAATAATGTGTAATAAAATCATTTTGTAATTCGACAAGCAACAATACGAGTAAATACGTTGAGGTGACTATCTCTTAAACTAGCTTCCTAATCGATAAGGAATTAAATGTTAAATAAATTTTATTGCACAATCTCAAGGTGGACCTAGCAGGTAAACAACGCGTCTTAATGTTATCAAACGATTTAATTCCCTTGTTGATGGATACCGATCACCGTTGCATGTAATACGTTCACGTGTTTTAGGACATATTGTCTTCGCGGCTATAATTCTTCAAGCTTCTTACAATAAGTAGATAACACGTTTAGATTAGCGATTTTGTCTCAATATTCTGAAGAGTGGAATGGTAACTAGTTTTTGTAACAAAATTGTACATGGCAAAGTGACTGTACGTCAATTGTGTAATTCGCGAAAGAAGCACGACCTCTTTTTTAACTCGTATCTTTTGTACGTTGCAAATGACATAGAGTTCATTATGCTATGGTTACAAAGACTCCATTCCATTCCGTAGGCAATGTAAATCGAGCCTTGATGCTTAAAATTTAATTTCAAAATTACGTAAAATTGACATCGGTGAGTTATTAAATAAAGGAAATGAACAAGCGGAGGAGCGGTATCATGTACAATGAATATAAGCGCCCAGATACACGAGGAGAAAGTTTTCGCGCGGCCGCCGCGCGGCTACCGTCTAGTTACCACGCCTTCATGTACATTAACAACATTTAAATTCCTCTGAATTAATAAATAAGAATAAATCCGGCGCCGCGTAGACCAAATTCAAGCCAACGTCGCCCGCGTGCTCCGGACGCTCATTTAAGTTAAAACGTAAAAGCTAAGTAAGTAGAGCGTATTTTGCCATGACAGTAGACGCACGCGATCGCTGCGCGGCGGCAACGCGATCTCTATTCGGCGACCGCACGGAGACCGCGCGGGGTGGGCGCGATGAAATTCGTGTCGAATAAAAGCGCCTCTTAGTGTTTATACCGGTCACCTATTCGTATCTTTGCGTACATAATTCTCGGACATACGTAATAAATAATTAATTGAGTGTGAGCTATGAGTGCATGCGTTTAAAAAAATAAATAAAAAAATTTGTAGATAGGATTGTAGATGGTGATGGTTCGTGTAAATCGCGATTATAGTCCCTATTTATCTACATCTATACATATAATATTTATCTACATATGTATGAGTGTGTACAGAACGTTTGTCTAGAGGTTGCATTGGCTTGGGTAAATTTTGTACATAAAAAAAAAGAATATGATATATATTAATTGTTGTAAATGCTCTCACTGATCGATGTGTCTATTGGAGGGACACCTGTATATACCTCCACAATTACACTAGTAAATCTACTCCTGATTCAGTGTTGGCACCACTGAATTAAGAGTGCAGTAGTATTTACTAAAATTTGAAAACTGTTTACGGAATCAGTGCTTACCGGTGTTGGTTACTCGTTTAGTCACTATTTCTAGTTATAGCTATTTACTATTTGTAGTGTGTAACTGTTTGTTGACCCCATCAATAAATTAAAAAGAAAAACTAGAATAACACAGGAAATAAAACATAGGTACCTGTTAAATACAGAATGCGTCAAATTCTTATCGACTATTTTATGCCAATGTGGAGTCAATACAATTATTGAATCACTTTTAAGCAATCTCTATATTTTGGAATAGTTTTTTATTTTCTATTATTTTTCTGAGCAGCTGCGTTATGAATGTGCGAATTATAATCGCCTTTATTAATGTTATTTTTATTTTAAGAATGGAAATTGAAAACATATTACTTACTTAGTTAGCAAAAGACAAAAATAGAAAATGATTTGCTTTCGCCATATAGGAGGTTATCCAAAAGGAATGTAAGTGCGAAATGACAATGAAACGAGAGCCAACAACAATAGAACCGACAATCACGTGACAAACACTGCACAGCTAAGGCACCATCTGCTTCAAACAATGTGAAGGTACAATAGGTACTTTTTAGCATTCGATCGTACAGTATGCTAACTTGACTGATTCAAAAGATTAAGTTTGTGATAATAAGGACATAGTCTCAATACATACCCTCAATCCGCATTCGGCCAATAATTTAAAATAATTAATATAAATTATAAATTGGCGTTTCGTATGAGGAGGTATCAACCTACGCACACAAACAATCACACGCGTCAACTTTTCAGGTTTACTTTTTATGATACCAAGTGAAGGAACGAACACGGTGGCAACTGTTATAATTATCAATCAGAACAAGGAGGTCCTCAAGTCACTTGTTTATGGTCTGATAATATACATATTTCAATCATCATAATCCTGTTTAAGAACCAGGCTTGTCGGTGTAGTCTCCTATACTCCTCACGGTTCATGGACAGCTGCTTGACCTCTTTATAGCTGCTCATTTTGATGTTCTTCTTTATTTGCTCACTGTACGCTATTCTTGGTCTTCCTCCTTTTTCTCCTTCTATTTTCCTCTCATTTACAATTCTCACAAATTCGTCATTATGTAACAAATGTCCAAACATTTACCCCTTCTGTTATCTATTGATTTAAAAGATTTATGTCTTCCCTAATCCTAACATGTTGAAGGTATGACGCTTACTTGGTGGTAAACGACACGCCTATCCATAACAGTTGCGGAGACACTCAACGCTTTAAGTCGCAAAGATCTTGAGGGGCACTGCCATTACGCACCCTGAGACACAAGTTATTAAGTATGCCTGTAATTTTACCAGAACCCTTACCCCTTAAAACCGGAACTCACATTACTGTGTGGCGGCATAAATAGTAAGGTATCGGTACTTTCCTAGACGCACAGGTAAGGTATCAGTACTTTCCTAGACGCACTATTTTCATAACGAGCTCTACTGTTAGTATTTGGTCTGCTTCTAGGTACAACAGCATGCAGTCAGTTTCGAGTATGCTAATGTAATCCTGAATTTAAATTTGTCAACAAATTCACTTCCGTAATTCCCGTCTATACAAAAATGTAAACAATGGTGTCACTATAAAAAAAAAATTGAGAATTATTGTATAAATGTCGAGAAAAGTTTCACCAGTCGTATTTTTGTTTTGCCATTGAGTTGAATAAACCATCAAGTAATTATTACCTTTTACCGTTACTAGTTCACTTCTAAAAATCAAGATGTTTCAGATACGTATAATTGATATTATACGTATCTGAAACATCTTAAATAAAAAAAAATGATTATATTCTTTTAAGTATGGTAACTGGTACTTCTGATTCTCCGACTATTGGTCACGTCGACTGCAGATAACGCTTGCAGTTGAACTCTCGACTGCTTGCAGTTGATCACTACTGCACACATTAACTGCAGACTTGCAGTCAACAACCTCCAGAATAAGGAGATCCTCAAGTCACTTGTTTATGGTCTGATAATATACATATTTCAATCATCATCATCCTGTTTAAGAACCAGGCTCTTGTCGGTGTCGGTTTATACTCCTCACGGTTCATAGACAGCTGCTTGACCTCTTTGTAGCTGCTCATTTTGATGTTCTTTATTTGCTCACTGTACGCCATTCCTGGTGTTCCTCTCTTTTTTTCCTTCTATTTTCCCCTCAATTACAATTCTCACAAATTCGTCATTATGTAACAAATGTTCAAACATTTACCCCCTTCTGTTCTCTGTTGTATTTAAAAGATTTATTTCTTCCCTAATGTTGAAAACATTTAATATAATTTCGGGAAATACTAAAAATTTAGCAACGCTTTTGTAAATGACACTAAATAAGTTGTCCAGTTATACTTAGATATTTCAAAGATATATTATTATTATTTTATTAACAATAATGACAAAAAATGTGTAAGAAAAAAGGCCCATATTATTACGAGTAACTGTGCGGTTGTGTGTTACAAGTTTTATGTTACAAGAGTATGTGTACAGTATCTGTATGTTATTGCGTTTCAGTTTCAAAATGTTATGTTTGTATCATTTTTAACACTAAAATCAGAACAGAAGTGTATTACCATACCATACATACATACAGAGGTACGATAACAAATGAAAATGTATTGTTTTTGGTATCACACAGTAGCGGATAAGTAGAATCATGTAAAATTATGTACTAAATTATTAATGGAATCCAAAGCATCTGATAAACTTGATTTGTCTGATAGCGCGATTGCATGTCTGGTGAGTCAATGTAAGAAAGTATATTTGAACCAGTGATGTTAGTTCACTTCTATAATATGTACTAAGGTGAAATGAGACCCAAAATAAACGTTTTGGCGTATGTGGACCACACGAAAAGTAGGTTTTTCGATATTAAAAACTACGGACTCGACTTGTTTTTTTTTATTGGTAATGAAAACAGGCAGTAAATTAAGGGACCCGAAACACGATTGACTAAACTTTGCTCGATGAAAATATACATATAATTTATGCAAATTTTTCATTTTTTACTACATTCAACTACGGAAAAATTTGTTTCATTTGATGGCTATTAGAGATATTTCAATAAATTTTTCTTTCTCGTGTTCCGTAACAAATACGTCAGGGTACTTTGAGATTATTTTACAGTAAGACAGTAGGTTTACATATAGTGCAACCAATTTCGTTGCGTCTACCTCACAAGTTTCAAAGCCTACGCGATCGCTATACCATTTTGCCTTAAGAATGTTTATTTTGTTTTTGTTGTTGTTTTTGTGTTTTTGTAGCGACTTGGAGTTAATATTATGTTATAAATATTAAATGAATGAAAAAAATTAATAAAATGATATTTTAACTAAGTAGTCTACTATATAATAGTAGTAGATTCAGCTAAGGAATAGAACTCCCTGCCTGCAAATTTATTCCCTGAACGTTATAACTTGGGCCTTTTCAAGGCAAGAGTGAATAGGTGTTATTTAGGTGTGCATGATACATCGTCACTTTCCATCAGGTGAGATAGAAGTGAAAAGCACTCTTTTTGTTAAAAAAAGAAATTAGCCTACATCGTAAACGTAATTGGGACAAAAGTAAATCGATAACAATTTCTTTCAGGAATTTAAATTTAAAATCATTAAATTTTAAATAGCATGTAACAAATACGAAATTGACAGAACAGCGTCAAATAAGTAGAAGTTTGTTTATTATTTTCATATAAAGGTATATTACAATAGTAAGGTCGCCTGTTGCACATTAACTTAATATTTTGAATGTTAAATTACTGTTTTGTGTTGTCACTATAATTTTAGATGTAATAAAGAATATTTCATTAATTAAAAATCTCGAACTGAAAATACGCTTGATTTTTTTACTTTTGAAAATTAACACATTAAGTAAAAAATACGCATCCAATAAATGTATTATACCAATTTTATGTAATGCTGAACAGAATAAAGATATGTATAAATAATAATAAAGATATATATATATATATATACCGAACAGAAGATGTGTGGTAGCCCCATAAGTTTTTGAAACCATTTTGTAATTACTGGTATTTACCCAAAAAATACTTTTCGACATTCGAAACTTTCACGGAAGAAGTACAACAATGGAAGTGCCTTAAGCCTTGATTATTATCAGAACAGATATCGCCAAAATTTTCACATTCTTAATTTGAAACACTAAAAAATCTTAATATTGATCGTAGTTTCAAATGTAAAAAGAAATAACAAATTCTGGATTGATAATATAGTTTAAACTTTACACCCTGTTGGCATATCGTTGAAAGTTCAACACCATCAGTATCTATTATTCAAGTTACGACGTTTTGATATTACATTGAAATTTCAATCAATGTCCTGCCATCTAGCTGAACGACGAATTGGAGTAATTAATTTAGTTCTCCAAAAAGGAGCAACCATATTGCAGGGGTATAAGCTTTACTTGCGTTTCCAGTACCAAAAAAAATATTTCGATAGACAGAAAATTCAAAATTTATTAAAAAAAAGACTTTCCGATGATATGAAATACTACCACGGGTAATATTTTTGGTGCGGCTATAATTTTTGCAGTCCAAAACAGCACAATAAAGCCTTTTTCTAGGATTTTAGAGAATTTGCACGAAAGAATGACACACCATATCATATAAAGCGAAAATGGCGGACAGAGCTTAGATAGGTCTTTCGAGACCTATAGTTGGCACGCGTAGGACGCTAACTAACCACTTCTACTGTACTTGTTGTTTGTGCTGTGGGCGCTGGGTCCTATTCCCAAAAGGAATAAATTGAGAAGTGAAGCTTTCAAAAGTGGTTCTATTGTAGGTTTCTAGGTCGAGTTGAATTTCGTTGTTTAGGTACTCATAGTGCAGGGAATTAGCTTGTTTGAGATCAGGTAACTGGTGTGGGTGTCTTACGCACACACTATATATATACATACCTAAATCGCAGATGCAACCAAATACTGTCGTAACTCACTCCATGTGACGCTTGTGTAACAATGTAAATGTCATTTAAACTTCTCTCTTATGGCTTTAATCCTTTAGGCCCTTAATTATCTCCATAGAGGAGACCTAGGGCTTGTAGAACCGGTCCGAATCCTAAAATTTCATTCCCAGTGCTGGAATTGGTTTAGTAACGGTACTCCCGGTGTTCCCGGTACTTCTTTCTTCTTCTTCTTCAAAAGCTTGAACTGTTGGTATCTGTACCTATTCAGTAATTTACGCATAATAATAATACCATAAATAATAAAGAAAAACTTCATTATATAATTAAATTGTTTTGTTAAAAATATCTATTTGAAAGATAATTACTATTAAATTTAACATAACATATTATTCTAAAATCACATTGTAGTTAAGTTATAAGTAACATCATAATGACAGTGTGTCCGTACGAAATTGAAAACGGGCGATGTTACTCATAGCTTAAGTAGGTAGGTAGCTCCTTGCTATAACCGGGAGTACCGGTACTCTATAATCGCGGCACCGGGACCGATTGCACCTCGCCAGTATCGAGATTTCTCGGTATTTCCGGAACCTGGAATTCCCGGGAGCGAGCTGTAGTCACGGCTGACTATGTCAGTTTGATCCGAAAAAATACCCTTTTTAAGTTTATTTATTGCATAGTTTTTTTTAGACTTTTTACACTGTAGTATACAGGTTGATAAAAAAATCACTGTCTATATTTTTACATTCAGTAATATAACCCATTAGTAAAATAAAATATGAAAAATGCCCCATTTGTTTTCTGTTAACATTTCCCAATAATTTCTATCACGTGGTATCCTCAAAGTAGTAAGTAAAAATCGATTCCTCGAGCCATTTTCGAGCCATTAGCGCTGGCATGTCTGAGCGTCGAGTGTTTTATATTAAAAAAAAATACATGTAACCGTGTCTATTAATCATAGGGTGTCAATAAAATAGTTATTGATTCTCTTATCACCCTGTATACTACAATAGTACCGTAGCCTTTTAATAAACTAAAGATAACTAACTCGTAAGAGCAATATTTAGAAAAAAATATATAGAAAAGAAATATTTACGTTCATGCACTTCTTGGAGTAACACTCGTTGATGTCTTTTGCATGATAATTATTGAAAAGATGATTCACTTCTGGTGTTGTGTTCCTATTATTGTCATTTTTCGTTTTTTATTTTCGGGATTTTCCGGTGTTTTCGGAACTGGGAATTCCCGGGAACAAAGCCTAAGGAGATCTGTGCTCGGCAGTGAGACTTCATATTTCAGAAACTTTTGCGAGCGTGTTTACAATAACTCACGAAATTTTTATGGCAATCGGATTATTCGATATAAAATGGCGTAAAAGACAAAATACAAAGTTTAAATTGAGTTTTTAAGTTTTCGCGATTGTACACAACTTTTCATAACCATGGGAACTGCAAAAGGCCCGAAACGTTAGTTTGTGTGAAAAAACAAATTTACGCAACGCGTACCAAGTTTAACATTTATTTATATAACTATGTTAATGTAAAAGCTTTACTTTTTTAACTTTTTTTGCAAAAAATAATGCTTTTATGAAACAGACTGAAAGTGCTTAAAAATTTCATCATTTCTCATTTTATAAAATTGGCTTTTACGAACTTTCTTCTCGGAAGTATAGATATAGTCTAAACTTTTTTTTAAGAGGAGACCCGTGCCCAGCAGTGGGATCTAACACTCCAGAATCTTTTGTGGGCGTGGGCACACAAGTTTACAAAAGTTTTATCGCCATAGAATGAATAATAACGGAATGCTTACGAGACAAACAAACATACATCATTCATGCAATTTTATAGATATAGGTTCGTATGGTGTTGACCATATTTTAATTTAAATATCCCTTGTTTTAACTACGTGAGAAGACTTGTGTGTTGTATCAAAACTTTTGAAGAGGTATGAAATTCTGAACTCGCATTATTAAAACCTATAACATTTCTAAAAATTATTTTTTGTGAAATTACTCCACCAGTTTATTATAATTATTAATACAAAGATCGAACATTTAGGAAAATTCCTTCGATCCGGTCGGATTCGAACCGACGTCTTCCAGCAAACCGTGGCAGGCGTTATGCCAACTAAGTCTCGAAATGAACCAGCGGACCTCATGAATTTTTCTGTGCTTCTTTTATCGGATCTTTGTATTTGGTTTTTTCAACGACTTTTTAGCCGTGGCGCCATATATGAGAAATCTATGAAAGTATTTCGTCACCCAGTTAGATAACTTGACAGCTACCAGCGCAGCCCTGGCTAGAGATGTCGCTATTAACTGTATTTAAATTTGTATTGAATTGATATTCAATTATTTTTTTGTGAAATATCTCCACTAGTATGTTATAATTATTAATACGAACACTTAGGAAAAAAACCTTCCTATAACATTTTCTTTTCAGGAAATAGTTAAATTTTATTTTTATAATTGTAAACCCGAAATTTATTTTATACGGAAATAGTCAGTAGACATCACATTTACTTCCCGCTGCTAACGTCAAGAAGACAGAGTCGAGAAGTACCTTAAGCTTTACATTCAAGATTTAAACTCAACTCTATGTTCCTTGCACGGTCCTAGTAGATACATATATACAGAGTGCCTTGTGGAAGAGTTCGTCCAGGGAAGTACTGCGACCATACCTTTTTCTGCCGTCAAGCAGCTATGAGCATTATTGCGTTGCGGTTTTGAAGAGTAAGAGTGCTGGTGAAATTACAGGCACATGGAACTTTTCAACTTATGCCTCAGAGTGACAGGCGTAATGACAGTGTCCATCAGATCTTTGCGATTTAAAACTCTGTATGGCACTGGAACGCTTACGGACAGGCGTGTTGCTTAACACCAAGCACACGACTTTTTCGTCTCGTCACTTGGTATTATAAAAAGTGCGGTCGAAAGCCAAATTGTGGAGCTTGTTGTGCTCTTGAATGTACCTAATATTATTCAACAATTGTTGTATTAATATTTTCATAGTTATTTACTATATATCTTTGTACGCATTTTATGATGGCCGGGTTTACTATAGAGAACGATCTACTTTTTTCGGATTTCTCGCTTCGCAACTGAAACTCACTTTTTTATGGTATCAAGTGACGGGACGAACAAGTCATACGCCTGGTGGTAAGCGACACGCCTGTCCATAACAGTTGTAGTACCACTCAGAGTTTTAAATCACAACGATCTGAGGGGCACTGCCACTGTGAAGTTTGCAGCATCTGAACTCGGGCTCGGTTTAAAGTTGCAACGGAACCCGAATGAACCCCAATGCGAGTTTCATGTGATCCCAGAACTGGTTGTTTGTCAAAAATAATTAAATTTGAGTCGCATCAGTTACACCTCGAGAGATGACATAAAATTTGTATTGTCTGAACCCGAATTCATTTTCGATAGATATGCGCCCGTCACCCTGAGTCATAAGTTGACAGTGCCTGTAATTATGTAGGTATTGTCACTTTTCGAAAGTATGTACTTACTACAAAAACATTAGTTTACAAAGTTAGCTATTTGTAAATCTGTTCGAGTTTACCATACATCTATTGTAACATTTGTGAACATATGGCATTAAACAAGAGTTTATTATGCTTATTTCCGTTACTCGAGTTACATAATATCAATAAAATGATTTCCAAGGCAATTGCAAAAGTATTTAAGGTCGCCAAAATACACAGGTAGTATACGGTGGGTTTTAATCATAGTTTAATTTGTAGTAACTTCTGTTCTAGTCGTCTGGATATTGTATATTTTTCCAGGCAAGTTCAATATAGTTCTAGGTGGGGTCGTTCTCATTAGGTTAGGCTAGCGAGATGTGAACAAAACTCTACTTATAGCAGACCGAATTAAATTAATTGTTACACTATAGTAACAACAAAGGTATTTTAATCGCGTTAGTGAAGGTGGTAAAGTTAAGAATTTTTATGTAGCGGAAAACATTAAGTGAAGCGTTACCTAAGAGCATTAAATTTTATAAAATTATATTGTTCTGATAGCGATTCATAATATATTTATTTCACAGATAAACAAATTACTTTTGAAATAGTCAAATTATTAGTTAAACACTCATTCATAAGTGAGATTCATCTGTGTGAGTCAGGAACTCATCTCTTTTTTAATGGTTATTTGTTCACACTTACCATTTACAATAGTTATTTGAAAATATGAATGAACCAAACGTGTCACACCCATAGCTTTTCATGATTCATCTATTTACAATATTTTTTTTATATTATAATGTAGTTTTTGTTTCAGAGTAGTTTTAATGTCGTAAATGGATAATTTATTATAAACAGGAATCTTATTATAGACGCGTACACATTTTCTGACTTTGTGAAGACGATCTGCATTAAGAACAAAATTAAGAAAAAGTCAGGTTATTTTTGAAATGACGCAGGGTACGTTATATCTTAATTGAAAGTAAATTAATTGCATTAGTTTAAGTATTCATTAATTAATGGAAAGCTAGATGGATGGAAGGAGAAAATAACCGGAAAAATCTTAATGCAAATAACCCAAATTGTAAAAATTGGCGCACAAATAAGAATGGTGTGTAAATGAGGAAGCCTACACCCTACACTGCACATTCGCTGAAGAAATATTTAACGCAGAGTGCAAGGTAATAAGCTTTTTCGTAACATGGCAATGTGGTGCAATTAAATTGGATTGTGTTCAGAAAAACAAAACCTAAAACCTCCTGCAAGATACGACACCGTGGATCAATTTCTATACGTGGGCCAAAGATGATAACCAGTGGACTAGAAATACGAAACCGAATTGGGTATGTAAAGACAGCAATGACTCAACTGAACAGATATGGAGACAAGAATACCGTGGAGAACTCGCCGCACCAATGTCTCTATACTTGAGGAACTCAAGATAGAGAATACACATCGTCTGTCTTTAATGTGATAGGCTATTTTAGTCATGATGCACGTAGAGAAGCTGATAGCTTGAGCGTTTGATTGTGACTGCGAAGGTGGAAGGAAAGACATTGAGGCAGGAAGTCCTAAACGGTGTTCGGGTCAGATTTCCGAACAAATGGAGTTACCTGTCAGCGCCGTACTCCATCAGGCTTCTGAGCGAAAACGATGAAGACAGATAATTGGCAGGATGAAGTGGAGTCACGATCCTCAGCAGTGAGGAAGTGATTAAGAAGAGAAAAGAGAATAACAAATAAGTCAACCAAGCCAGGTTGAAAATCAGTATCGCATGGTACACAGCCACGAGAAACTAAACTAAGTCTGTTCCTTCCACGCACTGTTGCTGTTTTGTAATATGTTTTATTTTCTATTGTTATGTGTGATAAATATATGGTTTAAATGGTTTTTGAATTATTTAAATGTTGAAAAGAAACCCAGGCAGAGCACCTTTGACCACTCCAAATATGTTACTTATTTATTTTCCGAAACCAAAGCCCCTAAGTAACATTCACACACGTCAATTGAGCCTGTGAATACAATTGATATCGTAGTTCTCAAAGTACATTGAACTCTGCTGCTGATTGTAGTAGAAACTAAAAATTCAATACAAATAGAACATTGTTGGGATGTATTTATAAACAGTAACAATAACTGGGAAATTGTACCTTCCGAAGTACCGTGTAAATAATAATCAAATCTCTATAATTGCTAAATAATAATTATAACAATGTATATTGTAATTTCATGAAATATTATTGAGTTTAGTGTCTGTTTATTCATACTAAATAAAGACTAGATCTTCTTCTTGGCGTGTCGACTCTGACGTTTATATTTGTGAGGACCAGTACTTAGCGACTGAGATAGCATTATCAGTGGCGTTGTACAGGTCTTCGCGTGTGCAGGTGTAGGGACACGCAGGGCAGGGCAAAAGATGTGCCATTGTCTGGGTAGAGACACTACCCGTGCATGCACTCCTTGCTTCGGCCGACTTGGGCAGCCTATTCAGGGACTTCCAAATTTGCCAAGGTAGATCATGCCCAGGTGGGAGGTATTGCGACAGCGGGATGAGTGATGCCATGGGGTATCTCTCCTTCCAGAGACTTATTCGTGTCAGCTTAAACTCCCCGTCCTCTCAGGTATACTTCTTTAATGAAGGTATAGCGATTCTTTAGCCTCTGGATTACCGGCACGTGATGGTGTAATGGGTGTCTCTTTTTTTTAAGTGTTTCATGGAGCTAGCTACGTATCTACAGATGTCCGGAGGCAACACCAGCCAACGGATACAGCATGCCGACAGGCGTTGTTTTCAAACAGCCAGTAATAATTCGACATTCGTGAAGAATAGAATAGAATAGAATAAAGACTAGATAATAATTAGGCGTTAAAACTGCTATAATTAATACTAAAATTCAAAATGATATTTCATGTCTAAATATATAAGGTAGTTTGGTACCATTCGTATAAAACAGCTGTGGACTTATAGCTGAACGTGTTTATCTTTTCTGTACAGAGAACAATACCCATTTAGCATAATTTTCGCGGTCATAATGGACTTGGCAGCTAATATAGAAATAAAAGATACAAAACTACATGTTGTTTTGTAGGTATAAATGATTGGCACACATATGTTCGTATTCGTTAAATACGCACATTACATTGAACTACGCCTACGCAGGTATAATAGTCTGATTGAAAAGGATAATACTGCACCTGTAGCAAACAATTTAAGTTCTACGACTTTGAAAATTCGTATAAATTTTGTTTTTTTTATAATATCAAGTGACAGGACGAACAAGTCATGCGCCTGGTGTTAAGCGACACGCCTGTCCATAACTATTGCAGTGCCACTTGGAGCTTTAAATCGTAAAGATCTGAGGGGCACTGCCACGGCGCCTGTCACCCTGAGACATAAGTTGCCAAGTCGCATGTGTCTGTAATTTCAGCAGCACCCCTTCAAAACCGGAACGCTCACATTAATGCTTGACGGCAGAAATAGGTAAGGTGGCAGTACTTCTGGGACGAACTTCACAAGGAGCTTTGCAGCTATTAAATTTTTGACGACTCTTGGGAAACTATTGGATGAATGACTTTTCAGGTCAGTTTTTTTAGTACTCTGTACCGAGGTTATTATTCAACTCGAATAAAATCGGTAGATCGCAGTGTATTCTGTAAACCGTACTTTTACATTCCACTGTAGGGTTTCACAACGTTTTTCTAGTCATGGACCTCTCTCAAAATTTGAAAACACCCAGGGCCTTTCCGAAAAGACTCGCGTACAGTATCCATTTACTCACAACATATTGTTTACCAATTTTTATATTAATGCATTATGTTTGGTAGGTTCGCCATGGACCCCCGGCATTCATTAGACGGCGTCCATGGACCACAGGTTAAGAAATCCTGCATTACTGGGTCCACCACAACAGTTAAATATGAGTTGATATCTCATATCTCTTTGAAGAGTTTATGGAGTGTAACTTATAATAAATTTATTTCATTCAAATTTTTAGCAACTTCAGTACGATTTGAAATGATTCCAAGAAACACGCGGCTTTATAGATAGATTCTTGAATGTTTTTGTCAGAACAACAATTCCCTAGACAACATATTTACGTAGTCAGAGCGTTAGGTTTAATTATCAGCTTATCTAAGTATCCATCGATTAATCAGCAGCAAGAATCATTGGCTAAAAGCATTTGAGTTTAACTGCAGAACACTAATCTTGATCTTATTTTTGTACGTTATGCGTAAGTATTTATTACGTATGTAAAATATGACTCAATTGGAGACAGTTTACACGTTGATTGGACAAGAAAAAGAACAGTAAACTTCATTGATAAATGATCTTTTTGTACTTTCTGGTAGCGTAGTCAACGAAATCTCACATAACTGGAACAAAGCGGCACTTTGCATATCGACTAACATACTTGTAGGTATAGCATTGTTAACTTGACAGGTTGTCAAGTTATTTATGATCATAAAAGATTTCGCAAACAGAAGGCGGTAATGTGTTTGTGCAGTCTCATTAATGTTTCCTGAATCCTGTTACCAGTACATGTTACGTTCAGACGAAATAAATAATAAATAAATAAATATCGCACACACACACACTGTCACATCAAACTCTGTATCGTGGATGTCATGGACACACAAATGGACCACTACAAATTACCCAAACTCACGAGAGAAATAAATGTAGGCCATACAAATATTTGTCTCGGCCCGTATTCGGCCACGGAGGCAGTTGAAATAAACGATATATGTGTAAATTTAGGGGGTTTTAAGTTTTGTCGGTGTATTACCCAAATGAAGCGGTACTGGCGGAAGGGGACCCTTTGCTTTGGCCAAAGAATTTTTGCATCGTTACATAGCATGATTATACTTCAGAACCTTTTGACGCTTTAGCTAGCCTGATTACACATCGTGCTAATAATATGTCGCAGTCTAATGTGTTGACAACCTTGCAAGCATGCTACTGATTCAACTAACGCATTTTCCGAGCCCGAAAATCGAACCCGGAACCTCTGCGTGGCAGACCAGCGTGGTAACCGTTCGGCCACGGAGGCAGTTAACAAATTACAAATACAATTACAAAGACCGCCTCCAGGTTCTGATTTATTAAAGTTTTCATTGTCAGTGGAAGTATTCATTAAAAATTACATCACACGGGGAGGTTACATTCTACCTATACTATGTCACTATCGTTTCCAGAAAACAAGTGTGCGTATAGGCGAGAAGTAACTTCTCGGGTACTACTACGAAAGTAGTTATCTAATCAAACCGAGCCAGTCGAGCGAGGTCCACTTTACAAATTTGTCGCCGCTCGGGACTCGAATCCGCAACTTCCGGTTTAACTATACTGAGTTCTAGTGATTCGTTCCGGATAACTACATATAGCTACAAACGGCGTAGGTACATCGCAGGCAAATTGTGAAGTATTTTAATACATTGTTACAAAACGAACGTGTCTAATGCAATTGTACAATAGTACGGTTCATTGATGTACTTACTATAGACCAAACGGCACAAGTTCTCCCACGTTAGTATAATAGGGCTTACCTACTTTAAAACAAGCGATGGTTTCAGTGACAATGAAAAATTATATATATAAAAACCTCACACAATAGTATGACATTACTATTATTCTTACATTTCTATTACTGAAAAGTGACCATATTATAATATGAAATTAGATTCTTAGCGTAACTACTCAGCCGAAAATGAACTAAATACACGTTTACAATCAGAGAATTGGTGGCTATAACGATATTTATCCAAACATCGATAAGCAGGTATTTTTCGATTTAGATAAGGAAGCGTCTTGATATGTAAGTAAGTTGGGAAATGCACTATTAGTTCGATGAACTTCAATTTACGAAACAAGAAAAGTTGTCCAATAGGAGCTTAACAAATAACCAGAAAACGTTGGAAGGGAAACTTGGTAAGTAATTAAAATAAGCAGATAAATAATTTATATTCGATAAATATTTTATGTCAATATAAGAGCGCATAACGAATTATAATTAATAATTGAAATGTTCTCACTGTAAAATTAGAAAGTAAACTTTCGTTTGGTCATCGAGTGGTCGGTGTCGTATTCTTGTTATCCAATGTCATATTTTGTACACTTGGGTATTTAAAGACTTTAAACTCAACTGTTGATAATTACACTTTGCAAATGTGCACTTTTTGGAGAGTTTTATTTTTGGGTATAAAATAAAAACTAAGCACTCACCTCAAACGTGATGACTCCTTTATCTCCGTACTTGTCGAATATCTTGTCTATGTAGAATTGTTCGGCAGGTAAACACCACGTGTTTATCGTTTTCGGTGGCACGATGTCGCCGCTGGCGATGGTGGCGAGCGCTGCCACTAGGACTACGACGGCGCACGATGTCAACATGGTCGCGACTGAGTGGAAGCGCCAGTGCGCCCGCGCTGCCGGCGGTCCCGCGCCTCCGCACGACACTATCAGGCGATCAGCTTCGAATGCGCTCCGTTGATCGCGACTGTGACGCGCTGTTGTCGTCGTCGTAGCAGCACGATCGCACATCGGCAAACCGAACACTTTTGTTTGTTTATTAGCGTTTATCATTTACAAAGTCACAGATAGAATACGAAATCATCGATACAGGCGTGCTTGTCTCTCAAAACGAGGTGTGCGTCTGACTTTCACCTGGCGCTCGCGGCTTTGCTGGCGGCTAGCGGCTGGTGTCTCCGGCTCTAAGGCCGATTCTAACACCGTTACTGATAATATGCAGTATTTACGGAGCAGCCGAGACGCAAGCGTGACAATCATTCACACTGGCGTTGTCGAGGGATCAAGGAAATGATACACCTGGAAGTAATATTGAACAGTATTCTTATCTAAATTTATATTTGAACCTCTTCCCCGCAATAAAGATTTATGATCAAGCTTCGCTTTTTACCAAAACCAACATTTTAGATACTTTGTGTATATATTAAAAAAGTTTAATTAGAATGTTCCAATTATTAATACAAAGATCGAACAGATCAGAACCAAAACGGGGCCAAAGACGCAGGTTTGGGTCCTATTAGGTTGAAGGAATTTTTCTTTGTGTTCCATCTTTGTATTAATTGTTTGTATTACAAGAAACTAGTGGAGTAATGTTTGTATTTCAAAAACGCCGTAACGACGGCAACCTGTGTCTATACTCAACAATGATTTGTTTTGATTTTGTAGAAAAGACACTATTATGTTTTTAAACAATAGTTTTAAAATAGTGAATGGGTCAGCTAATGGGATAAATTGTGTTACTTTTGTTGTAATCACCTTCCGTTTGTACGAATATTTGCTTGCACGAGAACGGGTGATACTTGACAATGTGAACGAGAAAGGTGACCACAACTAGAGTTGCCATTCCTCCGGATTTGTTCGGACTTATCCAGCGTTTTGACCTTCGATTAGGGTAATAATTTTCAAAAACAAAAAAGATTGAAGAATTGTCAAAATATTTTATTTCCAAACCTAACGCATTCGCACATGATGGCTCAAATTTTGATTGAAACAAAAAAATGCATAAAATGTTAATATAAAATAAAGTTATACATATACTTACTAAAGTACTGTCCATACTAGTATTTTGAGCTTGAATGGCAAAAACATATTCGCAAATGCGCAGTAGCTCTGGTAGTCTTGCAATACAGAAACTTTTAAAAACTTTATAACCTATAATTTGTGGAGCATGAAAAAAATCATTATTTTGTTGGAATAATTTTTTTATCGTCCGAGCACAAGGAATACAACTGGTAATATTCGAATTCGTATTAGTTCTTATGAGACTGCCAGACAATTCATCGATTTGTATTTTTGTTGATGATGTTTTCCTTATTTTTGTTATGACACCAAGTGACCGGACGAACACATCGTGCATCTGGTGGTAAGCGACACACCTGCCCATAATAGTTGCAGTGCCACTCATAGCTTTAAATCGCAAAGATTCTCAGATTACAAAACAATTTGTAATCTGAGGAACAAACACAGAGATTCGGCTTCAATCTGGCTAGATCAGCGACAGTTTGCCAGACCGGGGCTATTGCTTTCCCAATTGAGCTATGAAATCAAACAGCAGGTCTAACAAATTTCTCTATATCGATACCTCCTATGAACACTACGCTAACTTTGTTTTATACTTTATTTATAATTGAAGTGCATTGCCACTGCGCCCGTCACCCTGAGACATAAGTTGACAAGTTCCATGTTCCTTTAGTTTCATCAGCATAGCTGTTTTACGGTATGAAATGCCAGAGTGATATATGTCACCGACTCTTTGTCTTTGAGAGAATTTTGACAACATTTCGAGTGCTTCAACTCTTCTTCTGGAATTTTTCAGTGTCAACATGTTTTTAAATATTTCCCGCTCATTTTGTTTTTAAAAAGTTCGGACTTTCTTGCATATCTAAGGTTTTTTGTCCTGACTATTCACATTTCATAATAGTAACCCTAACCATGACAGACATGTCTCAAACAGATTAGGTCAAAAAATCAATGCCTGCACTTAGCACGGTTATGTGCCAGTAGCAGGCATGGGCATTGGCTTTTGTATATGTTTAAAAGTCATGCCAGGTGGCAAATGCAGGTAGGTATTATGGTCTGAAAGTATACAGGTAAAACTGCTAAGAATTTGTGTGGGAATCATATTGAATGCAGATTCGTTAGTTCTGCCTGTCTCACTTGTAAGCTGTCGTGTCGTAATAATACAATGTATACATACGTTGCAAATTTTGTAGTCTTCATTTGAAACACAATTATGTTTATATTTTTGCAGTGAAACGTTATCACTATTTACTATTCTAACCACGTGTATGACACGATTTATTGTTCACGCGTGAACGGTGCGCACGCGTCGTTTCCTACTACGTCGTCATTCATTCGTACAACTCATAATCATAAAGTTGAAAATATTTACCAAAAGTTCAGTAGTAATAGAATAACAAAAGGAGTTATTTGGAACTTGAGGACGAAAGCTGTAGCTATTCTGTACAACTTTAATATCTTCACGTCAGTGACTTGGTAAGTATTGGTACGTACGGAAGAAAGAAAAGAATGGAAATGGCATCAAGCAACATTTGTATCAAAACCGGTGTCGCCACACGCACACATTTGAAAACGTACTCTTACATTGGTACTAAGATAACATAATGTTGATTGGTTATAAATTATCAAACGAAAATAGACAATAATAAAAAACTTTTGGTAAAAAAATTGAAACTTATTTGGATCTAAAAAGGTTTTATTATTACTAGTCACGTAAAAGCTAAAATCCTACGAACATATACTTCTTGGAACAAAAGTAAAAAATTGACAATCTACAGATAGGGATGTGACTTAAATGATATCGACATTATGTTTCATAACTAGCGGAATATTGAACTAGGCGTTGCTTTATACTTGCTATAATTAGGATTAACCACGGAGTATATGGAAACAGCATTGAAATCAATTGAAGAAATTGTTGCGATGGCTAACAACCAATGCATATTGTTATTAATTGGTTGCATTAAGCATTGTCAGTTATTTTTCATCAAGTTTTCATGAAACAAATTATTCACTTCTTCGCCTTCGGAAATAAGTATCTTTATTATATATATATAGTATATAGTATTTTCTCGACAAGCTCGTCGACGCTATAGGTGTTGTCATATTAAATCAGTTCAGAAAGAGGTAATTCTTGAACAAATATATCATATTTCAGAGAGAATAAAGATTTTTATGATGACTGTGTTTTAATATTCAACCCTCCCAGTGATCGGATTGACTTGAAATCTAGTAGGTTAATGAAAGTACGATGACAGTATAATAAATCAATAATATTGTGATTGTAGCATGTAGCCACGTATTCGCACACGCCTGCGTAGCTAATATCAATTAATATTTGCGTGTAGCAAAACCTTATGCGTATTTGGTAACAAATGTGTGCACGTAAAAGTCAGCTACGCTAGTTCTCGAAGATATTGCTTTAAATGCCTTTTCCATATACTCCGTGGTTAACCCTAGTTATAGCAAGTATCAAGCAATGCCTAGTTCATTATTCCGCTAGTAATGAAACATAATGTCGATATCAATTACGTCACATCCCTATCTGTAGATTGTCAACTTTTTGCTTTTGTTCCAAGAAGTTTATGTTCTTAGGATTCTTGGCTTTTATGTGACTAGTAATAATAAAACCTTATTAGATCCAAATAAGTTTCCATTTTTTTACCAAAACTTTTTATTATTGTCTATTTTCGTTTGATAATTTACAACCAATCAAAATTATGTTATCTTAGTACTAACGTAAGATTACGTTTTCAAATGTGTGCGTGTGGCGACACCGGTTTTGATATAAATGTTGCTTGATGCCATTTCCATTCCTTTCCTTCTTCAGCGGTTGCCCGCTTGCAAGTTAGTGATTGCAGTCGATAAATATTATATCGACTATCGACTGAATGTTGGTTAAGCTTATGAGATAAATAAATATCTGAACTTGTTTCATTTGATTCATCATTGGCCCATTACACATCCAACTGCTGGGCACAGGTTCATATGAATTGTTCGTTTTTGAAAATTCATTCATACATACACTGAATATAGATATCTATTAAAAATACAAACCGGATACATATTTTAAAGTTTTTAATTTAATATCAATCAAAGCCGGCTGTTGATATTAAAATGTGTATGACTAAAAATTGATTTTGATTAATAGACCTACTGTCAAAATAAGAACAAAGAATAAACGCAATTAATAATCATTAGAATGTCGTAACATTCATTTTTGGCAAAATTTACCTACTTTCACAATCTATCGATAAAACAGTCGACAACAACTACATGACTATAAAGTTTTACGAAAACCTTACAAGTGTCATTTTACGCCATGTTCAAAAAATATAGACTTTAGAATGCTTTATATCGAAACCAGTTATCTTGCTTTCTAATAAGAATTAGTTGTCAAGAGCAACTATTACCAGGTTAAGCATTACGGTGGTCAGTGTGGAAGTTATTGAATTCACTGAGAGACAAGATGTGCAAATATGGGTTTAGAGATGCCAGACTAACTCAATGTGACTGCGGTGCGCCAATGCAGTCCTTGCAGCACGCTTATCTACTACGCTACCCGTTTCCAAGGGATCCTAACCTTAACTTAGGGAGATGTCGTAAAACAGGGAATTAAGGTCCCAAATTAGGACGACTTATAAGTTAATAAGAGCGGCGCCCTAACTGGGGCCCACGCCGAGTCTTGGCACACTTGGCCTTGAAACCGGGTCCGTAACAAAATCCAGTTCAAGACAATAGACAATATTTTTTTTAACTCTTCATTTATTTAGGAATTTTGGATATAGATATAATTTCAATGTTACAAAAAATTAATATTTTCTAACGGTCACGTTATTTCAATATTTGTAAATTAATATTTTCTAACGGTCACGTTATTTCAATATTTGTAGAAAACATTCTCTGGTCTTAATAAATATTATAAATTGGAAGCCAATGTTGGGGAAGCCCTTTTGAATGGAATAAGTGTATTTTTGTAAACTTTTTACGAATTGAATTGATTTTTTCTCAAGAAATGTTATTCTCTTTAACAACTGTGATGAATAATTAATAACTTAAAATAGACCTAATTTGACAAAAGATTTTGTCACAAATTTGTAACATGTACGGTAGATAATTATTAATTACATTACATTAGACTATCGAATAACGGAACTAAGATAAAAGTGATAATTTTAATTGTTAATAGAATTTTTCTGTAAACGTAATGTCTGTCTAATCCAGAATTTGTGTTCTATACCAAATAAGTGATGAATATGTACACGTACTTTTAAGTGGTCCATAATTGTGATAAAAAAATATAGCCATGAATAAAAATCTCATTCACCCCACTTTTTACATTTTTCTATACAATTTTCTAACTTAGAATAGAATAGGAATTCACAAAATCTTTGATGGGTTTCTTATTGTAGCCTGAACAAGTCATGTGGTATTCGTTTTTCTAGTTTTTATTTTGTCGATTTGGCGCAAATGGGCCAGTATTCTATTTAGAGTAACATTTTTTCTCTAAATAATTTTTATGGCCAACTTTACCCCAGATTGGGGAACAATTTTGCCATTATTGAGTTAAATGACATGGACGATGTTTTGGTACATGCTGATGGGATATTCGCGACGAACGATGTGGTATGCTTATTTTACGATAAACACCTGTAAATCGAACATAGAAAGAACACGAGGTAATTAAATCTTCCCTCCTAAATTCCCGTTGCAAATCTATGAAACAGTATTGCTATAATCAACTTTGCATTTTTTCGGTAAAAGATATCAGAAAGAAAAACATGTAGAAAACTTTTATATAACATTAGAAAACGACCTCTTTTGTTTGGCACGTAAAACAAAAAAAAAATGGTTACGTCCATTGATATGGTTACGTCAAACCATGCTGATAATTCATCCGTAGATTGCTTTGGATTGGTTTTAATAATAAATAGCTCGCAACTATTCATTATTCACGTTAAACTCTGGTCGTTTATGAAAATGATTGTTTGCCAGGGTAAAATTTCCATAACGAAATCAGGCGAACCAAAAAAGTTCAATTGTTAAACGTTGTTAATGTTTCGAGTACTTTGCGCTGCATTAGTGCGACGTCTGAACTCAGAAGAGTATTAAATATTATGCGAATTTTAGCAGTAAGTATTCACACTGATTTTGAAACGAACGCAAAAACTAAATCAAGAAAACAAAGCCAAAATGTTAACATTAGAAGCTTTAACATTTTATCTGAATAAAGTTTATAATCAGAAACTTGCATTTAAAGACTATTTTATTTTAAAGTGTCCAGAAGTTTATAACATATTATATATTCGAAATGTCTCTGATTATTAACTATTAAAAGTTCAAAGAAAAAAGGAAGAAATTGTATATGAAATAATAACGCCGAATATTTTTATAATTTAAACTACCTATTGAAGAAGCGTAAATTGTGAAGATAAATGAGCTAAAGACTACATTCGTGTAGGTACACCATATAATATTTGGTGGTAGGTAGGTGTTTTTTTTATTCTTTTGACATGACAACAGTTTATCGAGTTCTTAGGTTTTCGTGATTGTCACATATAGGAAAGAAACTATTTTTTCGGATTCAAATCGCGTTTTTTTTTTTCAAAAAATTTGTTTCTTGAAACGTTGGTACGAATACGCGGTTTAAATCCGGAAAAATAATTTCATTTCCTATGACAACAGTTTACTACTATAACAATTTTATTGTTAATAATTCTCATATCTACTTGAATTGCTAACTGTCTACCAAAATGAATTTAGATGACCATAAATTTGCATGCCAATATCGGCAAAACATGCGGACTGTTTTATTGCGTATATTTGTACCACTTTTGTAACCGATTTCAAAAAAGGAGGACGTTCTCGATTCTCTCGGTTTTTTGTGAACTCGATATTCATGATTCTTTTTTGTTGGAAAGAGGTAGGTACAAGTCAAGAGTACATCAAGGTTGACAGTTTGTACTTTGGACCGTTCTTATCGTACGCGGCTAGAGTTGGATTTAAATTTAAAAAAAAGTGTCAAGCGTGACGTGCTCTTGACTGTACCTCAATATTAGTCCCATTTAAATTTCAAAGAAAATATTGCACCTCTATGGGTATGAATTCTAGAGGAGGAATTCGGTTTCGTGCACTTTCACGTAGCCGATTTTAATAAAACTTGGTAAATAGATGTAATTCTACAAACTTTTGAGGTCGGTTTTTTATAAAAAAGTTATAATTATTTTAGCCATATTTTAACCAAATAAATATTTATTTATTTATTTGCATTCAGGTTACAAAGACCCATAAATACGTACCTTATAAACTAACATACATAATAATACAATAAAACACTCTTACAATATATACCTTAAGGAATAACATACATACAATATAATAAAACACTATTTCTAACTAATCTACACTAATTGCACTTGTCGGTGACGTGTGGCGCAATCTGGTGTCAGGTAACCGGCCGCGGAATCGCCGATATATGACATCCTTCGGCCAAAACTCTTCCTTCATGAAGGTCGATAGATGTTCGGTCGACACTCTCACCACAAACGAATTAAAATTTACGTTGTGGCGGGACTCCAACCGCTTGATCCTCAGGGTGTATTCATTGAGTCATTCATTCATTCGCCATTAAAAATATTTTAGCGGAATCGTTTCCCTTGTAAAGTAAGCGTAGATTATTTAACTTATTATTAGTACAATGGTCACATATCTGGTGGATCTTCTTTTATTTTTATGCAAAGCGTCGCGCCAAATATCACAGGTATTAAGTAGGTAGGTAGGTAGGTAAAGTAATTACGTAATCCTAACCAAAATCACGCGAGTGGAAGTAAATGTGACTCAACTATATTTTATGAGCGGTACAAACATATGCGGCTGTGTAACGTCACAAAATTTCACTTCATACGAGAGCATTTGAAAAATTATGAGAATAATTAAGTTTGAATTATGATTGAATTCAAGCCGTTAATTTTTATTGCCACTTAAATTGTTATGGCGACTTCACTTTAATATTTTTAATTGCAACACTAGCGTATCCAACGCGCACTTGCAATTAGCATTATATTTAAATCTATTTTTCCTAATATTTTAAATGATAAATTAGAAAAATATAACAAAATATAAGATCTTTACGAAATATTTATTTGAAAGAGACTGTCACGAGCGTCACATTTTAACTCTATTTTCGGTTTAATTGTTACATTAGATATTGACTGATACTTACATTCGAAACATATCAAGCTTAAAATTATCATTGATTGAAAGATCGAATAAACGCAAAGAAAAATTCCTTCGATCCGGCTGGATTCGAAACAGCGTTTGTTGCCTCACCGTTGCTGCCGCTTTTGCTAATTGAGCTACAGATCGATTACGAATTTTTGTGTGTGCTTGTTGCATTTGTTGAATCGAAGTTTTTATTTTTTTTTAATAATATCAATTGACGGTAAGCCACTTACCGTCACTTGATCACTGTGGCACTACAACTGTTATCAGTTGCAGTGCCACTCAGAGCTATAAATCGCAAAGACCTGAGGGGCACTTAAACTGCGCTCGTCACCCTGAGACATAAGTTGACAAGTCCCATGTGCCTATAATTTAAGCACTTTCACCATTCAAAACCGGACCGTAGTAATGGTCACACTACTGCTAGGTGGCAGAAATAGGTAAAGTGGCAGTACTTCCCTGGACGAACTCTTCCAACACTCTAGGTCAGACGCCTCCGACTCCGTATCATCCTTTTCTCCAGTCTTCTTCTGTGTTTGTTATATTTTTTATACACCCCACTACAAAATGGCGAAGGGGAAGGTTATAACAAGAATAAAAAGGTATAACATTAAAAAACATAAAGCTGCCTGTTATGACCTTGTTTATTTTGTCCGTTATTCGTATACTGAGTGGAGTATTTTCACAAAAAAATATAATGGATATCATGGTCGTAAAAATGATAAAAAAATAAATAATGCATATCAAAGTTTAAGTTTACTTCAAAAACATGAAGAGTGTCAAGAAAAATAAACATCATTATGTTATTAATCTTTTATCTAGGTACAGTTGAAGCCTAGACCTCGATTTAGTAAATGCAGGAAGTCGGGGAGATATCAAGGTAGATGAAATCGTCATCATTTGTAGGTAGATTGACTCAGTCCTCAAATGCGACGTAATACTTGCGTTCTTCTTTTAGCAATTTGATAACAAGGTTACCTAGGAGCAAATACTCGCCGATTGATGCCTAGGGTGCGCCAGACGTATGAACAGGAAAGAAAGGTACCTACATCGTACGAAGAGGCTCTTCCATGCACCTCACAAGAAGAACAAGATGGCGAAGCAGAAGGTTATAACGAGAAGGAAAAGGTATATTTGGCGTTTCCGAAGATGTCTACCGGCCACGTTGCGTCACACGTCGTGGTCCACACGTGTAAATAAATAAATAGTGTTAGGTTAGTGTTTTATCATTATTATGTATGTTAGTCTATAGACGAACGTATTACCTTATAAGATATGTGTATATGGATCTTTTGTAACCTGGACATAAATATATAAATAAATTTAAAAAACATTAAGTCTGCCTGTTATGATCTTCTTTATTTTGTCCATTGTTCGTATACTGACTTGTTTTAAGTGCGTTAAAGACATTTGTAACTAATTATGCTTTTAGGTTTTTCTGGTATCCACAAATGTTTACTGCGTGGTTACCATGCTGGTCTGCCATGCAGAGATCCGAGGTTCGATTCCCGGACCGGGAGAAATATTTGTATAGCCTACATTAATTTCTCTCGTAAGTTTGGGTGTAATTTGTGATTGTCTATGTGTGTGTCCATGGTACTCGCGATACAGTCTCCCTAGTGCGAGGCTAATAAAAAAAAGAAAATGTTGCCGCACTACTGATTAATATCAGTATAATAATATATTCATGTTGTTATTTGTTAAAACTAGTACTTTAGACCATAATCTTACTCTATTTACAGTAAACACTTGCTGAAACATAACGAGAATATTTACTGAAAATAAACGTAAATTTCTTTAGATTGTTCTATACAGGGCCAAAAGCACATCAAGCCTGATAATTTAAGATTTTTTTTACAACATCAAGCGACGGGATGAACAAGTCGTGAGCCTTATGAAGCTACACGCCTGTCCCTAACAGTTACAGTGCCACTAAGAGCTTTAAATTGCAAAGATCTGGGCACTACCACTGCGCCCGTCACCCTGGGACATAAGTTAACAAGTCTCATGTGCCTGTAATTTCACCAGCAGCCGTACTCTTCAAAACCGCAACACAATAATGCTGATATTAGCTTGGCGGCAGAAATAGGTAAGGTGGCAGTACTACCCTGGACGAACTCTTTCACAAGCTCTACTGCTAATGCTGCAAACAATATGAGTAAATATCTTAAAATAAAACGGCGCTTTTTGAACTTTTAAAATATTAATTTTATTTCACACAATAAATATTCATACTGCCCATTGACTTACAATTATATGGACGTCGGGTCCGCGCTAAAAAGTGTCCGCACTTGTAAGGCGCTAAAATCGTAAACAGAGCGCCAAACTCCGCTTTAGTCTTCATTTGTTCGACTGACAGCGCGATACTGCGATGACATTACAATTTAAATTTCGAATAGGTTGACTTGGGACATTTTTTTCGTGGTTTTTGTATTAGACCCGTCGTCCATTTATTTGTATGTCAATGATACTGCCAGAATAACAAGAATGTGAATTACTAATTTTTTTAACTTCTCGTTTAACATCAGTGAATCGTTCAGAAATCAGACTTATAAAAAGACTATAAATATTATTTACTTAACCAAAACTGCCTATAAATTTTGTAATAAATTTTTAACAAATATTTGTTCTCTCTTGCGACATGTATGGTGCATGTGTTCTTGACTGTATGCTGTACATTGTCGTAGACTTGCAGTAGTTACCATAAGTATAAAAATACGTATTTATTAGAGCAAATTTTCAAGTCGGTCTTGATGTGAAATTGTAGATAATCGCTTGAATATTTGTCGACTACACCCAAAGCAAACATTCCCAAGCCACCGGCAGATATCTAATGTCAATATGTAATTTAGTATGACAAATATCATTTGCCGATAAGTTTTTATTTCATGACTTCAGTTCGGTTACAGGTCACATTAAAGGACAGTGCGATCGTGGCGTACGTAACGCCAATATTTTCACGTGTTGTTGTGGTGTCCGTAGACCTTGAAACGATTTAACTTGATATGAGATCTGAGAAATGGACAATTGAATGTTTACAAAAATAGGGACTTACTGATTCGAAAATGTTATATTTCGATAACTGTTAAAATAAGCACTAATGCGCACAGCCCAGAAATAATTGTCTGCTTGGGTCTGTATTTGTATTTTCAAATACCTACATACAAACCAAGTACCTTTGGCGCGATTGAATAGGTATCTTCTAGGCGAGTTTGTTCCATCGTAGACCTCATAGTGGTCAATAGTAAGTCTATTTGTAATTAAAAAAGGAATAAAAATTAAAATTGTTGAACAATAATGTCCGTCAAAGATTCTCGCTAAAAGTATTTGCTTATTGGAGATATTTTTAAATAATTTTACTGCGCTTAATTATATATTTGTCTAATAAAAGTTGGGGAAATTTATTGTTCCCCTAACGAACAATAAAACGCCCTCGTGGCGTAGGCGGCGTCTAAAGCCGCCAAACCGACCGAATCGAACATAAAAACGAAAATTTACCTATTGAACAAAATCATTAAAATCTTTAAAACGCACATGCCTTCCTGACCGGGTCGTGTATGGAGTGCTGGGCGAGGTTGGTTTGTCTGAGGGAACTGAAGGCGGAAACTGCGGCGGGACTGCAGCCAGGGGCTCCGCAGCCGGTGGCACAGTAGGTGGGGATCGGAAGCCACCAGTGACATCAGCATCGATGTGCGCAGGTTTCACACTATCTATGCTGATGGTGACTTTCCTTCCGCCGACGTCTAGCGAAATTGTCTTGTCTCTTCTATCACGGTCGCGGTGAGGTCTGGAGTAAGGCGGTTGCAGCGATCTTCGAGATGTGTCGTCCCGAAGAAATACGTAAGTGGCCGTCGCCAAATCCTTAAATACATATAAAAGACGAAGGCCTGTCGTGATGAGATGCAGGAACCAGCCGAATTGACTCCATCACACGTCTCAGATGGGTTATTAAATCAGATGTCTCTGCGGGGCTGATTAGATTAAGAGGAGAAACAATGAACTCGCCAGGAAGGTGGAGGGTCTCGCCGAAAACGAGTTCTGCTGATGACGCATTGGTCCTCCTTAAAAGCCGTCCGTATCCGCCGAGGAGCATCAGAGGCAACGCTCTCGTTCACGTATCGGCGTGACACGAGAGCTGCCTTGAGCTGACGATGGAGACGTTCCACCATGCCATTGGCGCAAGGATGGGAACTGGTGGTATGGAGCCTTTTCGCTCCGCAGAAATCCATAAGTCGTCGAAATTGTGCCGACTCAAATTGACGCCCCTGATCGGTGGTGACAATGCTAGGAACACCGAAACGGGCAATCTATCCTGACACTAATTTGTTGGAAACTTTTTCTGCAGTTATCGTCGCCATCGGCCAAACCTCGGCCACCGTATGTGACGATCCATGGCGGTCAAGCAATAATTGAAACCGTTAGAACATGGAAGAGTGCCGATGATGTCGATGTGCAGATGACGGAATCGACTGGTAGATTGATCAAACAAATACAAATACAAATACAAATATCTTTATTTACCATACATAATTACAATAAAGTTACAACATACAGTTTTGCTAAAACAGTTGTTCAGGGTGTAATTTGCCAGTGGCTGCCACACTAGGGAAACCCTGTATCGTGGGAGCCAAGTGTTACAGTAAGTGGTGTAGTTTGAAACGATTGAGCAAGTAACAACGGATGGTACGAATTTAATTATATATTTTTTTTAGTAATTGTGATTATTTTTAGTTGTAAGCATTAAGTATTTTTTTCTATTATTGAATAACTATTAGGTACTATTTGAAATATAAAATATAATATTTGTTTGCAAAGTACACAAGGGAAAATTGGAGAAATTGATTTTGTGTGCGGGTTTGTGTGGGAGTGTGTTTTTGTGAGAGAGTGTTTGACTGTGTGTGAGTGTGAGAGTGCGTGTTGAGAGCGTATGATGATGAGGATGTGTGCTGTGAGTGTTTATGATTGAGTGTGCGTGTGTGAGTGTGTATGATGATATGCGTATGGTTAACCTATTATTTTAAGAATATTTTCCGTGTCTTGGTATGATAATTTGAGTAACCAGTTGGTGAGAAGAACTTTAGCTTTATAAATACGACAGGTTTTTATTTCAGGGATGGCGCCAGTGATTCTATTGTAGATGAGAGGCAACTTAAAGGCGAGGTGGTTCCTGGCGAAAGCCGTTTTAACGGAATTGGTCGGTATTCGAAAGACTCTTTTTTGCAATAAAACCGAATAGTTCGGTGAACTAATCGTTGACTTGTGAGCCATTAAAAATACTTTTAGAAAGTAAATTTGGCGGACGTTTAAAACTTGAGCTTCCGAATAAAGGTCTATGGTGGGATGCCTGCGATGCCTCCTGAGCATGACCTTAAGTATCGAACGCTGAGCTCTTTCGAGCCCAAGCATAGTAGAAACACCCACCCCACCCCACACCGAAATACAGTAGCCTAGGACAGACTGACACAGGGCGATGTACACGGATGTTAGCGTAGGCTTGTCGGCAGACTTACTCAAGAGGCGCATGATATGCGTTAGTCGTCTGGTTTTTGTTATCTGCCATGCGATGTGCTGCCTAAAGGAAAGTCTGTCATCGATCTGAACCCCAAGATACCTTATATGTTCTGATCTATCAATAGAGTAGCAAGAACAGGAACTGGTGCAATTGTGTATTTTTAGTTCGGTAGGCGCCAATGGTTTAGAGGCCGCGGTTTTGTGAAAACAGAGATATTTTGTTTTACAAAGATTCAACGTGAGGAGGTTGCTGTCAAGCCATTCCTTCAAAGACGACATCCCAGATTCCGCCGACGCCAGTGCCTCGCTCCAGGTATCGCCGTGAAAAACTGCCACCGTATCATCCGCATAACATATCAGCTCAGGGCCCTTGATGTCATGGATATCGTTTATGTACATAACGAAAAGTGTCGGTCCAAGGACACTGCCTTGCGGCACCCCAAATACTACCGGTAGTTGCTCGCTTAGGTGATCGCAAATCCTGACCTGTTGGAACCTGTCGGTAAGGTAGCTCCGAAACCAGTCCAGCACTATCCCTCTAATACCAAAAAGCTCCAGCTTTTTAAACAGTAATGGGACCGAAATTGTGTCGAACGCCTTCGCAAGATCGAGAAAGACACCAAGGGATTTTTGCCCTTTGTCCATACTCTTTGAAACCAGGCCTACCAGAAGTCCGACGGCGTCCTCTGTCGAGAGCCCACCTCGAAACCCAAACTGACGATCAGGAAACCCACAAACAGGTGATTTAACATGCCGCGATACCTTGCTTCAGCAGCAACGTGCCCACTCGCGACAATCTTTGTTGATGTTAGACCATGCGTAGCGACTTGCTACCAAGCGCAAAGATGTCCGTGCACCAGGGTGGCTGAGGTTACGGCAACGGTCGAAAGCCGCTCGACGGAACGGCGAAGTGAGGTAAGGTCGAGGGCGACCGGTTGAGGTATCACATATCAGAGAGATGTTGGTGCCCGGGATCAAAACCTGTTCCAATTTCAAAGCCGATCCTTCTTGCATTTTTGCCAACTCTTTGTCAGACATTTGAAACTGAGCTAGTGCAGCGAAATCGTCTTCGAGTGAAATCGCCTCGATGCGGGATAAAGTATCCGCAACGACGTTATCTTCACACCTAACATATTGAATTCCAGGTACCGTCCACCTGTTGCTGAAGGTAATCACCAACATGGACACTGGATGCATCGGTAAATAATCCGACAAGTGCATCCATGATCGGGTGTTGCAATAACGTGGCACTAGATACGCTGGCTTTACAGGCTTCGAAATGCTCTAGAAGCTCCGTCCATGAGAAAGACTTTGCGCCTTTGCCATTAGTAGAGACGACAGCGTCAATTAAGGGAGCCTTAAATTTAACTGCCCGAGGAGTGAAACTTTTATAAAGATTTAACATGCCCAGAAAACGGCGCATACCCTGTACGGTTTTGGGACAAGGAAAAACTAGTAAGGTTTGGATTCGTTCTTGCGGAGGGCCAGTGCCATCGGGAGTTATAACGTAACCCAAAAATCGGGCCTCTCTTACTCCAAAATTGCACTTGAAATGCTTCAAAACAACACCATAATCCTGAAGACGCTGGAAAAGAATCCGCAGCTGGTCCTTGTGGAGAGCATCGTCCTTAGAAAAGGAGGATATCGTCCACATAAGGAAAATAGAAATCCAAACCCCGTGTGACCTCGTCGATTAACCCTTGAAAGGTTTGACCCGCATTCTTCAAACCGAAGGCCATGAATGTGAATTCGAAGAGGCCAAAGGAAGTGGTAATAGCCGTCTTGGAAATGTCCTCTTCTGCCACAGGAATTTGTTGCTAAGCCATTACCAGGTCAAGGGTGCTGAAAACAGTGGCTCCGCAGAGGCTGTTGGCAAAGTCATGAATATACCTCACCGGGTAACGATCCGGAATGGTCCTGGCGTTCAGACTACGATAATCGCCGCAAGGGCGACAGGTGCTATCATTTTTCAAGGTCAAATGCAGTGGAGACCACCACGAACTATCTGAACGCCTTGCAGTACCGGAGCACCATCTATTCAATTTCTTTTTTAGCGTCTAGTTTTTGAGGTGCCAAACGACGGGGCCGGCAAGAAACTGGTGGGCCATCTGTGGTTTTGATGTAATGCAGAGTGTTGTGCTTGACGACTCTAGGAAGATCAGGCGGTTTGCTAATTTCCGGGAAGTCTAAAAGCAGGCCTGCAAATTCATTGTCAGAAACCACTGCCTTAACGCTCAGTTGAGTTATGTTACAGATGCAGGCAGGAACAGAAAGTCCGGTAGAACCATCTCGTAACAGTTTGTTGCGGCAATCCGGGAGTAGATTAAAATAGGCCAGAAAATCAGAGCCAATGATAGCTGTCTCATCGTTTGCAATAGTAAAATTCCAACGAAATTCGTTACGGAGACCGAGATTTAACGAAAACGTGCGACTGCCATACGTTTTTTTACTGGTGCCGTTGGGGGCACTAAGAGTATAATCGGAAACTTTGCATTGAGTCGACAAAAGTCTCTGAGGGAATCAGGAAAGGTCGGAACCGGTGTCAAGCAAGAATTTAAATTTGGTTACAAACAGGCGGCGACCAGTGAATTAGCTGCAGTCAGCTGTCGCCATGCTGATTGATCCCTTGGTTTTCTAGAATCGGATCTGACCTAGCACGGCCGGACACATTTGACAGCTTTGCACTGATACCGATGGTGGTACCAGCACAAGCCGTGAGTCGTCGCGGACCTTGGTCTAGGGCAAGATCGGCGAAAGCTGGATCTTGATCGCGAATGGCGTATAGACAAAGCCGCTACCTGCTTGCTGAGTGCCTGTAATTGAGCAATGATAGGGACCAACTCATTGTTAGAAGGCGCGGGTGGTGCAGTGGCGCATACGGTCCCAGTAGATGAGGGAGTCACCTCTAAAATTTTGTCCGAAAGCTCAGCAAGTTTTTCTAAGCTTAACTCAGCCTGGTCTGTCAAAATTGCCTGGACCATCCTAGGGAGTCTCTGGAGAAATAGTTCTCTTAAAATGGTCTCGTCAGTTAAGTTGCCAGACAGAGAGTGCAAGTGTCTAAGAAACACGCTTGGTTTCCTATCACCGAGCTCTTCCCCAGAAATAAGCTGCCTGATTCGTTGAGCTTCGCTGGCCGAAAACCGCTTAATCATTTCAGCCTTAATCCAATTCTACCGCTGGCTGAGAGGGGCTGGATTAGTAATTAAATCGTCCACATCTCTTGACAACCTAGAATCTATCTGTGATACCACGTAGTTTTATTTCGTTTCGTCCTGAGTAATCGCTGATAAAGCGAACTGAGCTTCTATGTGAGCAAACCATCCGGCTGGGCGGTCAATCCAAAATGGGGTTAATTTGGGGCGAACACCATATGCCGCTGGAGCGGGTGATCGTCGTTGAGCCTCGGAGGAAGAGGAGGGGCCTGCGCGGGGAGGTTCATCCGCTAGTCTAGCTTTGAGCTCAGTGTTCTGTCGAAATAGTAACTCATTTTGAGCCGCGAGCTTCTCAAGTTGTGCCTTCAATTCGTCCATGATATCCAAACCTCAGTTCTAGTAGTAGGGCTAGTGATAAATTATTAAAAACACTCACCGGCAAGAAGTCGAGTCGGAAAAAACAAAAAGTAAATGCAAAATCCAAACGGTCGACTGGCGCGTGACTCGTCGCGACCACCGGTAGATGACGTAGAATGCACGTTCGCACGTAACTGCTCACAAGTCGCAGTTAGCCGAATCTCGGAGCTGATCCTCCATGGACATTTCGCCGGGCGTTATAGAGAGGAAGGAGGCCTCCAACTTGAACTCCTCATCGTCTTCAAGCCTTTCGAAATAGTATTTAGAAATTTTTTGTAAACTTTTAATTCTTGTGAAATGTAAAATAAATGTCGGAATTATCAAGAAAATGTTCGAGGCCGCCGAGACAATCACGTCGGGGTCACCAATTTGGAGAATTTATTGTTCCCCTAACGAACAATAAAACTGCCTTGTGAACTTCATATATAATATTTCGTAGTTTTTATAAATTAGTTTTTACCTAACAGTGCAAACAATTTCCCATCGCTGATATGTGACAATTCACGTAACTAAAACACTATCGAATATTTTTGTCAAGTGTGTGACACTCTTCTTGGCGACTCTCATCCAAAGAGACTGTCTCAGCGAGCCGGTGATAATAGGCGGCGTCTAAAGCCGCCACAAAAGTTAATAGTGTACACGATTAGAGTTTTATGTTTTCACTAATCTTTTAATCAACTTTTCAAGTGTTTTCTATCTTTCAACATATTTTAAGGTCATCTTTTTATTGTTTAATTAACAAATTGAAAGCCAAATAAAACTAAAATAAAACATTCATTGTATTTACGAGTATATTATGTGATGCTGGACTCGACTCCTTCTATTCCCACCACAGTAAAATATCTTTGAAATTTTATTTTGTTTTTAATATTTTTATATGATTAGTGCAATAAAATAAATAAAAAATACTTACGCATTGTTGTGAGCTAACTAAGCGACGAACTATTGTACTTTAAACAAACTAATCAGTTGTTTAATTACTCATTAGATATCCTAACAATAAAGAGTTCAGCAAATATTTACAGATTTTCTTAGTAGCTATTTGTTATCAAGCCCATTATGTTTTCTAAAAGAAAGTCTTAAATTTTTCTTTTATCATTTTTTACCTTTTTTTGATCCTAGAAAGGTAAACGTCTAAAGTGCATTTGGAAAATATTACTGGGGAGCAACTTCAAAGTATTTTTAATTCAATAAAAAACTAAAACCTTCTAGTTTTCCATATAACAAATAAAATTAGAACTATGTATTTAAAAAAAAATATTTTTCCTTACCTTTCGTCGATCTGTTCGTACTTACACATTTAGGTAGGCTTCCGCACATCATAGACACGAGTAGGTACTTACCGATCAAGCTATGTAGGTCCTATTCGTAGATAACAAATGTCTTATCAAGACGGAAGTACTTTAATACAATGTATAAATACAATAAGCCTACTAGTAGGGTAAATAAGTAAGGTAAAAAGAGTCGATGGTTTCCGTGCTGGTTACGAAACCATAATTCGATCAGTTTCCTCGGTAAGCGCACAAAAGAGTTAATACCGTTGTCGGCAAAATAATTATACCTAAAATGTACGTGCTGCCACGATCGACAGAGTTTCATGCTACACTGGTTTTTATCAAATTCGTTTATAAAGGAACTGAATTTATCCGTGACTTGAAGTTTTCGGTAATCGTAACTTTTAAAACTTGAGGCCTCTAGAAAATTTAATTATCCGAACTTCTAGTGCTTGATAGCATAACTTTTTTATGTTTATATTCAAATTTATTACCGCGATTTGAGTAGGCTGTTATAATATTATTTTGGCGTATAATAGACATCAGCTAGATTACAGGCATTTTCAACAGGTACGGTTTTTTTACCAAATTTTGGTGACAATTTTTAATTTTGTGTTTTAAGTAAATATTATGGGTTGGTATTATATTAAAAATTAATTCCAAAAAGAATATCTCACCGGCCCTTCAAAACGTCAAGTAGTGTTAAAGATATAGTGAAATGAAATTTTGTTTGATCACCAAAATTTAACATCGTCACCAAAATTAGTACGTAGGAGAAAAAAACACAAATTAAATCAGAATAAAAAAAATAATAGCCATATAGACCAGGATCTTAGATGTTGAGTCTCATACGGCTGATTGCTTGGACCTTCTGCTAACAACTGATCTTGAGCGATACTCTGTGATAAGGATGCCCCACTGGGTACTTCCGACCATTGTCTGGTGAAAACTGTATCCGTATACTCCCACCGATCTGGGGGTCTACTCTCGATCTCCGTCCGACATCCATCCGAAATAATTACTGCCAAATAAGTAATATTCGACAAAATTAAAAGACAAGTATCCAGTATGAAGCTTCATTCGCATCACGCGTCTTTTCATTTTGTCAAATATTGCTTATTTGGCAGTAATTGTTTCGGACGGATGTCGGACGGAGATCGAGAGTAGACCCCCAGAACCCTAGTGGTATGAGACGGGTGTGGTGATACAGGTTGGCAGATTGGGATGAAATGCGCCATTTCTTTGCTTTATATCCCTGGAAGACTTCTTTTCTTCAGGAGACTCGTCGAGCTGCGCTGATGCTGTAGTCGAAGTTTTGCGTTTGGGTATGGAGTATTTAGTACCCGCTCACGCGATACATGCAGCCGTAGACGCATACCACACCTAGAGGTGCCGGTGATGATTTTATACCGATTTATCGGATATCGAAGTTATAATAGGTAAAAGAACTAATATTAATTGCTATTTCGGTAACTACTCTAGCAAACCACAAAGTTTTTAATGCCTGAGTCTGTCATTTAAAAAAAATAAACAACTTCAAAAATACGTCACGACAATCGTGAGTGTTATTGTTTGGGCTGGTGATTTCGGCATTTATTTATTGAAAACATACCGTAAGTAGCGTTTTTTAAGTTTACCCTGAATATAAATGTTTATAAACTATATTTTAAGGAGTAATTTCATGGTAAACCTTAGAACCACTCAAACGGAATGTTATCATATTTATCCAAGTACACCAAAAATTTCATTAGTGCTTTTTAAGTGCAAGATTTGCGGTGTATTACTGCATTTTATTTGAGATGTTTTTGTTAGTAGTACGGAGGGTATTTATTTAGCAATGAGGAATAATAATTTTTATTTATAAAAACTTGTATTTAAACTGAATGCTTTTCTAATTTGCGAAACCAAATAGCCGCCATTTTGCGGTAAGAGGAGCGCATCGCGTGAGCGGTTATATACCATACTCTGAGGCACCCAATGCTCCCCAAGCTCGGGCATGGTTTAGCGCTGACTGTAGCCGTACTGTGGCACAAAACAGTCCGCGTACCAAGCTTGGGCAGACTACACAAAGCTCCGAGCACTCTGAATCTGAAGAATGTTTTTAATAAATTTTCTGCGTGGTAGGCACAAAGATCGGAAAAACAGATCGTCCCACAATTGCACGATCCCGTCTGAAAACGGATAACGTTGTTGTAATGGAAGAGCTTCGCCATGTAAACTGGGCGCCTATCATGGACACTTCTGATGTTGACGAGGCAGTAGAACATTTAACAAATATTATTGATTCTGCAGTAAGTAACAACACACGAGAGTTTACCATAAGTCGTTCTAAAATTTAATCTCAAACCGTGGGTCACCCCGGGTATTATTAAATGTCAGAGGAACCGTGACCTACTACACCTTAAAGCCAAACAAAACCCCTTGAATAAAACAGCTCAAGTAATCTATAAAAGATATCGAAATTTTCTTAATGGTCTCTTAAACAGACTCAAAGCAAACTATGAAAACGAAATTCTTTCTACAAACAAAGACAACCCCAGAAAGCTTTGGTCCCATATTAAAGAAATATGTCATATAAAGAAGGTGCATAACCTTCCAACTGAACTAGCTAATATAAAGTCAGACCCTCAGGCTTCTCTCAATTACTGCAATAATTACTTTGCTAATATCGGTAATAACCTGGCCAATGTTTCCTTAGAAAAACTTTCCGTTACTCAGACATCCTTAGCAAATGCGGTCAACATTGAGACGTCAAAGCCAGACTCCTTTTTTATGAACCCCATGGACACGGATGAGGTTAGCAAACTAATAAGCGACTTCAAGCGGGCTAGTTCACCGGGTATTGATAAATGCACTCCTTTACTTATTAAAACAATATAATATAAATATATTATAGTAATGCCTTTAACTCATATTTTCAATCTTAGTTTATCCACCGGTGTTTTTCAAACGATCTGGAAGGTCACCCCAATTCATAAGAACGGCGACAGGAGAGATCCATGTAACTATCGTCCAATGTTACTGCTAACAATTTTCTCAAAGTTACTGGAAAAATTGGTAAACAGAAGGATTGTAGCTTACCTCGAAAAGAATGGGCTCATGCCTGATAGGCAATAGTGCACCCAAAACATATTTTATGGAACTCGAAAAGACTCAACGGGCAGTGCTCAAAGTTATGCTTCGCAAACCTTTTGAGTATAGCACAGATAAACTATACGCAGAGTGCAGAGTTTTGAGAGTTCGTCAGCTATACATACTTAAAGCTGTGACATCTACTCACAGCACCACATTAAAATCTCAAAATTATAAACAGCTCATTGAGAGGCGTGTGTACAAAATCCCAGTGCCCCCAGTTCGAACTACTTTTGTAACTCGTCTTCCACTTTTTCTTTTGCCACACATCTATAATTTTGTATTTCGAAATTTCCCCCAGATTAAAACGATGTCTACGCAGGAGGTGAAGTGTCTGATTGAGTCCTGACCACCAAACAGAAAGAATAATTCCGATAATTAATTGACTTCTCTTATACTACATTCACTCACACCACGTCCTCAGAAGCACAAACACAAAAGCACACCCACAGAACAACACACACACACACACACACACACACACACACACACACACACACACA
>NW_020653337.1:14093186-14101150 GCF_003589595.1 Hyposmocoma kahamanoa
TCACACACACACTCACACACACATACACACAACAAACAAACCCCTGGAACCAATTTAACTTAACTGTGTGCCATACTGGACATAATATACTAGGTCTCTGCAATACAAGTTTATACTTGTGCAAGGACCGCGAGAAATCATAGGTAGATAAGAGTTATATAACATAGTTATATGGTGTAAATGCCAATTAATGTAATCCTATTTGGTCAATAAAGCTTATTATTATTATTATTATTAATAAGGCCGCCAAGAAGTGCAAAAACGTGTTACGTGGGGCCGAGTTTGACCATATACGTTGCATAGGAGCCAAGTTTGCCTCTTATACAGCAGGTAGCAAATCCTTTTGGTCCCTAGCCAAAACGGTCGAAACTAACTTTTGTCGCTCATCTTTATCACTTCTGCTAAAGCCGGACGGCTCGCTGACCCATACTGCAGAAGAGAAGGCGTATCTTTTTGCCTCACTCTTTGCAAAGAGTTCGCGTCTGGATGCCGCAGGGAACCTACCACCTACCTTCCTTCGGGCTGGCTGCACTATGGCACCAGTTCGCATACACTAAAAAGAGGTACTTAGTTAGATCTCTGCGGAGTCTAGACGTGGGCCAGATGGAAATCCAGCAATAGTCCTACGTAATTGTGCGCCTGAGTTATCTCCTGTTCTCACATGACCATATCGCCACTCACTAGAGACTGATGTAGTTCCCAGGTCGTGGAAGCTTGCAAACGTGCAACCTGTGCCGATAAAAGGAAACAGAGCTGACCCTGTCTACTATAGACCTATCTCAGTCAGTTCTATTATATGCAAGATTATGGAACTTGTACTCAACAACCGTCTCCTGTCGCGCCTTGAAGACATCGACCTCGTTAGTGATTGCCAAAACGGATTCCAGCGGGGGTGATCTACCGAGGATCTTGATCTACCGAACTCTCTTTCTGCTGCATATTCATTGCCCCGACAATCTTATCAAAATGCTACCAAAACACAGGCGTGTCTATTCTCCACAAAATGGAGTTTTTTTGACCTGACTCCGACTTTTCGTGATATATACCGATAGCCGACTGTTTCTAGCTACTTAGGATGGACCTGTCCTCCAATTTGAACTTCGGCAGATACATAGAATCCACAGTCAAAAATGCATCCAGGAAACTTTAACTGTACCAACCGCTCGTGTACTGCTGCCACCCATGGGATGGCTCTGCTACACACCTACTGGTTACAATGGATTCAATGGACAAGCGTGCTAAGAAGCTTACAGGTAACACGAAATTAGTAGATGCGAAGCTGCAGAGCCTTGAACACCGCCGTAAACTTGCCTGCTTCTCGATATTCTACAGGATATACCACGGAGAGTATGCAATGGAATTATACGATTTTATTCCGCCTTCCCCTTCACCGGGGACTAGACGTAGGCTTGGGTTCCACCCCTATGTTGTGGATATGCCAAAGATTCGCATGAAGCGTTACGCTTCCACATTTATATGGCAAACGGCTATGGAGTGGAATTCCTGAATGCTATAACTTTTCAAGGCGAGAGTGAATAGGCAATATTATTTAGGTGTGCATGATCCATCGTCGACCTCATCGTCACTGTCCACCAGGTCAGATGAAGATCAAATGCGCACTTACATTTTGTATAAAAAAAGAGTCGTTATTATGCATGATTAATTAAATGCACTTTAATTTGTTTTCCAACATTATTGATTTGTAGCCAACAACAGTCTTGTTATGACAGAAAAAATTACTTACTTTTTAGTTTTGGAGATAAGATACAATTTTGCTGAACACAGATAAATCACCAAAATTGTGTCACCAAAACTGGAAAATTAGCAAAAAGTTATTTTAAAAAACTCACTATTTCAGTTAAGGCAACATTAATTATAACTAAGGAACCCAAAATCAACATTCAAAATGCATACAGCATTATTTGAAACCTTATTTGTTTCCTCGGTAAAAATCATCACAAAAATTGTTCATTGTTGTTTTGGCCCCCATGTCACCAAGTATTAGTACTTACCTTTTTGGCGGGAAAAGCAACACGATCTCCGCACAACCGATCACACCGCGCATTAGCGCGACTCTGGAGGGGGAGGGAGGTAGTGATCGGAAAGTTCTCCAAAGTTTACGGTCTTTGCTAGTGAGCATTTAAAATTGTTCACCAAAATTAGGCTCTTCCCTCAGACGATTGTTCTTGGTACTATATTGCTTTATATTAGACCGTTTAATTAATCATTTATTTAATTACAGACAGTAATATTCACTGAGAAAACGGGTGTACCAGTATTTTTTAAAATATGGTAGGATTTTATTTCAATCATGAAAACAAGTTTCAGACAAAGGTTGTGGACGCGTTACCAAAATTAGATTACTATAACTTCGCCGTAGGAATTTTTCTTTAGTGGCTCCAGGTGAAGATTTAGGTATACTTGAAAAATATTACATATCTATTTTGGCAACTTATACTACGACTTTCGACAATCACTGATCAATCAACGCACTCCTAAGCTAGAACCTGTGTTTGTAGGAGTTTAAGCTAAAACATATATTGTAGGAGTTAGTGATTTTTTGTCGGCAGGTTAAAAAGCGTTTTTTTTAAATGTGGAAATTTGTTGATGATGTTTCAATATTATCGTTATTGTATAACCTGAACCTTAGTGGAGTAGAGCTCCTTGTGAAAGAGCTCGTTCAGGACAATACTGCCATCGTACCTATTTCTGCCGTCGTACAGTAATGAGAGCATTACTGCGTTTCGATTTTGAAGGGTATGGGTTCTGGTGAAACTACAGACGCTTGGGACTTGTTAACTTTATGTCTTAGGGTGACGGGCGCATTGGCCCTCAGATCTTTACGATCTGAAGTTTTGAATAGCACTGCAACTGGTATGAGCGCGACAGGCGCCCGACTTGTTTTGTGTATCTTGTCACTTAACATCTTTGAAAAAGTAGACCGTGAATTTTTCTAAGATGTATAAAATAAAAAAATAATTACGAAAATTAGAAAGATCTATTTGCGTGTTAGTTCTTTAGAGAATGATAAGTTTGGTCACTCTATGAAATTTTGTACATATTTACTTTTTCAACACCAAGCATTTACATTGGCTTTTTTGGTAATTTTTACATTCTGATTTTTGACATTATTTACCTTGAATACGCTTTTAAACTTCACTTCCTTATCGCTTTTAGTTCGACACCAATTTGGACATTAGTTGAGTGTCGTGCAGTCACGGTAGGGTAATGGACAATGTTCGGAAATGCTGAGGGTATGTAATGGAAATTTACGGAAATGGTCAAGCTACCTATTGTGCGTAGAAGGTATTAGTTGGTGGAACGCCGCTTTATAATTTTCAAATAATTAAAAGCAAATGCCTTACTAATATTAATGAAAAACACAATACTTGTGTTTATAGTCGATCTTTTTTGAAGGTGGAGTAAAATGATGGTTCATGGTGCCAAAGTGTTATCCGCTTGCATGCAGCTAGTGATTGCAGCCGATAAATAATCTATCGACCATCGACTAGATTTTGGTTAAGCTTATTAATAAATAGCCGAACTTGTTTCATTTGAATCATCACCGATCTATTATTCGTCCAACTGCTAGGCATAGGTTCATTTGAATTGTCACTTTTATAAATTCATACAAACATACACTACAGTTAGAACTATATCTATTAAAAATACAAAGAGGAAGCATATTTTAAAGTTTTTAATTTTATATCAATATAGATAAAATAATAAAAATTGATTTCAATACCAACTCTACTAGGCCAAATGCCAAAAGGAGGAACAAAGAAGGCAGTAACCATTGGAGTATCGTAACATTCACAATTCAGATATTTTTGGAAAAATATTACCTTCTTTCACAGTCTATCGATAAAACTGTCTACAACAAATTACATGATTATTTTAAATTTTATGAAAACTGGCAACCCTGCAAATGTTAATTTGCTCCGTCTTCAAAAAAGACAGACTACCCACACTTGGTCAAAAATCAAGAGTTCAAATTTCTTACATTATTGATAATCTTGGCGGTGTGGTAGCTCAGTAGAGAACGGTTGTTTCTCAAATTGTGAGGATGATAGTTCGAATCCATGAAGTAGCGTGAATCTATGAATTTAATTTTTAAGTTACGTTCAGTGAACAACTCATAGTATGTAGTCGTACGTAGCTATATACTTTTGTTCGAATATCACCTTCAGTGCCACCAAACAACAGTGGAAGCAAAAATCGTGATGAAACCTTCACGTCGAAGAAGGTTCACTTTACAGCACTTGGAAAAGTGTAAGATCCCCCAGCCCATTTGGGCCTTGTCTGGCTGACTTCGGCTTGAGGTGAAGTGAGACTCAAAATAGACGTCTTGACGTAGTGCAACCTCACCGAAAATCGCATTTTCGACAGTAAAACATACCATGGAATTTGTTATTTTGATTGATAATGAAAACAGATATTACTGGTGGTGAACTATGGGGCCAGAAACACGATTGACTAAACTTCGCTCGATAAAAAAACTGAAAAAAATAAGATTGATGTATGATTAAGAGGCTTTCGGAGAGGAAAAGCGCTACGAAATTAAAGGGGTGGAGAAGTACAAAGTAAATAATATTGTATATAAAAAGACAAGAAGTTGAGAATATTAGGGCGTAGTAGAGTGAGTAATGTACCTAGTATAGTGTATGAAGATTGGAGAAAAGGATGGCGCGGAATCGGAGGCCTCTGCCCTTGAGTGTTGGAGACTTTTAAGAGTTCGTCCAGAGAAGTACTGCCACCTTACCTATTTCTGCCGCCAAGCAGTAGTGGACCTGTTAACTTTTGTCTCAGGGTGACGGGCGCAGTGGCAGTGCCAATAAGATCTTTTCGATATAAAGCTCTGAATGGCACTGCAACTGTTATGGATTGAAATTCGAATGGGGAATTTTCAATTTGAAATGATGAGCCAAACTGTGAGCACCCAGGAGCAGAAACGCTTCTTCTGGCAAAATATCAAAGGCAGGAATAATTTATAGGATAGTCTATGAAAGAATAGATTGTAAAAGAATATCAAATCTGTATAAATGTCAAACAAATCAATAATAAGTACTTCTATTTTCCCAATGCCCCGCAGCAAACTTCGTATTTCGGCTGCCGTCGGGTTTTTTTCAGTTGCATAGAATAATGTTGCCCTTTGCCTTTAGTACAGACCGGCCGCTTTCAGTCGACTTGGAAGTATACAGAGTTGCTATTAAATCTTTTCTTTGACACGACAGATAAGACAGAAAATTTACAGCGTGTATTTGTTTTTTTTACAAGAAGCCGATACGATCAAAAAAGATAACAATGGTTATTTTTAAAAGTCCAAAAACGTGTATTAGTGGCATGCGGTGTTTCAATCGGAACAGTAAAGAATATTTTGAAAGAATATGATAAAAAAGATAAATCAGTTCCTTTTCAGTCAGTCAGTTATGTTTATTGTAACCGGAAGAACATTAATTATTTGTTATATAAAAGAAGCACATTTCATATACTTAATATTTTTGTTAACTTGCTTGTTATATGTTATGGCATGGAGTAAATGTTATTAAAAATAGGGAAATAGTTATACAACTCTATATACTTCACACAGAAATCAAAACCAAACAACAATAAAGTATGTTGTTCCAAATTCAAATTATTATAGATTTTAGGGCATGGAAATTAATATTCTTGCAAATTAATATCTATAATAGGTGCATTCGGAAATCCGATGACTGCCGAGAGACATTGAGAAAATAGAAGCTCTGTGTATAGATAGCCACTGGCACAAGCCTATAAAAAGGAAATAATAATAATGTAGAAGCGGCCATAAGTTTTAAATTGTTGTAGTTACTATTTTGTTACATATTTGGATTGAAATTAATATATTTATACCCTGGTCAGAAAGCTGAGAGGCGTCCGTATATCATAGATCCGTATAAAATAGAAGTCCGATATTGAATCGATAACATATATCGAAACACTAGTATTTATCTGCAATGACATCTTAAAAAAGGTTAAACGCGAGTATCAAAGAAAGGAAATACAGGAAGCCTGTTCTAATGGTAGAAAACTGTGGCAAATTATAAAATCAAATACTAATATGATTAAATCGAAAGACTCGGCCAGCAGTTTGATAGATAATGTTCCCTCCATATCTGTTAATAGAGTAAATGAATACTTCGCGAATATTGGCAAAACTTTAGCGGAAAAAATAAAACATAATAATATCAACCGCAATATTTCTAGCTCCAGTTCCTCATCCGTACCCCAGTCTTTTGTAATGTTTAACACTGATGAAGCTGAAGTTGAAAAAATAATAATGTCTTTAAAAAATAAATGTACAATGGGTTGGGACGGCATCTCTTCCAAGATCATCAAACAGTATAAGACCATTTTAGTACCTGCTATTACACATATTTGTAAATTGAGCTTATCTACAGGTATTTTTCCAAATTCTTTTAAAAGAGCAATTATAAAACCTATATTTAAGGCAGGAAGTCGAGATCATATTTCAAATTACCGTCCGATTTCTATACTGCCCAGTTTATCAAAAATCATGGAACGCATCATGAATATTAGATTGATGAAATACCTTGAGGGTAACAATCTCCTCTCACCTAGACAGTATGGCTTTCGGGCAAACAAATCTACCGCTGATGCTGTCCATGACCTTACTGATTTTATAATTACTAACTTGGATGGTGGTAGAAAATGTTTGTCGATATTTCTTGATCTCGCCAAGGCTTTCGACACAGTCTCGATTCCTCTGCTATTGGAAAAATTAGAACGGATGGGTGTAAGAGGATTGCAACTTGGTCTTTTCCAAAGTTACCTAACCAACCGTAGTCAGTATGTTCAAATTGATAATATTTGTAGTACTGAACTTCCTTTACACTACGGCGTACCACAAGGGAGTATTTTGGGTCCCTCTCTCTTCCTGGTTTTCATTAATGATATGTGTAATTTACAACTCAACAATGGTAAAATAGTGTCTTTCGCCGATGACACTGCACTTATTTTTGAAGCTGAATCTTTACAGGAAGTGTTTCTATATGCTCAGAAAGGCCTCAATACAATACAAGACTGGTTAGGGCATAATCTCTTGACGTTAAATGCGGAGAAAACAAAGTACATGTTGTTTTGTATTAGTAATACCATGCAACATAACTTCAATCTTACTGCCCATGTATGTCCGTCCTATCCTATTGCTGGCTGCACATGTCCCTGTCTTGAAAATGTTCCTACCATTAAATATCTAGGCTTGACTCTTGATCAGAACCTGAATTTTAAATCTCATATTAAACTGTTATCTACTCGCATTAGAAAATTAATATTTGTTTTTAAAACCCTAAGACATATTGCTGACCCTACAATCTTAAAAATGGTATATTACGCGTTGTGCCAGTCAATTTTAATATACTGTATCACCACATGGGGTGGTGCACATAGAACTACCATGAAAAAATTAGAAGTGGCACAACGTGCACTATTAAAAGTTGCCACATTTCGCCCTTACCAGTTCCCTACGTTTGAGCTTTATAAACATTTTAAAGTCCTAACTGTGCGTCAGTTGTTCGTCCTCCAAACCATTCTGAAGAAACATTCTATGTTGACCTATAACTCCGACTTTACCAAAAACAAAAGAAGACATGACATAGTATGCCCCCGCACTCAAACTAAATCCAAATTTGTAAACAGATTTTTTATCTTTTTGGGCCCGTACTTGTACAATAAGTGCAATGCAATAAATAAAATTTATCCGCTAAATATGTATAAGTGCAAAAAATTGATAATTGATTGGCTGTCGAAAATGAATTATGATGAAACCGAAAATCTTTTAAGTATTATTTCCTGAGCCTCACTATGCACACTTATATTCATACACACACTCACTCACTCACACACACACACCCACACACACAACACACACACACCCACACACACACACACACACACACACACACACACACACACACACACAC
>NW_020653337.1:14101160-14173766 GCF_003589595.1 Hyposmocoma kahamanoa
CACACACACACACACACACACACACACACACACACACACACACACACTTCAATGCATGCTTATCATTGTTTTTATTTTAAAATTTCTTTTTGTTTACTTCATTTTTTGGCTGTTTTATTAGTTTCAAGTTAATTTTAAATTTGTTTAAATTCTGTATTCTCACTTTATTATACCCATGTTGGCCACATATCTACTGGAGGTGGAGTCCTGGTGACCTAAAACACAGGGTATCCTAGTTTAGGCACCAGTCTCCACAAATTGCTATTTCATAAGATCAAATTTGTTCGTTGGTTACATCTAAATTTTGTGGAGGAAATAAAGAAATTTATTATTATTATTATTATTATTATTATTTATGTGGTCTGTGATCGAAACTGACACTGGCCCAAGCCTATATAGTGGCCGTCATTAAGGAGATAATAATAATAATAATAAATATATTTAGAAAGTGAAATTGATGAAATGATGCATAATTATGGAAAAATTGTAGACCAAAGTTCGGAGAAGCTATCAGTGTAATAGAATATGCAGAGGTCTGGAAGTCAGGTGTGAAAAATGTGTAATCTGTCAAAGTGAGAAAAATAGTTTATAGAGGGAAATTTAGGTATTATACGCACTAATACCAAGGTAAATATTAGTTGAACCTCTTTAAAAATCAGGTCATTAAAGGGCGCTTCATAGGAACGCGTAATGAGAGAGATGAAGATGATAAAGGGTCCGTAGTTTCACACTATAAAAGTTCCATAAAAATCAGTTTCATTCTGTTTTTTCATAACATCAAGTGACAGGACGAACTAAGTCGTGCGCTTGATGGTAAGTTTCACGCCGTTCATAACAGTTATAGTGCCACTCAGAGCTTTCAATTGCATAGATCTGAGGGGCACTACCACTACTCCCGTCACTCGGAGACATACGTTGGCAAGTCCCAAGCCTGTAATTTTACCAGCACCCTTACCTTTCAAAACCGGTACACAGTAATGCTGACATTACTGCTTGGCGGCAGAAATAGGTAAAGTGGCAGTACTACCCTGAACGAACAATTTCACAAGGAGTTCTACAACTACTAAATTCGATTAACATTCGATTGTTATTACAGATATTTCAATAAAATTTTCTTTCCGGTTACGAAGTTAGGCGAGAATAGAAAACTCGTCAGCCCATTTCAACCAAAAAAATTGCCATGAATAACTCGCTCGAGCCATTGCGACCTCGCACCAGCCCACGCTGTGATTGTGGGTAGTGAAGATTCAGCGCTGTTCATTTATCTAGCGATAAATACGCGGCAGAAGGAACATGTTTCGTAAATTATTATTATTAAATATGTTAACGGAAGCAGAATCAGATGAAAGCATCTTCTTTTAAATCTCAAACCGTACGTACCCCACGATCTCGCGATTGATATTAATAGCCATCGCGAGCTCGGGAGAGACCGTGCGGGCACTCGTGAGATCGCGCGAGCAATCGTGTTTCTGTTATTTTAAGAGTATATACTCTATGTAGGCAGCAATATTGTTAAATATAACATCAACAAATCGCACCCCTCATGGTAGAATAGCATAAGCGAAGTTACGTCAAAAATGTTTATTGCTCCATTAGATACAGAAAAATATTACAACCTTCTAGAATACTTGTAACTCGATCGATAATATTAGACGGTAGAGTTACAAGCTCGCTCACCATTTGCAAAATCCATAATTGTTGTGAACCTTATTTATTCATACAAGAAATAAACATTGCATTTATTTCCTCGCAAATGTGATGAAAAACATTGTATGTATGGCGGACGGTAAAAAAATACACAAATTGAGTTATTAAACTAATAGACTCTCGTTAGTAATTTCTTATTTACCGTCCACACAATGTACTATTATTTATTTATAGGCGTATAAATTTCGACGCAGATCAGCGAAGTGCCGGCAAATTTACAATTTTTGGGCTAAATGTGAATTTAAAACTATAAGACTTCTGTTGTAAGCCTGCTAAATTTTGCAGGTTCTATGTGGTACTTAAAGAGAAATATCTACAAATAAAAATTATGTGCAAAGTTAGATATTTTGTTCTTAAACAATTCGTTTTAGACTTTTATTTTAGCCTGCATTCAGGATTTTATATGATCGAGTGAATTACGACCCACCGTGTAACAAATTAGCACATTCTTTAGAGAATACCTAAAGTGTATATTATATATTTATTATATATTTATTGTACTTGGTACTTGGTGCAACGGGCTGGTGTCCGCAACTCGACGTCAAGGCGCCTATTTATTGTAAGACCGTTATTTAAAAGCAAAAATTCAAACCATTTGATCTAACAATACAGTTTTTTCCGCTTCTCCTCGCTCCGATATTATTGTGGATTCAACATTCTTAATAAAAGAAAGATGACGTATTAACATCTGATTAAACAAATTCATTGGGTAGTAGGTACACTTTCAATCAGTACAACTACGAATTTAAAAGTGTATGTAATATGAAATTTATAATAGTTTTACAGCTATTAAGACTTAAGACTATGAGTTTAGGAATCAATATTCTTGTCATATAAATATTGTTTTTAATAAACAATTACAATTGCATTGATTTAAACTTTCATGATTTTCACACATTCTTAGATTTTAGAATTGGGACTTCACAGTGTATAAAGATATTTAATTCACCTTGACGTTTCGGACGTGTTGCAATGTCCATGATCTCGAATGGACTCAAGGTTCAAAAGACCGTGGACGTTGCAACACGTCCAAAACGTTGCAGAAGAGCTTTAATAGCAGTAGAGCTCCTGTGAAAGGTTCATCCAGGGAAATACAGCCACCTTACCTATTTCTACTGCCAAGTAATAATGTGCTAGTGAAATTACAGGCAATGGGACTTGTCAAAATATGTCTCAAGGTGACAGGTGCAGTGGCAGTGCCCCTAAATTCTTTGCGATTAAAATATCTGAGTGACACTACAACTGTTATGGACAGGCGTGTCGCTTACTACCATGTACACATTGTATAAAACAAAACGTAAATAATATATGTTTATTTATACATGATTAAGTCCCGATTTTAAAATCAAATAAGAAGAATTATAATTATCAATAATACAAAGATCGAACACAAAGAAACTTCCTTGATCTGACAGGACTCGAACCTGTGACGATGCCAAACCTGGAGCGATGCTCTACCAACGGAGCTACAGGTTGAGTCAGCAGATTAACAGAATTATTTTACACTTAAAGTGTTATACGAAATTTATTATATTTCCAAACTTATTATACCTTAAAACTATGAGTTTAGGAATCAATATTGTTGTCTTATAATTATTTTAAACTAAACTGCCCCCGTAGCATGGCTACGCATGATAGTCGCGACGCGCGCGATAAAGTTGAAATAAGCGCACGCTATTGGCTATCTAAATTAGATCTGATTGAGCCATTGACTTACCGACAAATGGAGACGTCGGATCTAATACAAAAACCACGAAAAAAATGACCGAAGTTAATCTATACAAACGTAGTAACATGTAACGAAATATAAAAAACTAAAACATTTAATTTGAATTGTAACGTCATTGCAGTAATGCCTAATTTTGCTTGCAACAATTTAAGGGCCCAAAAACACCATATTCAGCTTCTACTGGAAATTTAAGAAACTGCACCATATTTAGCTTCAACTGAAAATTACTTGAACACAAGAGTAATGAGTAGCCTTTATCGTAAATATTAAATAATTTTTATATATATTATTATGTCGAATTTTGCACAAATTCACTTAAAGAAATAATAAAGAGTTGGGCAGATATATACATAGAAATATTACTACAAATGTTAAGCATTATGTACAAATGATAAGCGTGTACTATAAGAAATGTACCGATATTCAAGTAAACGTAAACTCAAATATCCGTAATTCCGAAAACCGATTTATAATAAAACCGTTACGCTTTCGTGTAATTTTAATGCTTTTTACAAAGACAAAATTAGTTTTTATTTAGTAATCTTTCTAAAAAAATACATTTCACATTATAAAAAGTCGAGCTAACGTTATTTCGGGCAAATGTATTTTCTGACTTCTAATACAATATTTTGTTAGTTATTGCTAACGTTTAATTAAAAATCATTTTAAAAATAAGACTAAAATCAAAGCGACTCTATAGTTTCTTTGTTCTAAATATTTCAATCGCTTGTTGTTCGAACAATTGAAAATGACCAAGAAGTTTATATATAAGATTCTTAGAATTGACACAATGCGTCTCTTTCTAACTTTTGCGCATGCAATGTGTAGAAAAAGGACAGTTAGCTATTTGATTATTTTGTGTGCTATTGTAATTTATATTTATGATTCATTTATATATAAATTAAATACTATAAAACTGTACAAAATTACATTTTTAAATGAGAACTATGATAACACAATATATTTGTTTAGTGAAAATATGATACAAGGCGCTGGCAGTCGAACAAACGAAGACTGATGCGCGATTGACGCTCTGTATGTGATTTTAACGCCCTATACATGCGGACACTTTTAAGCGCGAACCCGATGTCCATTATTGGTAGGTCAATGGATTGAGTCTTCCAATAACGCGCGCTTATTTCAATTTTATCGCGTGTGTCGCGACTACTATGCGTAGCCATGCTACAGGGGCAGATCATGGTTATTATGCTTAACACAGCGCTCAGTAATAAATAAATAGGTCAAAAATAATGTAATAAATGGAATAAAACGTGATCATAAATCTTTAGAGTCCTCAGGGAGGCTAAGAAACATTTTCGAACAGAAAAGATTAAAGGAGTTGCATAGGATTTGCATCAATTTAGGTTTATTTTGCCACTTTATAAAGACGCAGTACACTGGAACACCGAAAGCAATAAATGCAATTCCGATGCCGACTTCTACGGGATTTATGAAGCAGGAGAAGAGTACAAGGAACGTGCAAATGACAAGAAATGTTAGTGGCAATGCCAAATTAACTTTTATAGGGCGAGAGGCTTTTGGGCGCTTGTAGCGCATCCATAAAAGGCCAGATACTGAGCTCAGAGTGAACATAGCTTCTACAGCTGTCACATAGACTATTAACGACTCTATATTCGGAGATAACAGGAGCACCAGCGTTACCAAACACTGTAACAAAAAAAAAACACATTATTTACTTTTCATTAATTATTTCTATTAATCTTTAAACAATAAGGCTCAACTTACACTGGCGCAGAGTCGAAGCGTCGCGACGCGTCATGTTTTTCGCCTATAGCATATTCATTTCATATTTTCCCATTATTAAGGTACAAATTTGTGTTGCCATGTATTACTTGCGCGCAGTGAGGAGTCAGACTCCGACCACGCTGTGATCCAGGCGCGCTAATGCGAAAGTCATCGCGCGACGACGCGCATCGTCATGCGTTGTAGTTGAAAAATAGGACGCGACGCGACGCTTCGACTCTGCGCCAGTGTAAGTTGAGCCTTTGTATGTACTTGTTAAATGTACCCAAGAGATATCAAAAACCATTAAACAGATATCGAAAGTATGTTACCTAATGAGTAATTTATTATCCGAGTACCGCTTATAAGTGATATTAAGTTTCGTTACAAAACTTTATTTTAACCAGTCATTTTTTAATAAATATTTATGTCCCGGTTGAAATACTGTCATCAGTACAGAGAGAGCGTTTAAGTAGTGTCGTCATATTTGATATTTTAATTAGCAAAAATCCGAGTTTCTTTTTTTTTGAAACTTATTATAATGAATGAATTTTTTCAGTTTAGTAGCTAGTGCCATAGACAATAGAATTTTGTGTCACAACTCTAAAAGAGAGTCTGTGATAGGTACAGAATTTCAGGTATAGGGGTAGAAAATTATTATTATGTTTTGCCATCGACTACATAACCAGAAACAGAGACGAAATAAGGCCATACATTCCTAGTAACTCATCAGTGATACATCACTGATAAACATCAACTCTCGTTTGCCCTGAAATATAGAAGCGCCAACAACTGACCTGTATGTACGTCTCCGTATATTCCAAAAATATTCTGTAGTTTTTGTAATAAAGATAATATCTCTAACAATGGCGTGCTGTTTCATTTGGTGGTGTGGGGGAAAACAGAAAACATCTAATTATAAAACAAACGGAATTAAATTTCATCGGTAATTAAATACTAAATATGTAATTTTGCAATTTTCGTCCGTTATAGCAAAGCTCAAGTTAACTTGTCGATTTGAAATGAAACAATTGACGACACTCATTGACGATACCCGTCAATTGTTTCGGATTTACACTGGTCAGGAAACTTCGCCATTATGGTGTGGCGGGACGTGATCTCGACCTTCTTAAATCGTATTTGCGTGTTAGGGTACAGAGGGTCGATGTTAACGGTACGAGATCATCAGGGCCTGCAATTAACATGGGTATCCCTCAAGGTTCAATTCTAGGCCCATTTTTGTTTTTAGTTTATATTAATGACTTACCTAGCCTTATGGAGGGTATAAAACATGAGATAGTATTGTTTGCTGATGATACTTCCTTATTATTTAAAGTTAAAAGGCACCAATGTTCCTAGGACGATGTGAACAATGCTATATCTAAAGTAGTTGATTGGTTTGCTGTTAATAACCCACTTCTTGATGAGAAAAAAACAAATTGTGTGAAATTTACATTACCCAATGTTAGAGAGACGGTTACAAACATTGTAGTTAGAAACGAAAAATTGAATATTGTGGATACAGTTGTATTTCTAGATGCTAAATTGCAATGGGGTCCCCATATAAGTAAGTTATCAAAACGGCTCGGCTCTGCAGTGTACGCGATTAAAAAAAAAAGGAAACTTTCAGACGTCGAAACCGCTAGATTGGTTTACTTCAGCTACTTTCACAGTCTAATGACATATGGCATTTTGCTTTGGGGTAATGCCACCGATATCAATAGAATCTTTGTCCTGCAGAAACGTGCAGTTAGGGCAATTTACAATCTGGGCCCCAAAGTATCTTTGTGAGATAAGTTTAAGGAAATTAACATTCTTACACTAGCCTCACAGTACATCTATGAAAATGTAGTTTATGTTAAAAGGAATAGTAATTTCTTTATGAAAAATAGTGACAGACATAACATTAATACGAGGAATAAAAATAAACTAGCTTTTCTTGATAGTCGTCTTCACAAAGTTAAAAAATCATTTAAGGGACAATGTATACGCTTCTATAACAAGATTCCGGTTGATATAAAAATTTGCCTTTCTCGAGGTTTAAAACTATAGTGAAACAAAAACTTTATACTGAAGGTTATTTATTATACAACTTCTGCGTACTTGGATGATAAAAATCCGTGCTAGTAAACCGTTTAGCTCATGGAGGTAGTCTCGATCTCTGATGTTTCAAATAAAAAAAAAAATTGTAAATGTTATTTACAAAGAGCAACCCCTAGAGTTTCTTGCTTAGTCTTCTCAGAGGAATCTGCCTTACGAATGAGCGGTAGAGTTTAACCATTGTGATGATTTCGAGTGTAATAATGCTTACCTATGAAATAAAGATTATTTTGAATTTGAATTTGAATTTGATCCGGGCTGACCAATCGGAGCGCAGTTGTCACAGTAATGATTTGGCAGAATAGTTTTCATACAAATTAAATGATGTTTCGTCTCTCTTTCTGGTTATATACTCGATGTTGTGTATTGCCCTCAAATTTATACGGAATACGGAAATGACGTTTAGTATACCAGGTTCCAAATGCTTAAATAGTTTTTGATGAATGAAACACTTTTTTATAAGCTTAGGGCATTAATACTGACAATGGAAGGTGACTCGAATTATTTGTTCGGGAGTATATTTTCTACAGAACTATTATCTAAAATCAAACTTGCGGTGTTATTCGACTTTTATAAAAGTTGAAGATTGTATTCTTATCCTATTTTATAATAATAATATTTGACATTATATTTTTTTTTGTTTTGTTCATGAGTTCGCTAGAACATTGTAACTTGTTAAGGTTTTTGATGTTTTATATTTGGTAAAGGGACATTCTATTTTTAAACATACCAATGTGTTCCATGAAAACGTGTGCATTCAGTTTTAGGACGTCGTAATCGTACTTAATAGATAATTGTATACCTTAATAATTCTGTATAGGCTGATAATTTAACTCTAAGGATTTAGCGGTTCAAAGAGTGTCAATACTATTTAAATCTCTTTCCGTAAAACTCGACTGACTCTCAGAGTCGTATTCCAGAAATCTACTCAATGCTGAAGTTAGGATTTGAGTACCATTTCAAGCATTGGAAATACGACCCTAATGGCAAGGATTTCAGTATGATTTCTAATGCTTTAAATCATATTCAAGTCCTGACTTGAGAGTTGAGTAGAGTTCTAGAATATGACCCTAAGACTTGCATTTTGAAAAATAGTATCCAGAATTTATATGTTATAGACCTTGTTGTAATTAAATTAATTTCATTTAAGTAAATACTTAACTCGTTTTTAAATACGTGATTAAAGCCATTCGCCTCATCATTCACAATAATAATGAAATATTTTCTTATGTTCTTATTATAAATTTAAAGACTGTAACTTATCTAAATATATAGGTTGCCATGGTTAAGTACGCAATTTCGTATGACCTTTAGTTTACTCAAGTGTTTTAATAGCCGCTATTATGCACTATCTATAGATTATAAAAATAAATACTTTTTGAATTTTAATATAACATCAATACAAACTATGTACTACGATAAACAGCACGTATATATTCAATTAATATACAATGTTAAGGTAGGTTCCGTGCATAAATGAATCTATACATGTAGCGCCATCTAACGTAAGGTACAAGAACTAAACTCGTTTAGTTCAACCTACCGGTAAAAAGCTGAAGGATTTTAATTTCTATTATTCTTTTATATGTTTATAGATTGATATTTAAACAGATTTATCCGTCTATTCACGATATCCGTCCACAACGTTCAATTTAAAAAAGATTGTACAGGTACTTACGTACGTACTTAATCGAGCTTGATTGCGTATTTAGATATTACTTTGCTGCCAGTTAAGCGTTTACTAGTCTTTTAAAATTTTGACGCACTCAATTTGCACATTTTACAATATAATTTAAAAACATTGTCATTATTTAATACGTTTTTAATAAGAGTAAACACTATTTTCTGTAAAACTAACCAGGTACCAGAAAAAAAACCGTTAGAAGCGTTATAATGTATGCATATACACCGACATATGTCAACCAGTTATGTCTAATATTAATACTGAATACTGAAGACTGTACCACCTCGTCAACCGTGACCATGGGACCTGTAAAGGGCCCGAAACGTAGGTTTCTTTGAAAAAATAAATTTACGCAATTTAAATCCGGAAAAATGTTTCATTTCCTATGTGTGACAATCGCAAAAACGTAAGAACTCGATAGTTATTTTTGTCGACTAATCATATGGGTATATAGGATAATATTTAATTTATTTTTTTTATATTTATTTTTTTATCGCATTTCTAAAAAAAATATATCATAAATTAACTCATCATTGAGTTTTCCAACTTCCAACCAGTCGATAAAACTAGTACCTATAAAGGAATGTAAGACTGACAGACGGGTAATTTTTAAACTTAACCTATAAAAAAAAGTAATATCGAGCAAAAAAAAAACATTTTTTTATTCTGTGCACTATGTATAAACGCTGACAAATTGGACATGGCCTAGTCGTGTTGCGTATAAAGTTATTTGCAATCATTTGATTTGTTATACAATTTCTATTCTCACTTCGTCACTTTTCATGCAGACAGACTTTGGAATACACTTCCTACTACTGTTCGCGAAGGTTTTTTTTAAAAGCGTTAGGTATTTTTATAATTAGAATTTTTTTTATAAAAACGAACCGACCTAAAAAGTTTGTGAAATAATATGTATTTGCCAAGTTTTATAAAAAAATTGGTTAATGGAAAGTTTGTGTGCAATAAACTGGATCCATCCCCAAATTTGCCACCTTGAGAGGTCGAGCATTTTCTTCAAATTTTAATAAGACCACTACTACTGAGGTTCTTTATTCCCACTACTTACAATTATTTCATGTGGAACTGAATACGTGGAACTATTGGGAATTTGTCCCCCTTTCTAACAAAAAAAGAATCGTCGAAATAGATCCACAAATGTCGGAGTGATCGCGTTACACACACCAAAAAAAAACAACCGCACCTCTTCCTTTTTACATATCTGTTAAAAATGAGCATTCATTCATTTCTTACTTATTATATTTAAAATATGTATTTTAAATATATTTATCTACACACATATCAAAACCTCTCTATAAATCAAAACTCTCTATAATGTGTTCAAAAACCGCAAATTACGACCAGCATAAAGGTAAACTATTTTGTTACAACAAATTTCTTATATGTGAAAATGTTATTATTGCTTCTTAATAACATCGAATTCGATGTTATTATTACATAAAAATTTCGAACATCTCTGAAAAACAAAACAATTTGATTGGACCTCAATTCTTATATCGAATACGTCGAGATGAAGTTTTATTCGAAATGAAATGTCAATAGCAAACAATTTTGACAATTTCACACGTTACTTGATATCGAACGATATGATAGTTGGGGCCGATTCTAGTTTGTCTATGAATTAAAAATAAAACTTACGGTTGTGTGACGTACGTGAGAAAAGTTTTTATTTGACGCCATTTCGCCAGTCGTAACATGCGGTTCCTGAACACATCACGTGAGTAGATAAAGCAGTATGTGTAATTGTACATAATTAGGCATTAAAGCATTCGTGAGATGTTTTTATGAAATTCGTCTGTCGGCTCGTTTCATAAACCCTCACTCGTATTTTAAAGCCTTTCATTATGTAACAGTCACATAAACTACTATTGTCATATGATTTTTGTTTTGTTGTGCACGCAAGTCCATTTATTTCAGTTGCTATGTCCTGTACTTAGGTCTGCGGGAAGATTTTCTTTAACAAATTAGCAGCTCCTTTTGTGTGCTTTCCTTTTGTTAAATTGCGAATTGTGTCTGCTCTGTACAATATACGATTATATAAAAAAAATATATAAAAAATGAATCTTACCATAAATATGAGTGAAGGCACAGGCGTAAGTCTACGAATGTCGATCATAGATATAGCCAAGGGCAAATGGCCGTTTCTAGCCCCCACGAAAAAAAGCCTAGACGAGGCGTATATAGCTCCATTCAAAGACCCGAAGGTACATAAAGCGACGAACAATGGCATAATCCATGACATGACACCGAGGATTTTCTTGCTGAAGGTAACGGCGACAGCTTCGGTGGACAGGATCTCATCATTGGTCAGTACCGCGAAGTACGCTACATTCGTCAGAGTATATACGAGTGTTACCACTGGCATGGATATGCAAATCGCTCGTGGCAGGTTTCTGGAACGAAATAAAGTTTGGTGGTTAATTATGGTTAAAATGCAGCCAGGAAGCTTGGCATGGAGGCGTTACTTTGCACCGGGATAGTTGCTTCAGCTCTATCAAGCGCAAGTCCGATCGTGTATGGAGTACTGTTGCCACCTTTGGGATGGCTCTGCCACATACCAACTGGCCACTTTGAATTCAATAGACAAGCGTGCCAAGAGGCTTATCGGAATAGTAGAGGCGAAGCTGCAGAGCCTTGAACACCGCCGTAAAGTTTGCTGCTTATCTGTATTTTACAAGATATATCACGGAGAGTGTGCGAAGGAATCACACGATTTAATTCCGCCTTCCCCTTTCCATTATTTTATATATTATTAGGGACTAGACGTAGGCTTAGATTCCACCCGTATGTTGTGCATTTTCCAAAAATTCACACGAATCGTTACGCTACCTCATTCATATGGCGAACGGCTATGGAGTGAATTTCCCTGTCTTGACTCAGACCTTTTCAAGGCGAGAGTGAATAGGCATTATTTAGATGTGCATGCTCCATCGTCGACCTCATCGTCACTTTCCATCAGGTGATGTGGAGGTCAAATACGCACTTACATTTGTATAAAAAAATGGTATTTTTGAGGAAGTCGCATTTTTTACGACAGAATCATTTATGTCATACTAATTAAGTCTAATAAAAGTAATATAAGTTTCTTTGTATGATACCAAGTGACGGGTCGGAAGAAGAAAGATCTTAGGGGCACTGCCACTGCGTCAGTCGCCCTGAGACATAAGTTGACAAGTCTTATGTGCCTCTAATTTCACCAGAACCCTTAGATAGTCTTCAAAACCAAAACGCAGTAATGCTCACATCACTGCTTGGCGGCAGAGATAGGTAATTTGTAATCAGTGCTTTGAATCACTAAGAAAAATGCAATATTAGACAATATTAATCCACTCAGTAACGTATTTTTATAATTATAATAATATTATAACATATTTAGATATTAGCTTAAATTATACATTTTCTTATACTGATTTAAAACAAGAAAAGTGTGATAAAAAAGTTATAACTTAGACCAATATCAATGTTATTATTATTATAATTATAAAAATACATTAACTTAATGGATTAAAGTTGTTTAATATTGCATTTTTTTATTAAACCTTATCTTTTCAAAGAGAACGGCGGGGTCAACGTCAAATGACATGGAATCACTATCGTAACAATACTTAATAAGTTTTAGCTCTACAGCTCTTAACAGTATTGAGAAATTTCTTTTGAAATTTCTTAAGACCACTTTTTGTTATATTGGAGCGGTGAAGTAAGTAGGTAAAACTATTAAATTCGGTTTTATGTCAACTTCAATAATATTAATTGACACTTTGGAGAAAAAAAAGCATTTTTTTAAAATTCCTATGTAAGACGCCGAAGGATCCCCTACCGAGTCAGTGGGTGCCGGACCTTACAGGAGTTGCATCTGACGCTCTTGTCCCCCTCCATATTTATCTGACTTGGCTCCTACCAACCACCATTTTTTTCCGGAATTTAGTTATTTATCTACAAATAAATTTATTTCCTGTAAATCACTAGAATGTGTTTTTTGTGGACTCCTGTTCCTCATTATTTTACAGCAAATGAATTTCCAACAAGATGATTTAGTATCATGGGTGCACATTATTTTGATTAAATATTTTTTTTTTTCTTAAACATTTTTTGTATGTATTCGTTCTCTTATATAATACGGCAATTTCATACCTTGACGCCTATTTACTTTAATCAAGGCCGACTAAAATAACATTTCAACGTTTTATGCTTCATGGACACAACTGGAAATAAATAATGATCTTTTGATGTAAAGCATACAGTCATTGGTTCATTCTTAGTCAAAAGTAGCAAAAAACGCTATAGTTGCAATTTTAGAGGTACCTTTACGCTACTGTTGTGCAGTTGATATAGAACTGATTGCTTTATAAAATCGTGCCCAAATAGGTATGCTGACAGAGCACGCTTTAGTGCTTACGTCTATCACGTTACGAAATAATCGATTTGGTCTAAAGCCCTAACATTAAGGCCACAGTAAAACAAGAAATGTACGGTAACTCCGTACAAAGCAATATGGCAGTTTGTATGTGCGCGCGTCCGCCGCGCGCCGTATACGGACGCACATAGTCGCATAATACTGAAATACCCATTAGGACGACCAGTGCTATGCAACGCAAGTGCATCGCGAGATTATGCGAATATGTGCGTTCGTGCTAGGCGCGCGTCAGGCGCGCACACATACAAAGCGCGCAATTACGTTTGCATGAAGTTACTTGTCTTTATACTGCTAGTTCTAGGAAAGTTTTTGAAAAAAAAAAACGCATTTAAACTCACCTATACGGTTCTTTCAATTCTTCTGTAACAAAGTTAAGATAATTCCACCCCGAGTATGAGAAAAGGCCGGTGTAGAATGCTATAGCGACATTACCAGGGTTGATGTTTGTTCCTTTCATCATATATTGAAGATTCTCTGTGTGGCCTGAGAATAAGTACCAAAGACTGGCAAAGAATGTAACTAACAGAGCAAGCATCTTGGCTGCCGTGAAAGTATCCTGTACTCGCGTCACCCATTTTACGTTGAAACAGTTGATTGCTGTTAGAAGACCTGAAATAAGATGTGATTTTTTTATTACTCGTGGGCAATATATTATTGTTAAGTGTTATTCGATATGTGAAATTACAAAATAGTTATAGACAGCTAGTTTCTTATTTCTTGTAAACGTGAACATTGAATCAAAATCCGATAACTACAGCCAGCATCAAGAACAACTTGACAGCCTTTAAATAATATCGAGCCGACTTATCGTAAGCGACATCTCTACCTAAAGAGCATTTTTATTGCAAATAATTTTAATCTAATACAACGCGCCCTTGTGCGTCGACATTTCTCGCTAAAATTACATCAATAGAAACTATAGCAAAAGTAAAGTTTGTCGTTATATCAATAGTTTTTTTTAATATTTGAGTGGAACCGACAGAATCAGTATTAAAAAATGATAACGTAAGCGACACCACTTGTTATCGCAACCGACGTAATAATTATTTCGTTGTTTATTAAAAACATCTTGTTTATGATTTCCGAACAATGTCGCAAAAAACTTGTTTTTTTATATATAATATTACGTGACGGGACGAACAAGTCGTGCACCTGATGGTAAGCTACACGTCTATTCATAACAGCTGCAGTGCCACTCAGAACTTTAAATCGCAAAGATCTGAAGGGCACTGCCACTGCACCCCACTACCCTGAGACATAAGTTGACAAGTCCTATGTGCCTGTAATTTCACCAGCACCCTTACCGTTCAAAACCGGAACACAGTAATGCTAACATTACCGCTTGGCGGCCGAAATAGGTAAGTCTATTTCGTTAATCACGAATGTTGAGTTTTAAGGCTGTATACGATTTGATTGGCTCCGTATAGACTCTGTCTTTAACATAACCCCATAAATAATAATCTAGTGGTGTTAAATCACGTGATCTAACTGGCTACTTAACGGCTGAATTTCGTGAAATTATGCGATCGGGAAATTCGGTTTGCAATAAATTCATTGTTTCGGTGACTGTGTGACTTGTGCCGTCTTTTTTCGAAAATTCGGCTGGAAATGCGGTTATGTTCAATAGATTACGCTATCGAGATGTTAACAACTCAATTTTGGCCTATTCTTTATGATATGGATATCACTGACATGTGGATTCAACAAGACGGTGCCACAAGTTACACAGCCACCGAAACAATTAATTTATTGCAAACCAAATTTCCCGATCGCATAATTTCACGAAATTCAGCCGTTAAGTGGCCAGCTCGATCATGTGATTTAACACCGTTGGATTATTTTTTATGGGATTATGTTAAAGACAGAGTTTATACGGAGCCAATCGAATCGATTACAGCCTGAAAACTCAACATTCGTAAAGTGATTAACGAAATAGACCCGCCATTTTGTCAAAAAGTGATTAAAATCTTTGATGAAAGGATCGACATCTGTAACTGTGGTCATGGTGAACATTTATCAGATATCATTTTTCATTCATAATTGCCAAACCTTACTTTATTTAACACACTAAAAATTTGAATCATTGTCATCTAAATTTATTGTTCTATTTAGATTTACAAAACAAAAGTCTTGTTGAAAAACCCTATATAATAAAATTCAGTTTGGTATTAGATTTATATGTAGAAATATTTTAATGAACCCTCTTCTGTAAACGATCTCTTTGTCGTTTACACTAAGTCGGCGGTAATGGCTCGATATATTATTATAACATACTAATATTGTAATTTTTTGTCCTTACTAATGTTTCGAGTTCTTAAGTTTTCGCCATTATTCGCTACACTTTGAAAATGAAACCAACTTTTTGGCATTCAAGTTGCTGTGAACCGAGTCAGCTGTGATTATGGGACTTGTATGCTTACAAGTCCCATACTTTTCGTACATATTCGTTGGTTTGTTTGAAAAAAAAAAACAAATATACGCGGTTTAGATACGAAACAAATTGTTTCATTCTTACTAATGTTCTTACATCAATAATTTTTAATTTGAGAACAAACCTTTTTATTACATTGCAATATAACATTCGATACGCAATGAATTTCAATTAAACCAAATCAATTCAAATAAAAGAAATAATAATGGCGACTTGATCGATGTATTTTTTGTTTTGTTATAATGAAATATTAAAACACCATACGAAAACAAATTACAAAACGCATTACTACCACACAATTTTCTTGATAAAAAGATGAGAATTGTGTTGATTTTATTCGTGTCGTTAGCCAACAATAGATAGGTGGTACTATGCTACTACGACATAGGTATCCGGATAAACGGATAACAATGAACTCGAGTGTTAAGAGGAGCAGACTTCAAGGCTGACGGAGACGACAGACGACTTACGTATTCAATTTGAATGAATAAATATATCATCTCGACAGTTTAAGCTTCATATGGATTCAACGTTAGCAAATATTTCGATGAATATGTATGTTTTGTATTAGCTAGTGTAAACCAGGCGCGAGGGTTGGTCACAAGTGATTAAGTGCCCTTATAGTAGGTGTGTATTTGCAAGATAATTCTGCACGAGTGTGTGTCAGCGCGATGCGGGAGGAAGCCCTCATTATCCTGTCAGGCGCAATCAGCACGGCCGGCCGCGCCGTAGCCAACCCGCGCAATAAAGACGCGGCAACAAACAGTACTGAACCGAGATTATATTAAGCACTTACATTGTTATAGGGTCAGTTATAGTTAGTGACATACCTTTGCCAAAACTGATAGTAAAAGTAAGCACTTATATACCTACTTACTCAATTAAATAAACTGTTTCAATACAAATCGAAAAATAACTTTTTTGATCACGATTTTTTAAGTACCTAAGCAATAATTCATTTAAAGTTTAATCCATCCAAATTCGTTGATTTCATAAAAAGCGTGATTTTTATAGTTTTTCTTTGAATGCAGACTTTCCAAGTCAGGTACACTAACTGGTAATTTATTGTACGTATTAATTTTCATTTAATGCCTTGTTTTCATGTTTTTACTAATCTGATTTTATTTATTATTGCCATAAACTATTATTTGTAACGAATATTTCAGTTGATTTTCCAGGTTTTTATATGATAATAACTATTATTATGTTCACGTTAGAGCCTCAAAATAGTCCTAGGTCCGTACCTGTTACCGCCTAGAAGCACTCTTTGAGACCTCGTATGCTTTCCTTCTCAGCTATTTTACAAGATTGTACATTACTATATTCAAATTAGGGCCTCAAACTATTCCCAGTTCCGTGCCTGTTGTGTCCTAGAGACACTCTTGAGACCTCGTATATGATTTCCTTCTTAAAATGATACATAGGAAGCATTCTGATATAAAATATCACGTGTGCGTATATCCTGGTCCCATAAGGGGCTTGACTTGAGAACACACAGATTTATGAGTTGAATGACCTACTCAATAAAAGCAGGAATATAGTACCTAAATGAAAACACTAGGAATACTTTTTAAGGAACAGGCGATGATTTAATTAATGGTCTTCAACAAATGGTAACTTAATTCGCTTTTTAGGAACATGTAAACATTTCAATTAGAAATACTTACAATACAGAAATCAGAACATATCTTTAATTTTAAATCAAACATTACTCGGCATCCATGAAAACCGTGTGAAATACCTATTGGGCTAAACCGCATTGGGCTGCGTGGCGGACTATGGCCTCACGCCTATACTTGGAGGGCCCGTGGCAAGTAATGGGATCTAATACTTTAAAAACTTTTGCGTGAGCACAGCAAGTCATAAAAGTTTTATTGCAATCGGATTAGATGGCCGTAATTCCAGAATATTCAGAAACTTTTTTATGATACCAAGTGCTGGGACAAGTCGTGCGCCTGGTGGTAAGCGACACGCCTGACCATGACAGTGGAGCGGGTGTGGTCATTACTCACAAAAAAATTATAGCAATAGGATGAATAATAATGGAATCAATAAAGGACATATACATAGATTAGACAAAATGCGGGTGAATCTTTTCTTGGAATCCAAAACGCAGATATATTTTAAAGAGAAAGTAACGGCTTTTCGAATTTCACAAAAAAACTCGTTTCTTAATTTATGAGTTCAGGTTCTGGTTTCAGATGCGAAAGAGTTGCATCGATGTGTGTAGAGTGCAAACGAAATTGACGATAACATTTTAAAAATTCTTAAAAAGTAAATTTGGCTTCAACAAAGTACCTTCTTCTTAGACTGAATAATAGACAAAGAAAACATCTTACATTCCTACGTATTAACTTCACGTCAGACCGAGTTCCATACTCTACTATCTTATACGTTTCTTCTATCTATGGAATTAATAAATTCGACAGTTCAAATTACATTGAATATTGAATAGACAATGTATTTTATACCTATTGAGTTTTCTTTTTCTACTAATTTCCAATTAATGGATGGAGAAAAAAATTAACAAGAAAGCGATAGGTTCCTTTCATTCATTCATTTATTGCAATACTTGTAATAAACTTAGAGTTAAACAAGTGATAGTGAAAGAATGTGATGATTTAAACTTTGCAGATATTTTGACCTTATATTACTAATTGGCATAGCTGTACCAGAATTTGAATTCAATATTTATATATTATACATAATCATACAACTTTAGAAGCTATTGTTTCTCTACAATATACGTACATAAAAAGCGCTTATGTAGAGTTATACATATTCTAACTATCTATGTCATGAAATCTGGAGTATTTACAGGTTGACGAGTAACTTTTAGTGATGGGTAGCTAAATAGCGATTATTGTAAATTCCTTAACATGGCGAGGTTCTGAATCAAAGTTATTCCTTTTTATTTAAAGTATCAAAAGCAAAGAAATACTTACACGTGACAACAGCAGCAATAAGTCTTACTGCATCGATGGGCGGTTCGCATTCAGGCCACAAAGGTTTGAGGATGTTCTGTGCGAATGTCAGCGCCGTGATAGCATTTCCAGTGGGAACTAGAATCAGTAGCGCTACCCACAAATACAAGAAAGACGGGAGAGCTCCAAATGCTTCGCCGATGTATGCGTAATCCCCACCAGATTTGGGGATCATTGTACCTGAAATTGTTTACGTTGTCCGTGTAGCGATTGATGGATTAAGGCATAAGAATTGGATTACAAAGTCATACATTTCTTTATTTATCCGACTATGATAAAAAGGGGTATTTATTTCACATGTATTTGTATGTAACTACGTCTTGAAAGAATCGAGTGACCGTAAAAAATGAGATGGTATAGAACGCATCAAACCGTTAAATGGTTTGGCAGGTGCTTAATGCCGTGTAGCTCGTTATCATAGAAATGACATCAACGACACTCATGGCAATTATTGTAAACGGTGCCATATTGAAAAGGGAAAAAAGAAGTAAATGAGTAAAAACAACAAAAACTACTTTTATCTATTCAAATAAATTAAAACGTAAAGTTCGAGCTTTATATCGATATCTTAATATCTGTTTCAATATCGATATTGAAACAGATATTAATTAACTAGGAGTAGAGTCATTTGGTATTACTGAGCGCAGTGAGTAAGTCTGTGCAGGAGCTTTATATGTATGTCACCGGCACGGATAAAGAGGAGTAGGCAGTTTGTTTGGGTCAGTTAAGGCTCTCAAGTGACTAATTAGTTCAGATTTCAGGCAACTGTTTTAAGCAAAAATCTGTTTTCGTTGTCTACATCCAGATTTTTGAATCACAAAAAACAGTGTACATGAGCACCTGTATGTTTTATCTCGTAATCGTTTTTAAAACTTGTTTTTTTTTTCAATTATGTTTTTACGTTATATTTATAAAAAATAGTTTCAGGTTATATTCGGTTTCAAATATTTTGCGATCATTCATTTGCAATTCCGCGCGGGTACCTAAGTGTGCGCATGCGTACCATTGCCCCGCTAGTAATGTTTTCGTCTATTATTTTTTTGTACAATATTTTAACATGCTTTTATGTTATATTTCAGTGTCATAACGTCATGCTACTGAATTATATAAGAAAAAAACCCGAACTTACACCAGTTTCTAAGGTGATAAGGTATTATTTTTTTCTATTTTTTAATATTTTTATATTACATATAGTAAGTAATATCGACAATACAATTCGAACATATTTAGGTTTTTTAATAAAGAATACTTTTTATTATTATTACATTTATTTTGACCATGAGCAAGCAATGCAATGACAATACTGAAATACTCCATGTGCTTCTACCTACCCCATAAGGGTGCGCAATTTTCCGCAATGCGAGTCAAGTGAACGCGTTCTGATTTTAAATCGTTTATATATGGGAAAAAATCCGTGTGTTTTAAGTTTTTATTTAAATTTAGAGCCAAATAAATGAGTTACTTGAAAGTAATACTTTTATGTGAAGCCCTAAATTACAAAAGTGCACACACTTGAGCCGAATGATTCTATAACTTTTGTCTTCGGTTCAGTCATAACGTAATACAATACAATTTAGGAAAAAAAATCTGATTTAGCGTGACTTGTCTTGGATGTTTATGGTGGACGCCATTTCCAATACTTATTATAAATCTAATTTTAAAAAATACGGCGGGTTCTCTCACAACATAAGCAAACCAATCAACTCCCATAACTTTAAGAGTTGTGTTATAAATGCCTGTGTGAAATAATAGTAGTTTATGTGACTGTTACATAATAAAAGGCATTAAAATACGAGTGTGGGTGTGTACATCAAAAAACATCACATGAGTGTTTTAATACCTGATTATGTACAGTTACATACACTGCTTTATCTACACACATATTATAAGCTCTCTGTGATGTGTTCAGGAACCGCGTGTTCCGACTGGCGAAATGGCGGCAAATAAATACTTTTCTCACGCATATCACACAATCGCAGTTTTTATTTTTGATTCATAGATAAACTAGAATCGGCCCCAACTATCATATCATTCGAATTCAAGTAACGTGAAATTGTCAAAATTGTTTGCTATTGACATTTCATTTCGAATAAAACTTCATCTCGACTGATGTTAGAATTGAGGTCAAATCAAATTATTTTGTTTTTCAGAGATGTTCGAAATTTGAATGTAATAATAACATCGAATTCGATGTTGAAGCAATAATAACATTTTCACAGATAAGAAATTTGTTCTAACAAAACAGTTTATCTTTAGTCACAACTTACACTGGCGCAGAGTCGAACCGTCGCGATACGTCATACTTTTCGCCTATAGCATATTCATCTCTATTTTCCCATTATTAAGGTACAAATTAGTATTATGCAAATATGGAATCGAATGTCGACGCGCGTTACTTGGGCGCAGTGAGGCGTCAAACGCCGACCACACTGTGCTCCCGGCGCACTAATGCGAACGTCGTCGCGCGTCGCCAGGCGGTGTTGTTGAAAAACAGGACGCGAAGCGACGCGACGCTTCGACTCTGCGCCAGTGTGAATTGAGCCTTATGCTGGTCGTAATTTGCGGTTTTTGAACATATATATAGAGAGTTTATGATATGTGTGTAGATAAACAGTTATAAAACCTTATTAAAAAATTGTAGCAGGCACTAAAAGAATTTGTGTTTGGAACAATCAAAACGTGGTTATTATTGAGTATAAGCGAGTTGTTAGTTCTACGATAAGGATTTCCGCAGGAAAATCAAGAGTTGTCCTTTATTATCGTGTGTTCATTTGGCCCCATAAAAACTCACTCAATCACTCACCTACGACGGTATGAGATTGAAACACCCTGACATTTTTTATGTTAATGACGTGCATTTTTAAAGTTTATTAAACACGCACAGAATTACAACGTTTGAATAGCGATAGAGAAGAGGAAATTCTGGTGTTGCTAGCAATAATTAAATTACCACATTCTGTGTAATTTGTTACTAACACTAACAAACAGTACACAACTTTGGGTGGTCTAAATCGTTCTACATTTTTACCCCAAACTACACATGGCAGTGAAGCGAATTTTACAACATTAACGTCTTTATGTATGCGCGGTAAAAAATAGTATAGATAGTCCTCTAACTAAGTAATTATTCATGATAACAGTCGTCTAAGAGCGATGGTGTATGTAAGGTACTTTTGAGTCAAGAACGAGCTGTGGAACAGTGTTGTATTATTACAATTAGATTGCCTATATTAAGGCATTTCGTGTTCCCCTTTTCACGTCACCCCTTTTCATGTTGTGGATATTACAAGGATTGGCACGAAGCGTTTCTCTTTCACATTTAATTGGCTAAACTGGAATTCCCTACCAGCAGACATTCAAATTAAAATATATTTATTCGTCAACATAGGTTACAGTAGATACATTGAAATACATGGTGATAAATAAATTTATTTTGACCCTCTATGCTGCACCTTAAGGCATACGAACTAAATAAGTAAATGAGTTAGACATGTTCCCTGAACGGCATAACTTAGACATTTTTAAGACGAGAGTGAATAGGCATTATTTAGGTGTGCATGCTCCATCATCGACCACATCGTCACATTCCACCAGGTGAGAAGGATCGCAAATGGGCACATATTTTTTAATAAAAAAAAAAGCATAGGTACCTATTTTGAACGTTATTATTATTATTCTTTAATTAGGCTTAGGCCAGTCAATTTCGACGTATGTTGCAGGTTAATTACGATCGAGAATGCCAACGATTAGGCAGTAACAGAAGAAAGTCTTGCATTTGTCGACGTTCCAAAAGGTCCAAATTCATACATACTTGACGCAGAACGCCACTCAGTAAAATTTACATAATTTTCGTTTTGAATCTTTAAAATATACTATTTGCGATAGTTTCTTCAGGTTTTGTATTATTTTCCCATTACAAATATTAATCAGACTTTCAACATTCATTTGAAAAACAATGTAGTTAAGTAATATTCCATCGTTAGGAAACGGAATGATGTTTGTGGCATTTTTTATTTAGTCACAACGCGTTGTGGCAATTTTTATAAGTGCCATAGTGCGAATAAGGTATTATGGATATTGAAATGGGAGAAAAATTGAAATTTAATGTAATAACGACGATCCAGACATCGTTATACTATTATTATTATAAAGATGAAAAACAAACAATGATCTTCAGTGGCGTGTTATTTCATATTTGTAAGTGTATAGTATTTATTAATTAAATAATTTACAGAGTCTGCGACATAATCTGATGAGTTACGATGAGATTTAGTGGTTAACCAAAAACTAATGTGTTATTTAATAACATTTATTATTAATTAATTAATTAATTTTTTTTGCACTATATCAGTTCATCAATTTTAAAGGGCCGATAAACACATAGGTAGGTAAGTATATTCCTAGAATATCATACCTGTAGAGATATGTAAATCGTAACAAGCTTTAATGAAAATTTTAGATAACAAAAATCGATATGGCACGCCAATTTATTTTGATCTCATTAGTAGATGCTGATGTAAATTCTTATGACCCGGGTCTCAGGTTAATTAAAACGGAAAGTGGATGACACTTTACGACTGCTAAATCTTGATAAACTTACCTAATTCTGCATAGCAGAGTGCACCGATCATAGACAGGAAGCCAGATAGTACCCACACGATGAGGGCCATACCCTTGGACCCGGCATGTTTGAGTGCGAGATTGGGAGACACGAAGATCCCTGACCCGACAATTACCCCTACTATGATTGCCACTCCATTCGTAAGTCCCAATTCTTTCTTCAATCGAACTCCTTCGCTCGACTCCTTGTCACAGCTTTCTCCGCCTCCCACCTCCATCGCCTTCGGCGTCAATCCTTCCGAAGCTGCGACTTTTGCCATTTTTAATATATTTTTCAGATACACTTCAAACTACTAACTAAACTTTCACAAGTGCACGAATTTCAATATTGGTTTAGTTAAATGAAGGACCACATGTTAGTTAGTATTCAAACTACTGAATTTCTGAGCCACCGGTATACAAACATTGCATCATTCTGACTGCTAACAGTAGGTAGTGCCAAATAACACCACGTGGGAACACCATAAAATCCCCATCAATTGAGAAGTTTCGAATCATTCGAATCGAATAAAACAATAACTCTAGTTGATACAGTACAATATGTTTGTAACTTACGGATAGGTTAAAATATTCATCACTTCAAAGTAACTTTAATAAAAACTGTATTTTATATACAATAAACAGAGAATAAATTTGTGATGGTAAATGTGTAGAAAGAGGCCGGATTTATCTTAATTGTATTTGATGATTTCGAAGTATAATACGCGGTGGGGCGACAAAGAAACGTTTGCGCGTGCCAACTTTACTATTCACATTGCTTAACTGCGAGTTAACCAGGCTCCCCGGCGGCGCTGGCGCGGGCATCTGCCGCTCGTCGGCCGTCGCCGCCACCGGTCGTATAACTTATATTTAAAACAACTTTCGTGCTGTCGAGAAGCGTTGTAAAACCAACCGTTTGCATTTGACACAAACACACATTCAGCTTTCCAAATGCCTATGAGAATTCACTGCCAAGTTTGAACTGTTTTGTCATCTCTGTCGCACCTTATTAAACCACGTGTACTTTTGGCATAGTTTTTAGTTGCACCTAATAATACGTAAAATAATGCGACGTTGTTAATAAAATGTCACTTGTGATACCGATATAGAGACACAGTGATACAGAGAGAACATTGTCTTCCTTACACGAGAAATAGTCTTATAACTAAACGACACAGGATATAGGCAATTCATTTATTATATATTACACTAGTTAGGGGTCAATGACAGTGTTTTTATAAGTCTGTACTACTCTAAATAAATAATACGTTTTAAGGTTTTAAAGTAGGAAATTATAAAACACAACTAATGACCAAAACAATAAAAAAATATAATTCATTGTCATACATAAGATTGTGTTATCCATTATTACTTGTAAGGAAATTGTACAAAGTTAAGAATTTGTTGAATAAATAGATTTTATAAGCTCACAGGGTTTACAATAAAACCAGTGTAAAAAATTAATCTTTTTCTGTATTTACTTCGTATTTAAATATTCTAGCAGTACCATCATCTGAGGTGGTTAGTATTAGGCTTTGTTTTTCATTGTAGCATATGTCTAGTATTTCTGAAGTGTGTCCCGTGAGTGTGAGTACGCCCTGTCCCGACCTGCCCTCGTAGACGCGTATAGAGCCATCAAGACATCCGGTGACGAGGTGGTTTTTAACCCAAAACATCTTAATGACTCCGGCAGCAGTATCGTCGTCTGATTTAGCGCATTCATGTCGTATTATTTGTGTAGTTGGATCCCAGATACTTACTGCACCAATTAGAGTACCTGCGAAAATTTTGTTATTATAGTGTTAAAAAATGTAGTTATATTTATATATATTTTGAAAAGAAATTCAATACTTGTTATTTATAGTACGCGATGTTTACCTATTGCAAGATAACCCATTTGAGGATCTTTTGAAAAAGCTACAGTTTCTAGTTCCACTTCTGTGTTCATTTGTACTACAACTTTTCCGTTGGTTGATGTTGTCAGAATCACTTTACCTGAAATAAATTACATAATATTATATTACGTATTAGAAATAGGTCATTATGCAGGACGTCCCAAAACTCAACGACGAGCGGGCACCGGGCGAGAAGTATGTCAGTTTTGGTAAATATAAAATTAAGTGATAATATTTTTAAAAATGTTCAAAATCGATACTCTAGACCTTGCTTGTTTTTTGTACTAAACTAACAATGTTCATTCTTTTTTTATAAAAAATAAGTGCGCATTTGACTTGCACCTTACCTGATGGAAAGTGATGATGAGGTCGGCGATGTAACATGCACACCTAAATAATGCCTATTTACTCTCGCCTTGAAAAGGTCCAAGTTACAGCGTTTGGGGAATAAGTCCGCAGGTAGGGAATTCCACTTCCTCGCATGAAGCGTTTCGCTTCCACGTTGGCGAGAGAATTTGGAAGCGAAACGGTTCGTGCGAATCTCGGGAATATCCACAACATAGGGCTGGAATCCCAGCCCACGTCTACTCCCCCGATGATGAAACGGGGAAGGCGGAATCAAATTATGCAATTCCATCGCACACTTCGTGATATATCCTGTAGAATACCGATAAGCAGGCAATTTTATGGCAATGTAAAAGGCTCTGCTTCTTTGATTTATGACTGCGATAAATAGTAAAGCTATTTAGGATTATGTTAAAAAAATTGCAATATTTCAAAAGAACAATGGCAAAATCATAGTTAAAAGAATTCGTTAGCGTCTTCAAATGTCTTAATTACAAGTTTTAATAAAATAAATTAATTAGGTTTTTCAAATTAAAATAGCGATCTTTCTAAGTCTGGAAATAAAACCATATTTAAAAGAAATTCTAATGACTAATTAGTATGTAACCGGACTGATATCTACAACTATTATTTATATATTGTTAAGAAACTATAACAAAAAATAAAGAAGATACAGATAGATAGATATATAAGTGCGCATTTGACCTCCATCTCACCTGATGGAGAGCGATGATGAGGTGGACGATGGAGCATGCACACCTAAATAATGCCTATTCACTCTCGCCTTGAAAAGACCCAGGTTATAACGTTCAGGGAACAAGTCTGCAGGCAGGGAATTCCAATCCATAGCCGTTCGTCATATAAATATGGTAGCGTAACGCTTCGTGCGAATCTTCGGAATATCCACAACATAGGGGTGGAACCCAAGCCTATGCCTAGTCTCCCGGTGATGGAAAGGGGAAGGCGGAATTAAATCGTGTAATTCCATCGCACACTCTCCGTGATATATCTTGTAAAATACACGTTCACGGCTCTGCAGCTTCGCCTCCACTAATTCCGAGACACCTATAATCCTCTTGGCACGGTTGTCAATTGAATCCAAAGTGGCCAGTTGATTTGTAGCAGAGTCATCCCTAAGGTGGTAGCAGTACTCCATGCACGATCGGACTTGTGCTTGGTACAGCCGAAGCAACTGTCCCGGTGTAAAGTAACGCCTCACCCTGGAAAGGATCCCAAGTTTCCTTGCTGCATTTTTGGCCATGGATTCAATGTATCTGCCGATGTTCAAATTGGGCGACAGGTCCATTCCAAGTAGCTGGAAACAGTCGGCTATCGGTATGGATATATCACGAAAAGTCGGAGTCAGCTCAAAGGGACTCCGTTTTGTTGAACTCAGGGATAGATGGCACGTTTCACAAAAAATATTGTGCTGGGTTATCTGTGCAATAGCCTGTGGCATGTATTAACTCAGTTTTTTTGTTGTGACTTAACTTCATGCCTTTTGACCATACCAGTACAAAAAATAATTTCTTCTGAAATTTCGTAACGTCGCAAAACCTACTGCACCATTCAGCTTCTATTAACTCTGTTTAAGGCTTCTGTCCTTTATTTTCATATAATAATACACAGAATATATTTTATTCAATTACGTAACACAAAACCTCCAAAACTTCAAACTGGAATATCTTTAATTCCAGACTTCTCGGAGTAGTAAATCCAAAACAAAATTTGTTAAGGAATTTCAACTCTATATTTTCACATATTTTTCTTAAAAAGACGCATACAAATTATACCAACAAAAATTTATATTCCCATATAAATTTTTGCCATTGTCCTTTGTGATAAGTACTTAAAAATGTCGTCTAAGGTATTGTATTTTAACATTAATACCAGAACTAACATAACCTAGCCTCTCTACCGGTGCCCACTTGACGTTAAGTTTTGGGACACCCTGTATATACCTGGATGAGTAAATAATGTTCCTTGATTTTTACATTTTTATTGAATTGTATATTGTCATTTTTATATTAATTTTAATATAATATAATATATTTAATACATGTAAGTTTTTTATATAATTTTTTCAAACAAAATATAATAAGATGTATGTATTACAAAACTTACACATAGAAATCAACTGGTTGAAGTATTCTCACTGGTATTCCCCGATCATTCAAAGTAGGGTTTTAATTAACTTTTAAATTATTTTATAGCAAACTAGACTAAACCATACATGGTTGTATATACACGTCATATTTACCATCTGTAGAGATAGAAGCCATGAGGTTATTCTCAGGGTGTGTGTCGATGTCGGTGATCCTGATTTGGTGGACATTTGCTGGTACAGTGTGCAAGACAGAACTTGTCTTTAAATCCCAAATTTTTAATGTACCATCTTCATACCCTGCTGCAAGACGTACACCATCCTGGAATAGCTGGAAGAAATTTATATAATTAATTCATATTCAATAAATAAATGAATAAAGTAGCAAATACAAAATGATGGCAGCAAAGAGTAACCGGTTATCTGCATTTTATTAGCTACAATTAATTACACTTCATCTCAGCAAATTCAGTCTGTTACATGTCAGCCACAATTTTGAGCAATGAGGCAATATAAAAATGTTATATTTGAAGGATATTTAGGATATAAATATATTATTCTCTCAAGTTTTTACTTTCAAGACACTGTTTTGTAAAATCGTGATTTTGCAGATAACCAGTAACTCTTTGCTGACGTCGAAAAAGTGTATTATATACAAAATATGTATTTATCTAGTTTTAATAATTTAACGTTTTTGATATTGTTTTTTTTATATTATATAATTTTTATTTGTTGTGCGTGTAAACCCGTTATTGTAATTATTGTCTCCTGTATTAAGGTCTGCAGGAAGAAATTTCTGTTCGAAATAAGCAGTACCTTTTGTTTGTGTTTTCTTTGTTACTATATGCGTTTTTGTTTTTTCTGTATAATAAATGACGTAATAAATAAATAAGTTTATATTGTTTTCTCCTCACCTTAGCACATTCAACTCTCAAATTATGACCTTGTAAAACTTTAGTGTCCCCCGAAGGTATCTTGAGCACATAAATGTCTCCATTAACTGTCCCACATATAAGTACTCTGGCTCCAAAATGCCATTGACCCCAAGTCAAGTCATCAATTTCTAGTTCAAATGCTACAGGCCAAGGTTCTTGTTGGTTTCCTTCCAAATTACATTTCCACACTTTGATTAGACCACACATGTCTGCGGTGGCTACATAAGCTCCATCAAAGCTGAATCCAACAAAAACAACAGAATCCTTATGGCCAACACAGTCCATCACAACCTGACCTGATTCTACAGACCAAACATATGCTTTGTCGTCTTCTCCACCAGTGACAGCAAGTACTCCATTTGGATGCAAATCGCAGCAAAAGACTGAGCCGACATGCTTACTGAATACCAGTTTAGAGTGGTCTTCAGGAGGTTCCATCTCAGCGTCCTCTTCCTCCTGGTCGTCTATATCTTCCATGTCTTCGTCAAACGGTATCTCCTCCATTTCTTCGAGATATATGACGCCTTCGTCCTCCATGCCGGTAATTTCGTCGCCGTTTATTGAAGACGGCGGAGTGTCCTCTTGCTGGATTCTCATTTTTTTGGAATTGCATAAATATATTTAATTGGTGACGTCAGCTTTGTTGTGCACGGCTAAACTGAAAACTAACCTCAATGTAAAAGCGCCGCCAGACGAATATGAGAACAAATCAATATTTTTGTGAAGATGCAGAATCTTCAACGAATTTATAGCCACGTAGGACAACAGGATTTAAAAAAATATATCGTCTGGGTGTTTTGACAACATCACATGTTATTTAGTAAGCAAGAGACAAGAAAATCATGCATGCAACAGTATCATGTTCTATTCTACGACATACGTAGTATCTCTTATTAGTTTGTGTCTACGACTTAGCCAAAGAGTATTGCTTATATAGAGGAACTTAAGCTTTAGTAGCTTGTGCCTTTATCTCACGTCTCACTCACCACGACCAGCATGACGTCATGTCATGCATGACATTATATGCGCTGTCAACACAATGTCAATGTCATTAATTTTTTTTCTATCCTCTTATGTTTATTGGGCATTGACTTCTTAGACGTTAGAAACAAAAGAAATTTGGCTTATAGAGTAATGAAAGAAGAATGAAATTAGGAAGCGTCGTATTCCAAAACTCTACTCAATGCTAAAGTCAGGACTTGAGTATGATTTAAAGCACTGGAAATCATACTCAAGTCCTTGCCATTAGGGTCGTATTTACAGTGCTTGAAATTATACTCAAATCTGCTCAAGTCCTGACTTGAGTATTGAGTAGATTTCTGGAATACGACCCTTAAAATGTCAAGTAATTTAAACCATAAAGTAAATTTTCACAACTCTTTACCTAAGTTCTTCAATCTTTTATAAAGTCTTTATTATTTTTTTTAGTTGATGTGCTTTAGTCAATAACAACAAAAATAATAAAATTGTTGGATTTGGGGAAACCACTGTGGTCTGAGGGGAAAGCCTTTACCCAGCAGAGAGTCACAAGGGGTTAATAAAAAAACAGACAAATAAAAATCATTTTTATTTCTCTATTTTTTATTAACCTACTGAGACTCACTACTGGGCAAAGGTTTCCCCAAATCAAAAAAAAATATTGTTATTTATTTGACTAAAGAGCATCAACTGAAAAAGATAATAAAGACTAGAAAGACTGTAAATGTAACGTTGAACTTTTCTTTAATTTCTATTTTTTCCTTGATATTTTCAAAATTTTCAACTACTAATTTATAAGTCTTATAATTAAAACATAAAAAGTTATGTTACACGCATAAATAACTAGTACTTCGAAATAATTAATTCATTAAATAACTGCATTTTGCAATATATAATAACAGTATATCATGACTATTAGTGTATTCAAAAAAATATAATTTAAAATTATTTAAACACGTCGTACATATTTATTGGGCGGTTGAGGTTCCAAGTCACTCATTTTATAACTACGTTCCTTTTACGTTTTTTTTATGTCATCTCGCTGTCAAACAGATTTTTCTAAACTAAATAGGATGAGTCTTGTGAATTGTGAATGCGAGTTTTGGATTTGGAGGTTATGTTATTGTTAAAAATATAGAGAAAATTAAAACAGTTACATTATTTTCTGATTCTGATTAGCAATGGCCACTTTCAAAAAAGGCACGTTATATTACGTAACTTGCAGGAAGCATTATTTCTTTTTAATTTCGTAAAGGACCTGTTAGATGATACCTATTTGAGTTTTTAATTATTGATATTTTACCTTTTTTTACAGCTTTACTGCCTCCCCAAGTTACTTATTTAATAACCAAAAGGTTCCGCGGTAAGATTAACATACAGAAACCAAGAGCACCTCACTTTGAACGGCAATTGTTGATTGATTTTACTAAGCCATTTTACGGGCCTCCAAGAAATAAATTACCACAGATAGAGTTATGTGATAGAGGTGAAAGCAAAAAAAAAGAACAGATCGATAACCCTTTTGAGAGAATTCTAGCGAATGAATGTCTCAACTGGTTCAACACCTCCAAAATGGTTGTATTTTTGCACATGAATTCAATAAGTATGGAAGAAAAGACACCTGTATTTGCAACTTTGAAGAAAAATAATATGCATTTAAGAACGTATGGAAAGAAAATTGTGTCTATAGCCACCCATGGGACGCGATATGAAGCTGTAAACAAATTATTCAAATCACATCAGAATATTATATTTGGTCAACCAGAAAATGTTGCTCTCATGTTCAAAATATTGAAAAAAACACCTCAAATGATCGTCATGGGTAAGTTCAACTTGCATTTAGTGGGGTATTAGGGTAGCTTGCAAATGAAGTTGTGAAATGAACTCAATTTTATGTAATATATTCCCTAAATACAATGTAATGAATCATTGGAACCTATACGAAAACCTACCAGTAACCATAAATTTGTTCATTTGTCTCATCATAGCACTCTTAATATTGATTATAACTACCCTCATGTTGGCGGAATCGTTGCGCAAAATGACAGAGCCATATTCACACAAAACTTGGCTTGAAAAATCTCAATTACGCTTATTTTGCTTATAATAAAACTGTAATGAAATAAGCTATTTCAAAAAATAGCTTATAGGGGTTTGTATATGTATATGTAAAACTGTTGGTTATATGTTAGTTATGATAAGGAGGCCAATATTTTTCCCATTGCATAATTTCTTTTTTTTGTAGCATTAATGATTTTAAAGCAAATGTTCACATAATAGTAGTGTTACAATGTTAAAAAATACATTTAACATGTCATATGCCCATGCAAGAGGGCAGAATGTCAAGTTACACATAGACTAATCTTGTTCCATTGCACTGGAGGCGATATTCATACAAAAGTGAATAGCTTGATGTGCTGTTGAATATACAATCAACAGAGACACATTTTCTTTAATAATTTTGATATGGTAGCATCCTAAAGCCACATGGCGTCCTCACGTCCAACTGTGTTTTCATCCATGATTAAAAAAAAAGTACAAATACTTGTAAAAATTAAAAAACAAAATTCTTAAGAAACTTGTTGGTACTTGGTACTTGGTGCAACGAGCTGATATCCGCAACTCGACGACAAAGCGCCTATTTTGCGTGTGGTGGGTGCAGGGTCTACTCGTGCCACCCAAGCTCCTCCAGGAATCTCAGCAGCCTCCTTGGTTTGCTGAAGACTTCGGGGAGCGACCTTGGCACTCCAAGGTATTTTGCCCTGTAGTTGGCCATGCAGGAGCACTGAAGTAGGATGTGCGCAGCCGTTTCCTCCCCCTCCATGCATGCTCTGCATAGAGGGCTGTCTGTGATACCTAAATTGAAAAGGTGTTTATTGTATGGACCATGACCTGTTAGGGCGGCAGTTAGAGTGCGAAGCTCTTGCCTTTTAAGTTTAATTAGTATTCGAGATTTCGAGTTGAGCGTTGGGAGTGCTTCCCTCGCCTGTCTACAAACCGTTAGGGTGGTCCATGTATTATTATGTAAAGATTTTGTACCTTTGTGTATAGTTGTTCTGGACCTTTGGCAGGGGAGGGACACTATCGGTTCTGGTCCTACAGCGTCCGTCTCCGACCCTTTCCTGGCTAGTTCATCTGCTGCGTCATTGCCACGTGAGCCGCTGTGCCCTTTAATCCACTGAAGAGTTACGTGGTTTTGTATACATACCTCCATGAGTGCTTGATGGCATTCGTAAATGAGCCCTGAGTTTATTTCATAGCTATTCAGTGCTTGAAGTACTGACATACTGTTGGAGAGTATTCGAATGGAGTAGTTCTTTACTCTTCTCGCTATGATTGCTTCTGCCGCCAACTTGATGCCCATGCATTCAGCCTGGAATACTGCGTTGTGGTCACCAAGCGGTGCTGATATCCTGATATTGAGGTCTTCTGAGAATACCCCAGTGCCTGTTCCTGAGTTTGTTTTAGATCCATCTGTGAAGACTCGGACCTCTCTGGGGTTTAGTCCTTCGTTGGGATCTTCAAATAATTGTATCTTGTATTTCTTGTCAAAGATGTATTGTTTTGGGATCCTATCCACAACCGCCTCCAGTAGCGGTTCCTCATTGACAATCTTGTAAAGGATTTCTGTATGTGGGGTCCTCATGTGCTTCCAGAGACCGGCTCTGTATAGACACACTGCTGTTGACGCCGCTTCCTGTCTGATGAACAGTGGGAGGGGTCGAAGGTCCAGCATCGCTTCGAGGGCCGCAGTTGGAGTCGTCCTCATGCAGCCGGTCGTCGCCATGCAAGCGAGTCTTTGGAATTTGTCCAGCTTGTCGGTTGCGGTCGTCAGCTTGGTTCGTGGCCACCATACTATCGCGCCGTAACTGATCATGGGTCTTATTACCGCAGTGTAGAGCCATAGTGTTATCTTGGGTGAAAGTCTCCATTGTTTACCCACCATTCTAAGGCACTGCCAGAAGGTGATAGTAGCTTTTTTAATTTTGTTGTCCAGATGTTTGTTCCAGTTCAACTTGTTGTCCAGTATTACTCCCAAGTACTTGACTTCGGTTGATATCTGTAGTTCTGTGCTGAAGAGTTTGGGTAATCGGTAGTTACCTAGTAGTCGTTTGTTGGTAAACATTACTAGTTCCGTCTTAGTTGGATTTACCGATAGTTCATATGCTCTGCACCATCTTTCCACAATTCGGAGAGCCGCTTGTGTAATGTCGCAGAGTGTATTGGCATAGTTTCCTGTTACCAGTATAGCTATGTCATCAGCATATCCTATTGTATAGAAATGTTCTTTGTTGAGTTTAATGATAAGGTCATTTACGACCACAGCAGAGGCGACAATACCCCTCCTTGAGGGCACCCCTTCGCTACTATGGCCCATGGGGTCTCATTAGCTGTTGTTTTTATTGTTCGTTGTTTCAGTATGTTGCTAATCCAGCTATTTAGCACTTCGTCTACTTTGTGTCTTTTCATTGCTGATTGTATGCTGGAGAAGTTGGTTTTATCGAAGGCTCCTTCAATGTCTATAAAGGTGCCTAGGCAGATTGCTTTGTCTTTAAGGGCCACTTCTATCTTGCCCACAACGGCATGTAGGGCCGATTCAGTGGATTTGCCTTGGCTGTATGCATGTTGGTTACCGTGTAATGGAATGTTCTTAAGCGCTCCATCCCTCAGTTCTCTGTCACATATCCTTTCTAAAGTCTTCAAGATGAACGATGTGAGGCTGATTGGTCTGAAGGACTTCGCGTCAGTGTAGTCGGGTTTTCCTGGTTTCGGTATAAATATGACTTTTACCTCTCGCCAGCTGTGGGGCACATAGCTGAATGCTAGACAGGCCCGAAAGATGCTGACCAGGTCCAGTGTGTCCCCGCCCCATTGTAGGAGTGCAGGGAATACTCCATCTTGGCCCGGAGCTTTGTATGGTTCAAATGTGTTTACTGCCCATTTTGTCTTTTCGTATGTCACTACTTGTTCTTAAGAAACTTGTTATGGACACACATATATCAGTAGGATGCGTAACGGGTTTAAGGAGTATGTCTCATTTGTTCTATAGAACAGATATCATTGGACAAATTGAAAAGTGTTTTGTTACATGTTACAGGTAATATTTTCTTTTCTCAAATTATTCTGTATCATGAAACAGCAAAACATCTAATTACAAAACAAACAGAATTATATTTCATTGGCAATCAAATATTAAATACGTAATTTTTCAATTTTTGTCCATTATAGCACAGCTCAAGTTAAACTGGTCGAGTTGAAGTGAAACAATTGACAGCACTGGTCAATTGTTTCGAATTCGGGCTGGTCAATCGGAGCGCAGTTGTCACCGTATAATTCGGCAGAATAGTTTTCAAACAAATTAAACCACACTTCATCTCTATTTACTATATTATATACTCGTTATATACTTGATGCATTTCAACTAGTCTTGATAAATAATTGAAAATAATGAAAATATTAGATTTTTGTGAACTTCCTTGGAGACTAGTTGAAATGTAAAGTTTTTAGTAATTAAGGTTGAAAACCTTAATTAAAACCTTAAATATCATTTTTTTATTTTCAGCTGGTATAATAGAAGACAAATTACTGTCCAAAAATGAACTGGTAGAGTTTAGTCAACTGCCGAGCTTAGATATAGCTAGAAGTCAACTATGCAATGTCTTACAAAGGGCAGCTTCCAGTCTTGTTGTCCAGCTTCAACAAGGACAGCAAATCTTAGTGTCGCATCTGGAAAAACATGTTGAGTTACAAAGTGCTCCTAGTAAAGATGGAGAGGTGCAAAAAGCACAAGAAACAAAGGATGTGGATACTTAAGTGTGTTTATAGAAATGTGAATGTTAGTAATGATGATATTGTTGTATAAATAAATTGAAGCTTGTTTACATGTCGAGTTATTTGATTTTTTTTGCAATGTTGGTATAGTGGTTTATTGTATATTTTCTAGTGCATAAATAAATATTTGCGCTTCTTAGGCAGAATGGTAACTTTTAAATTGTCAACTATATTTGAAAACCTCCTTACTTTGTTTTTGGTCGAAATCCCTTTTTTACTCTTCAAGTGCAATGTCGGGCAGTTAAAGCTTAAAATATAAATTGTAGATCCGTTTTTAGTTATAAAATAAAGGTGTAATCATAGATTATTGTATAATTATTTGTAGTAACTCTTTTTTTGTACCTACTCAGATTTAACATTAATGGAGGTTACGAGGTTTACACAATTAATATATAAATATAACGAAGAAATAATTTGTGATAGTTAATTCACTGATGGTTATCAAATAAGGAAGGGAACAACACAGACACTATGTTTACAACAACAGTTTTATTTTCTAATCCAACTAAAACATTGAAAATACAATCTTTGGCATCGATCGTGGTTAACTAGACTAAGAGATCAATTAAATGTATTTTGAACCATATGCTAAGCTAATGCAACATTTGAGCAAAGAAGTTTTCATTGTTACAATGTTAACACTGAGCGTGTGAATATTTTAACGTAAATGACTCACTCAAAGGACAAACACTTAAATCTAACACTTATTCACAGTTTTAATTTATAATTGACAAAATAATTTCAAGATATCCTTAATGTGAATTCACCATGAGTAGGTTTGTATGCACATACAATCAGCTAAAGTTACAATGTCACATATATAACTGCGTCTAGAACGCTAAGGAAACGGCTTATATACTCGTGTATCTGGAGAGGTACGACTCACCGTACGTATTTTGACACCGATTTAAACTGGTATTGTTTATATAATCTTAACTATAATTCGAAAAATATTAACGTAGGTGTAGCGTTGGGTAATTTTCCGAAAAATTTAAAACATGTGCCCAGTGGACATTTTTCAGAAAAAAATTCTGTAAAATTGGAAAAATATAATTCCAAGACTGGTATATCTTTATTATTATTAGTATACCTTTTAATGTTTTATTTAGCATGAATTATAAAATAATACTGTATACACATTGCTAAATGCAATTTCCTAAACCCTGCTTGGCTTATTTTCTCAAATTCTCTTAATGAAGTTCAGTACTTTCAACTTTTGGCATGTTTCACTACCAAATGTGGAAAAATATAGGAAAAATCTTAGAATGGAAAAATATGCAGAAAAATATGTATTTCTCTGAAAAATATGATTATTTTCAAACTTTTCCATGACCCAACACTATAAAAGATCTTTTACGGTTCTTTTGATTTTTGAGTTAAAGCACATCGTTATAATATATCGAAAGTGTTCTTATTTTTTAAATTGGAATTTCGAAAGTCTTTGGTATCTTATGGCGTAGTAACACGATTTGTAGCAGTAGCTAAAGCTGTGAGTGCTACAGCGGCTTCCACCTCGTCTCGATCGTGGCGTGATGTGTTTATAGTCAACTTGATCCTCTGCTCTGGCTTTCGACGTTTCTCATCGGCCCACCAGGAGTAGTTTATTTCACTGGGTTGAAAACGGGCTGCACTTTCCAACCATTTGCTTAAAAGAAGTGGGCTGGTGACATTTTTGGATTCTTCATTTATTGTCGATTCTAGTTTTGGCTCTACATAAGAATTGTTGTTTTCGTATTTTTCCTTTGAGGAAGACGACTCATCAGACTGCTCTTGACGGTATGCATCGGGTTCTGGGCTGTCGACGTATTCATCCTCGACATCCAAGGTACCTTGGCTTGGGCTGGATGGTCTAGGTCCACTCCAAATGCTGTCGTCGGAGCAGATACTGAACTGCTCCACGTTACCTTGCGCGCTATCGTTGTATGTGCGAATGAGATGACCCCAAGTTTGTTGGTTTCGATCGGTGTTAACATTCTTTAACTTTCTTCGCCAGTTAGCAAACCAGTTGCAAATCTGAAAAACGAAAAAAGTGATTTTAAATATATAATTGTTTTGTTCGAACAATCACTAACTTTCGTGCTCCGCTAAATAGCATGTTGTCTTTTATTTTGCATTAGAGATCATATTAGAAATCTTTTAGTAACAGTAGAGCTCCTTGTGAAAGAGTTCGTCCAGGGTGGTACTGCCACCTTACCTAATTCTGCCGCCATGCGGTAATGTCAGCATTACTGTGTTCCGGTTTTGAAGGGTAAGGGTGCTGGTGAAATTACAGGCACATGGGACTTGTCAACTTATGTCTCAGGGTGATTGGTGCAGTGACTGCCACTGCACCAATCACCCTGAGACATAAGTTTACATAAGCCCCTCAGATTTTTGCAATTTAAAGCTCTGAGTGGCACTGTAACTGTTATGGACAGGCGAGTAGCTAACCATCACGCGCTCGACGTGTTCGTCCCGTCACATGATGTTATAAAAAAAAAGAAAAAAGATCTATACCGCTAATCGCTAAAAATTATGTTTTCAGTCTTGACATACAAAGAGGTTAGTAGGTACGTCATGTAGACACTAATCACTGTACGTTCATACTTAGACTGGCACATTAAGTACATAGCACTCGATGGACTGGCAATTAAAACGTGTATTTTATTAATTACTGATTTAAGTTGATTAATTAATTCAGCTCCATACATTATTTAAAACAAACAATCGTTTAACATCAGTGACAAAAATAGTGCCTATTTATGTGCAAATAGCAATTTTTGGCACGAGTCCAAATAGGTTGCAAACATGAAACACTACACAGCAGAATGGGGAAAATATCGCCAGTTTTTAAAATCATGTTACTTTTCTTGTAGGTAAACTATGTAAGTATTCATATGTACCTGAGTATAGGTGAGACCAGTTTCATGAGATAGATATTTCTTCTCCTCTCTATTCGGATAGGGATTCTCTCTTCGGCGCACCAGCCAGTCCTTTAAATACCGTTTAATTTCTGGGGTGAATAGTCTCTTCTGTGGCCGCTGTCCTGCCACTAAGCTTCTCCTGCATGTGAACAATAATAATCATAGAAATTGCCTAGACGTGACAGAAAGAACACAAAAACAATCAGTGTGACGTTTTCGCAGAGAGCAACGAATAATGTACTCTCAAATTCCTTGTTTTCTGTGTAAATGACGCACAAAGAAAATTAAGTAATGACTCATTACATAAATATATTAACTGACCGGGTGTAACGCCTGTTTCTGATGGGTCGCGAAGATCTTCCGCTATCTTCTCCGGTTAGCGTTCCATCCATGTTTTCCACTTTACCTTCAACACAGTCTTGAATAAAGGTCATTGGTGTTTTTCCCTTGATGGAAAACTGAATGAATAGTACGTTTGTAAGTGTTTTAGCAGGGTTGAACAGCATATGCGAAAGGCAAGTAGCTTACGACGCGACTCCTGACTCGCAATGCTGCCGTTGCGGGGGATGCTTAGTGATCTATTAAAAAATAAGGACATGGTGACATAAATAGATTATCTTGCGAACACATCATAGCAAACACTCTACTTCGAAGTATTAGCAGTGCATTGTAGTCTGTCCGTTGATGTAACCGAAACGTGACGGCCACATTCCTAAGTTCACATTTAGGTGTTATTCCTTCCCAACGGCTTATCAAAGTGTTTACTGGTTCTATAATTCAGTGATACACAAATAAAATAGTGTACATTAAGTACGTGCAGTGTTTCAGTGTTTTGTATTCAGTAATTATTAGCCCGAACTAAAAACATGCTATTACTATTACGTGTGCGCTCGAGGGTCAATGTTCTTGTTTTTTGAATTGAAATGACATTTTTAGATCTTAATTATCAGTTACGGTAATTTTCGATGGTTAGGAGCGCAATTTGTGATGATATTTGTGTAATTGTTACGGCAAGTGTTAAGTTTATTTTTACAAAAAACTAATCAGTACATACCTGAGTGAGGGAAAGCTCGCGGACAGTGTGAAAATGGCGTCGGATAAGCGCGCGACTACAGCGCCCTCGGCGCGGGCGCATCGCTGACTGCAAATTCATGTTATTTCAGGATGTCTCCCGCGATGTCTTTAAAAACAAGATTACAATAGGTAAGTGAAGATGCTATCTATCTGTACACATTATATTAATGCGCTTTGTTGAGATGCTTTGTTTGTTTAACACTTTGTGCTTTCATCTGTACCTACTCATTTTTAAATATTTATTAGTTAGATATTTAGATACAAAAATATATTCAGCTATGAGAAATTCTTGCAGCAAATGATATCAACGTTAGTCAAAGGACTCATAATATTTCTTCCCCTTCAAAGTAAAAATTACATTTAATGAGACTTCTCAAACCCAAGGAAAGTTAGTTTTATAATGTCGCGCTCATTTTAGAATGCTTATAGTAAGAAAAGCGTTGTAAAAACGCGACGCTCTATTTTTACACCGTCCATGTTTTCTTGACAGTTTGCTTAGATTTTATCACTTTCAGTTTCACATTAGAATTCAACTCTTATTACACTTGTATATGGATTGATTAATTAATTAATGATTAAAATAAATAACATCGAAAATTGCAAGAAAAATTAGCAGGTTTCAAAGGGTTTTGACACGGCTATACACAAATATATATATCTTTTTCCATATTGCAATGGAAGACAATTTGCACACGCAGCTACAATAAAGTTTGATTCATATAGTACATAAAACTTTATTGTGGCTGCGTATGTGTATTACTTTTTTAGTTATTCTTATACTCTCGACTCCATAATTGATCCGGTTACGTATTTTCTTTTCGATTAAAAGGTGCAATCATCAATTTTCACTAATGTACTTTTTAATATTTATTAGATGGTACTATTATTAACGCGGTCATTACAACTTACATATAATAACTACGTTATGATTTTTTTATAACTCCTTACTTTTATAATCATGACATCAATTAATCGTATGAAAATTAGAGACTGAAAAAGGAAAACACACTATTGTACCATTTACAAAACATTTGTTTATTGTAATTGTCGATGAATGTAAAGTAATGTTACGATCAAAGTCAATTTAGAAGTTTGGAAAACAAATTTCTTATCTAAGGACACATGGAAGTCTATACACGAAAATCAATAAAACGTTATCAAGGTCGTTTGTTCACGATTCGCTATAGTTTGATAGAGCGCTTATAGTGTAGGTAAAGATTCGCGAAAACGACAAAATTTTGCATGCATTTAAAACGCACCATAGATGGATCTCGTCATTCTGGTCGTATAGAGCACACACAAATCCCCAGTGACAATCGGAATATTTAATAAATTGACGTTTCCACTAATAAACATTACCTATTTGTTTCTGTAGACGGCAGAAGATTTTCCTACTAGAAAATTTGAGGTTTATTCCTTGCAATATTTATGAATGAAACTATATCCTTTAGTACGTCAGGTACATTTGTATCGACTCTACATTTTAAAATCTTATCACACACTCTAATTGTAAGCTAAGTTTATCTAACGAGAAACAGACTTATTTACAATATCAAACTTCATACATTAAAATGAATCTCAGTTAAACTTCTACAGGTGCACAGACTGACAAACTTGTGTGCAACACGTTAAGTTCATGGCATCTCTTTCGCTCTTTTGACTGGTGCCATTTCTCATCTTTATCAGTGCCAACGTCAGTGGCGACGCGGGGCTCCACAAGTCCCCTTAGCGCACATGCGCTGTGGCAAGTGCACAGTGGACTCGCCTTATTAAGTTTTGTTCTGACGTCAGCCATTTCGCCTATTCCAGTTTCGAAGATCGTAAAAATGGTAACAGAAAGTGATTCAGTCGTGTAGGAGTTATCGTGGCGAGCTGTCGGGCGAGACTGTCTCGGCGGCGCGGCGTTAAACGCGCGTGACGCGATTGTCTTTTAGGGCCCACGTGTTTTGCGTACCGGTGTACGCGATCGATTTTTAGCGGAATGGGTGAAGAATCTCAGGCCGGAGACGGAAAAGTGGTTTTAAAACGTAAAATAACTTTATTCAATGGAGTGGGAATTATAATTGGAACTATTATTGGTTCCGGCATTTTTATTTCTCCAACTGGAGTTTTCAAGTACACTGGGTAAGAAGAGTGCTTAAATTTCCCGCCTTACCTCTAAACTATTATTAAACTCTACAAGCCGTTTAGTTAGATGTACCTACTCACTATTATGATTTTTGTACAAACAAACAATTGTATAACAATATAATAAATTTCTTTGTCGTAAATGCTAGTTGAGAAATTATAAATGCTACATACCATAGCTTGTCTTTTAGATTACATAAATTTTAAAATTTATGTCACAAGTAATTTATGATGTTGAAAATAACCGGTTTTTGTCTACATTTAAACATTGATAACTCTATTGACCTTTCACAATTATGTAAACTCAAAATAAATAAAAACAATTCATCATAATAAATCGCTTCACTAATTAAGTTATTAAAACATCGTTTAATAACGAAAATAATAAGAAAAGTAAAAGATTTGTAATGTCCTGCCAAATAATGAACGTTGAAGTATTTCCAAATGCGAAGAATCTTGAATAGGTAGCTATTTCAGTATTTTAACTATTTTAATAATCACGCAGTTCTCAATGCACAATTTTATTAATAGCATTTATTACTTTCAAAGATTCTAGGAATTATTATTTGAACGTTAACATTTCATAAATCATTCTAATCAAGCCGTATCGGGTGGTAATAAACGCGAGTAGCAAACATACTTTTTATTATTTCATTATTAAGTACACTACTGAGTACCCACTAGTTGTAAATTGTCTTATTAGCATAATGCGTTAAGCAATTTTTGCATTTGGTGGGGTTAAGCAATTTTTACACAGCTGGGCCAAGGACTTTTGTACAAAATAAATTACATTTCGATCGTTTGTTTTACGCACGTAATCGATCATAAGTGAGCCCTTGTCATAATTATCACCGAAATTGGTGACACATATCCATCAAACATTAGTCAGCTTCTTATCTTTCTGTACATGTAATATACAATTGAGCTCCTGAATTATATATCCAGGACATAAATCTTAGTTATTATTGCCGAGATTGGTTACAACTTTCCAACAAACATTAAATAAATAAAACTTATCTTTTTCTGACAGTGGAGAGTTCATTATAGTTAGAATTAAGTTTCTAAATATTCATTGTGTAAAATTTTGTAATATAGATCTATAGACAAAGCGTTTTTAGCTTGTAAGAAGGTCACACTGTTGAATCTGTGTTTGAAAGATGTTTGCGATTGGGAAGACCAAATAGATTTAAGTGTAATGCCACCAAAATACAGGCGTACACTGTCTTTACAAAACGGACTGTCCTTCACTGCACTACTTGCTTGGAACTACTCGGTTTGGTACATCCATCCAACCTCAGTTTTGGTCGCTAGACCGATTGCTATAAAAACAGCTACCAACAAATTAGGCATCTTCAAGGTCAGGCGGTACTACACATCAGAACAGCCCATTTTTAATAGAAATTGGTTCATGGTTTTCCTTAATCGTCATCAATGAAGATGTAGAAATTCTTACACTAGCGCCACAGCACATTATGAAAATGTAATTTATGTTACCGAATAATAATATGGAGTATAGTGATATACGGTATATAGCATTAATACGAGGAATAACCATAACCTGGCTGTTTTTGATACTCGTCTTTACATAGTCACAAATTCATTTAAGTGGCACTATATAGTTTTCCTGTTGACATTAAAATTTTGCATTTACGAGGATTAAAACTATAATAGTAAAACAAAAACTTTATACTGATGATTATTGATTACACAGCCCTTACGATTTTTTTATGATATCAAGGTGACGCAACAGGACAAGCAAGTCGTGAGTCTGGGTACAAGCGACACGCCTATCTATAGCAGTACGTTGGTAATTTTCAGGTTAGTTTTCTCTACCTAATTCTAGTGGCAATTTTTTAAATATTAGTATTTCAGTATATTATTGTGAAATATTAAATAATATTTCAGGTTACTTTACTCGAAAAATAAATAATAAAAATTATTAAATAATAAAAATTGCCACCGAAATTAGGGAGAGAAAACTAACCTGAAAATTACTCACAAAATGATATTTGAAACAAGTTTTGTAAATTACAAATTGTGAACAAATTTATTTATCTATTTTATTATACATCTAATTAGGTACAAAAAGAGGTTGCTCTAGAGTTTGCAACTCATTCTTCTCAAAGAAATTTGCCTTACGAATGAGTAGGTTGCAGTTTAATAATGTGACTTCAAGTGTAATTTGCTTACTTATGAAATAAGATATTTATGAATTTGACAAATAATTCCACTCCACTTTAGGTGTTCGCAGTCATTTGTTATGACAATCACATTTTTTTAAGGTTACACCAATTACTTAGGGAAAAGTAATAGATTATCGGATTTGTTATTTATGGAAAATATTAGGCACTAATTTATACAAAGTATAGTGACTTTGTAAGGAGCTATCAAGGAATGGGTACAGAAGTTAAAAGAACTGATAGCTGGTTATTGTTGCGTACCTGTAGGCCAAAAAACTTATTTTCAGTCATGATTTTATCACTTGTACATAGTTTATATCGCTGATTATAAATAAATAAAAGGAATACTTATAACTTAAGATTACGTACGCAACGTAAAACTATGTATTTTAGTTGCAGTAGAGCTCGTGAATAAGTTCGTCCAGGAAGGCATTGATGTGAACATTATTACATTTTGGTTTTCTTTCAGAGTGACTGGCTTAGAGGCAGTGCCCCACAGGTCTTTGTGATTTAAAGCTCTGAGTGGCACTGCAAGTATTATAGACAAGTGTGTCGCTTAAGGTGCACGATTTATCGTTCCGTCGTTTGATGTCATAAAAAAAATGTACTTACTGCAATTATCACGCTCGTGCTCGAATCACGCAATCAATCAGTAGGATTTCCAAAGAAATACTAAGTTGTAGTTTTTAGTAAGTATAGTATTTTTCTACAATTATTACATACCTCTATACTATACAGAAGATACATAAGTATATACAGTTAACGGTAGCCCAATTTATGTAAATTAACATTATACATATAGTTATGCGAGTATTAAATGTTTTCATTGTGCCTCTTGGTATGGTTGGTAACATCTGACTATGTATATTGTTTTATGTGGGATTTTAAGCCTCGTTGGTTCCGGTGTTCTCTCACAAGGTTCGTTTTGTACCCACTTCAATCTAATCTATCCTGGTGATGTCATGAAAGAGATGAGAGATGTGTTATGTTTTAGCATACGGTTTGCTATGATGAAACTAGCCTATTATTAACCTATTATAATACTATCGTAACTACAATAAGCACCCACTTTTAGAATGAAAGTGACCCAACGCAAAATACCAACTTCTTTGGAATACGCAAAATAACATTTGAAGTTGTGACATTGTCACCTTTTTAATTTATTACTATTTTTTTATAATACTAAGAAACGCTGCTGCTGTTCAGAGATTCCTATCGCAACGATCTGAGAGGCACTGCCATTGCCACTGCGCCCGTCACCCTTAGATATAAGCTGACAAGTCCCATGCGCCTGTAATTTCACCAAAACTTTTGAAGTACTAAAGGTACTAAAGCCTTGTTACACCTGGAAAATAATGATGACAAACATTAAGCATTATAATATCAAAAATTGTTTATATTAATATTTAACAAACTTAAAATTATGAACTTTTTGTTATCGTTATTAACTAACGGCCGTTTTAATTGTAAAACAAAGTCATCTGAGTAACCAAGTAAGTAAGCAAGTCACGTTTGTGAAAATTGTACGATGATTTTCGGTTGCCGTAATTTTTTCTGCAAAGATAACATCTTCACTCACTCACACAATCACTAAATACTGCGGTTGCATACCGACGCGGGTGTAGAATTTCAAACATATGAGAGACTCATATTGTAGTGAGTCAGTACCATTCGAGCTTTAATGGGTCATTTTCAGATTAACGACCTTATGACCACTGATTTTTTTAAGTCGTTTTTATGGTATAGGAAATGAAATTATTTCTTCGTATTTACGTTGCGTATACTTGTTTTTTCAAATAAACGAACGTTTCGACCCCATGGTCATGACTGCCTCAGTTAGGACGCGAAAGGTCGGTTTGTTTGGTCGGAAACAAAATATACGAGATTTAGATTCGGAAAAATAGTTTAATTTCTTATGTGTAACAATCGCGATAACCTAATAACTCATTAAATTTTATTTTTTTTTAATTGGGTCACTTTCATTCTAAAGGTGCGAGTGGTAACATCTAACATATATTGATTACGTTTGCAAAATTACACCATGAAATAATGAAAAAGAAAATTTATTATTCTAAGTATTTTTAACATTAAATTTGTTGACATCTAATTAATATAATATATATAATAGATAATAACTTGTTGTAAATATATATATATATATATATACATATATATATACATACATATATATATATATATATACACATATATATATATATATATATATATATAATAAATTGCAGTATACATACCAAACATGCAACTGTATCCCTAATAAAAATTTTCAATTATGGATCTCTCAAATAATTATTGTGAATATGTTTACGTACTGTATTAAATAACTAACGAGAGTTATACTTTTCACGTAAATATACCTACTTCAGAAATAAAATTAACAGGTAAAAGGAAGAACTGAGCGAACATTATGCCATTCTTTTTCCTGTTTAAGCCTTATTCAGCGTACGGGTAGAGCCGAGCTTGAACTTAATGGTCTTATGTCTAAGTATGGAGAAAAAAAACTTTTTAGGCAGTTTTTATGCAGTATTTTTTTTTATTTGTTTCAGCTGTATTAAATTTTTCATCTGTAATGATTAATTGTTGTGGCTATTGACCTACTAAGTGGCAAGTAAAATAAACCAATTTTTGCAATATTTATTTTTATTGAATATCATGATGTTTTTATTACCGTATAGATTGTGGGTTAGAATTCGGCCTCGCACCTCTGACTTTCTCGGAGTTTATGTGCGAAATTCAATATGAAATTTACTACGCGTTTTTCGGTGAAGGAAAACATCCTAATGAAACCTGCACGTCGAAGAAAGTTCACAAGACCCGGAAAACGTGTGAAGTACCCAACCCGCAATTCCTAAACCCTCGCCTGATAGGAGACCCGTACCCAGCAGTGGGATCGAAGGAATTTCGCTTTGTGTTTGTTCGATTTTTGTATTTGTTTTTATTGTAACTAAGTGACGGGACAAACAAGTCGTGTGACGGATGGTAAGCGACACGCCTGACCATAACAGCTGCAATACCACCCAGAGTTTAAGTCACAAAGATCTGAGGGGCACTGCCACTGCGCCCGACACCTGTAATTTCACCAGCACCCTTACCCTTCAAATCCGGAACACAGTAATGCTGACATTGCTGCTTGGCGGCAGAAATAGGTAAGATTGCAGTACTCACCTGGACGAACTCTTTCACAATGAGCTCTTCTGCGACTAACACTATAAGTACTGCTAATACAACAACTATAATAATTACAAAGTTTTGTAAAAAATGTGTGAGGTGGCGTTCGAGTATTTAAAAATAACCTTGATATTGACGTTATTCCTAGTCCTAGCAATATTGACGTACTCTACCAGTATATAATCCAGTCAATAATATATTTTATAGTACAAAACCCTGACCAAGAGAGAAATTGCGATTATTCGACTGCAATATTACAGGTTAATATTATTGTTAAAGATCCGAAGGGGAAAGATGTTTGGACATCTAACACGTCACAACAGTCTTCTTAAATGCATTATAGAAGAGAAGATCGAAAGAAAGTCTGGCAGGGGAAGACGTAGACGAAGTTATATGGATCAGTTAAGGGTAAAGTTAATGTCATGTCGTATCGGGAACTGAAAGTTTGAGCACTGAACATTATTCTTGTTCTACTTACTGTTGGGGATTACCGAGGAGCGGGGTTCCTGACTTAAGCGTTTAATTACTTAATAAGTTGGCACCAACCTTAGTTTGTAGCTTATACCACTGTATTCGAATAAACATTTTTAATTTTTTTTTATTTGGAGGCTAATTTAATTGGGATGGAACCAACCCGATTAAATTAGCCTATATTTGATGAACATCTCGATACCTCCAATGAACACTACGCCATCTTTGTTTTTTTGGCCATTTTCTGTTATTTTTGTATTAAGTATTTATTTACTAATATTATGTTTCCCAAATTTTGTGAAAAAAAATAAAGAAACAAAAAATAAAATAAAAAAGAACAGGTCTAAAAATTTATTTCTTTAACACTAGAGTTGCCAAAGCGAGAGGGTTACTCAGCGATTTTTTGTTTAATTCTTAGGAAACTATTCTTTTTATACTTGAATTTGTGATCGTAAATTTCTCATAATTCTTCAATCACTGTTTTTCCTCTCTAGAGTGCTTACATGTTTATGTCGTATTGATATATCTAAAAGTGTAAACTAAATTGATATAGTTTACCATGAATAAATAAAATAAAATTAAGTTAAAATAAAAAGAAGGTTCGATCTTCGGCTTATTAAGTTTATTGAATATCACGATGTTTTACAACCATGATATTCAATTACTTTTTGTGAAATTACTCCATTAGTTTGTTCTAATTATTGTTACAAAAACCGAACACTAAGAAAATTCCTTCGATCCGGCTGGATTCGAACCAGAGTCTTCAGCGCTACCGTACCTGATCAGTTCGGCTGTCATCATAAGATCTTTTCTCAGTGTCAGTGAGACCAGATACCGCTGGAGTACGACTTAGGCGGTGGTACGACTAACACAACCTTACCCTAATATTCAAATTAAATTTTCGTAGTAACTCTAAAAACAATATACCTACGTAAAAAAAATTCACGTTTCAAATATTTAACTGAATATAATTTTAAATAATATCAACAAAATTGTTGGTCATTATTGCATTGTAATAACAACAACAGTGTAATAACACTCTACGAATAATTACTTGTCAATGCACGTGCCTATACACATATTAACTGAAAGTAATATTCATACATCTTGAGTTAGGAACGCGGCCTTGAAACCTGTATAATGTGCAGTAACTGTAACGATATCAACAGTGCTTAGTATCGGTTTCACATGCCGTTGAATAACGGACCATTTGGTTTACGATTCACTGTCGTGGTTTCCGAGTAACCACAAACTTATGTACTTCACACGAGCAAGGATAACTTCATAAATATATGATGAAAAACACAGATTTGGCTCATCATGTAACGTAACGTAAAATAAAATTGAAATAATCATAACTTCTTTATAAAAAAAAAACCTACCACAAAAGAGAAGTTTTATTGAAATCGGATGGACCGAAAACGGACCCAATCTGCCAATGTGTAGCTTGATGTGCTGCCGTTTGTAAATTTAACCCTAGCAAGTTTGCTCTCAGTTTTGTATGAAAAATGTATTTTTTTTACATACTCTATGGTCATAAATTCATAACATAAAGCACTAAATTTGATTGCAAATTTTCATTTCAATGATTATGTACATTTTCATATACACTGGGCCTTAGGATGTTAGTATAAGATTAGTGTACCTAAATGATTATCACTAATAACTGGTTTCTTGCCACAATTGATGTGACTTCTTTTTATTTAACCGATGTTTCGGAACGGTTCAGCCCCATGGACGGTAATCATTCCGTATTAAAGGAAGTCATACCGTGATAAGAAACCTGTAATTAATGATAATTATTTAGCGAATAATAAAATGTGTGTACGAGTAGAGTGACTAAATATTTAATTTCTTTTTTTCGCAGATCAGTTGCGGTGTCACTAATAATTTGGCTTCTATCTGGCCTACTATCCACATTGGGCGCTCTCTGTTATGCAGAGCTCGGTACATCCATCACCCGATCGGGCGGTGACTATGCCTACATCTACACAGCCTTTGGACCTCTACCGGCATTTCTGAGGTTATGGATCGCCTTGCTCATCATCAGACCTACAACACAGGCTATCGTGGCTCTTACCTTTGGCCACTATGTCGTGAAGCCTTTCTTTTCCGATTGTGATCCTCCACAGAACGCTGTGAAGCTTCTAGCTGCTGTTTGCTTATGTAAGTACTTCTTAATAGAATGTCTATATTTTCTAATTAAATAGTTTTTTAACTGAGCTTTACAGGGTTATTTATAAAATACTATCAACGTATGTTTAGTATATAGCAGGACTATATTACTAAAGTCAAACAACAACTTTTATTCCAAGGCTTTTAATAATTCGTCAGATTTTATTTGCTTTCGTACAAAAATATTTAAATAGATCGCTCTAAACGGAGGTAGCGTTTGGAACATTTGAAAGTGACAGGGAAGGTGGAAGGAAAGAGACCTTGTGGCAGGAGTGCCAAACGGTGGTCAGATCAGGACCTGTTATCTCGTTGTTCGTCCGACATCCGTTCGAAACAATTACTGTCAAATAAGTAATACTCGACCAAATTGCCATAACGCAGGTACACACTCATAACCCCGCACTAGGGAAACCCTGTATCGCGGGTGCATGGACACACACATAGACAACCACAAATTTCACCCAAACTCACGGGACAAATAAATGTAAGCCACACAAATATTTCTCCCGGTCCGGGAACCGCACAGTGGCAGCCCAGAAAAGTAACCGTTCGGCCACAAAGGTAGGTTATAGAGGAGGTTATAATTTAAAGATGCAAGATGCGCATGAAGCTTCATACTTGACATTGTCTTTCAATTTCGGCGAGTATTACTTCATCGTGTCAGCCGGAAGATGTCCACTGCTGAACATACGGACGCAACGGGCTTCCATCGGTTACCCGCCGCCCTTACCAGGTCATCCGTCCATCTAGTAATACTTATTTGACAGTCATTGTTAAGGATTGAGAACGAGAGTAGACCCCCAGATCTCCGAACATTTGGAGTTACCTGTCAGTGCCGCACTCCACCACTGGGGCTCTCTGCGGATCTCAATGCGAGAATAGCAGTATCTCACGCTTTAAGTCGCACTCGCGCTAGTCGCGTCCTATCGTGCTAGCCCTACAGGCGACTGAGCGCAATCGATGGAAACAAATAATAATTGGCGGGATGAAGTGGAGTCACGATCCTCAGCAGCGAGGAAGTAATCAAAAAGAAACGGCGATAACTCAACAAAAGAAAGTGGTAGTAGCACTATTAAATCTTGATAATAATTGGTCGTAGTTTCTCATTTAAAACGATGTACTAAATTCTGGACCGTTAAAATAATTTAAAGTTGAAAGTTTAAGTTCACCCAGCAAGTGACGACGTTTTGATTTTATATTTGAACTAGATGGCGCTAGTTGCGCCGGGCTGCTTTAGCGGGTTTTCTTTGAGATAGCGGACTGAGCTCAAGTATGCGGATCTCCGCGTACTGTTTACATGCCACGCCCATGAAGCACTTCTAATGTATTTATTGTTCCGTGACCCATCACGGAACCTTCGTTTTATTTGCAACAGGTACCAACCTGTTGCAAGTAAAACGAAGGCTGATATGACCTAAGATTTTCGTATAAATTTAATACGTACCACAAAATTTCTAAAGTGGCTCTCTTTTACTTTCTAATCGCAAAGACCTGACGATTCCCTTTCAAACACGTTTAGAGAAATTTCCGATAGAGTCAATCTCCAGTACCTAGTAAATATAAGATAAATATAAATTTGTCTGCATAAAAGCATTACCTAAATACATGAATCTTATTAAATAACCTTTTATTTACGTAAATGCGCAGACTATTGTACACATTAAGGTGCAAGTTAATCTAGGTGATACCTAAATGAAGTAAAATTGTTTACTTGTATCTTAAGGTATCCAAATCGGTGATCGGTAGCATCTTAAGTACTTATTATTAATATTACGTATTATGTAACAACGGGTATAAAATTTTCAATGTAGTCTTTTTTGCTTTTAACCAGTCTTGTATGGTTTTCTTATAGTCTATGTCATTTACTAAAATCGTTTGTTCCATTACTGATTAACACAGGAATGAGTATTATGTCTTGGTGTTCGGCGCTCTAAGCGCCTTTTATAGTCGGTGGGACTTAAATATCTGGCTCCAGTACTTTTTCTCGCTAGGCACATTGCGTCTCCCGTCCTGTGTTGGCTTGGCTTGTTATACCGCTGACAGGAAGCGCATTTAGGTGGTTCTTGCAATTCGGAGTAATCTTTAATTGTATAACCCACGCAGCTGCAGTGACCACAAGTAGAATCGGTGTCTCAACAAAAGTTTGCGGAATGTCCATAGGTACTGCTGACATTTGCAATATCTGGTTACGATTGCGAAGTCTCTGACGGCGCAGTGTGACTAGTTAATAAACACTCACAAGTGTTGGATGACCATGCTTCTGATATCTTCTAGTAATTCCAATATAAAATTGCAGTATGATGAGTCACTTTTGCCAGATTTGTGGTTCAACTTAATCGAGCTTAAAAACTTCGCGTAGCATGTGTGGATATTTTCTGTTCTGTTCAAACAGGCATTCCAGCACCTCCTACTTAGGAGTAGAGGTGGGCACATGGGCACCCCTATTAATATTATTTTTGATCTCGTTTTAATTGCGTCTTCGACTTTTAGCCCTGCAGTTTTCAGTTGCTCAGATTGCTGCAGCTCGATTGAGGTCATCTTTACCTGCAGCGCTGATTATGACACCTTTACCTTTAGTCTTCCTCGTGACTCGGATGTGCAGGTTCAGCTCTTCGGGCTTAATTATAAATTGAATGGGCTTTTTTGTGTACTCGCTTGATTTCTGTTTGTTGGGTAAACAATAATGCTGCTGGTACTGGGTGGACGAACAATTGACTTGTGTCCCTTTTTAACAATGTCAGCAAAGGATGAATTCTGTGCTGCTACCTTTGGAGGATTTGGACAGAGATGCCTTTCTGATCATTACAGTTCTGGATAATAATTTGAGATTAAATGTATTTAGTTTTATGGACTGGTATTTCACGACCAACTGGGAAACTTCTTCCAGAACGCTTCTGCTGTTCATTTTAAATTTTTACTCTGAATTAAGTTTATCTTCATTTGAAATGCTGCATGCTGCAAACCACTATTCTATTTCTGCAGTCGATACTACTGTTAATTGCTGGGGTGCGGGTTGGGGCTTATTCTCTTTGTCGTCTCTTGGGTGAGCTTCTGGTTGTCATCATACCGGAGTATGAATCAATCAATCGGAATTGATTGGACTATCCATAATAGATTAGATATTGTTACAGAATTCATAACATAATATCAATAACTGCACGATCATCATGCGCTGACACAGATTTATATTAGAAGCTATGTAGACACATTTATATAGTCTATTGTTATTAAAATACCACTGAGAATACAGTTCAGAAAATACAACACAAGTACAAGCATGGTACAATCTGTATTGTATAAATAATTCGCAATGTTCAATTAGGTACTTGTTGTAAAAACATCTAATTGGCGACTGGTAACTTATTACATTGGCGCTGAAAAGTGAAATAATCAGTACCTCACTTCATAATAATTATCAAATAATTATGATAGTTAAGAATGTACTTTTTTACCCGACTGGAGGGTTATGTTTTTCAAGTGTGTATATATCCATTTTTTTTTCACGCTGTACAGCCTAAACGGCTTGATGGATGTTGACATATGAGATGTCGTTAGATTCGTCTTGGTTGTGGGAGTGTCATGGGCTGTAAAAAATAACCGAGCGAGCGGGGAATATTTTTTTTTCTTTCCAGCTAAATATTTTTGCATATTTTTTAAATAATTTTTAGACTTGTTTTAAGAATAAATATTTTTAGTCCAGTGACCCTGTTAATGGTGTAAAATATTTAACAAAAACAAAAACTAATCGATGTAAGATTGATAGGTGTTTTTGATTTTAAACACTGTAAGAAACATGATGAATGAAATATCATTCCCGAAGGTACCTACCCTACCTTCCCTACCTTCGGCAGTGTAAATAATTAAATGAGTCACATGAGCCTACGATTTTATATCGTTCGAGAATTAGATCAACAGAGAGCTATACTACCACTAGACTACCACTAAGCAAATCGTTCGGGAGGATGATGGAGATTAATGGCCAAGCCATTGCGGGGAATCCCGTTGCCGGTTTAAGTTTAGTTTTTTAGGTACTCGAGTAACCACCCTTATCCCCGTGGTGGTTACCCGAACGATCCGTTTAGTGGTAGTCTAGTGGTAGTATAGCTCTCTGTTGATCTAATTCTCGAACGATATAAAATCGTAGGCTCATGTAGCTCATTTAATTATTTACACTGGTGAAAATTTTATGTATGTATTGAAGCTAGTATTAAGAAACTTGATTTTCTACTTATTTTGCTCCTTATTTTCTGAATTATTAATGACATTTTTTATTTATAGACAAATCATTTGTGAGTAATAGGAGTCAGCTGAGATTCAGGGAGACTCTGGCTTTAGAGTTCTGGTATTTTTCCATTGTATCCCAAGGTGTTCACTGAAGAAGACTTAGAAGCAGCTGAAATGGTTGTGATGTTTATTTAATTTACCTTACCCTAATTGCAAATAGATGACCACAATTGCCAACACGTAAGGGCAAAGGTGGTCAAAATGTAATTTTTTTAAAGTATTATGATTCCCATATTATAAAGTCAAACTGAAATGTATCTTAATTATTAGTTTACGTTATTTTTATTATATGTTAATTTTATATAATCGAATCCCATATAAAATATTTATTATATAAATATTTTATTTTGGATTCGATTGTTATTACAATAATTGCTTAAGTGACTCCCTTTATCCCCTTTTACCCTAATAGTAATTACCAAATGCTCAAATAGGTCAACCTCAGTCAGTGCAATTTTGTGCCACAATTGGAAATCCTGTTTCTTGATAGGCGAAACGAGTTGAAAAACTTTTTTACTTCTCAAAACTATGTATGTCTACGATAGTTTACAGCCAGGATAATTAGGAACCCTAAAATAGACATAGATGAATAATTTGGACTCGATTTTTTAAAATTGTATGAGCACTGATGAAATTGTTAAGCTATGGTGTAATTGGAGTAATTGGGTGTTTGTGGTACCGTCGTTATTTTAGTTACTTACATTGGAATCAGAGCAATATATTAAGTGATGTGATGTTGTTTAAATTATAACGTATAGGACTTGTCAACTTATGTCTTAGTGTGACGGGCGCAGTAATCTTTGCGATTTAAAACTCACACACTCGCACCGCAACTGTTATGGATAGGCGTGTTTATACAGTCGTTTACCACCAGGCGTACGACTTGTTCATCCTGTCACTTAGTAACATATAAAAAGCACTTTGTTTGATTTAAACCATCTTACATTTAAATTATGATAAATGTAAATAATTACCAGTTCTATGAGTATCCTCTTCCCTCCCTCGCCACTCAGCGTTTTGCATTCAAATCAAACTCATCATTCATCAATTGAAAACTTAATATACTTGTTTACCAATTCGCTGAGAATGTCATTAATTGGTGTTCATTCTCATGTGTAGCAAAAAAGTAACAATGTTGTTTTGATCAGCCATTATTGGTGTTGTGAAAGTCATGTGCACTTTACCTAGTAGTCGATATACAGCTTAACTTTAGGGTTGTTAGAGATGCGTAATTTTGGATATGGATGCAAAGTACTTTGAGTCTTCTATCGGTGGCAAATATAAAAATTTCGAGTTTCCGATTGTCCCTGAAACAGTAAACAGTCCGTTACGAAGTTTAAAAAAAAACACTGTTGCAAATTTTTTCCGTTATTCATGTATGCAGATTCAATACCTTTTTTAAACGCGAATTTCACGACAATGATTTACAAATAACATTATTTATTTCTGACTTTCTTTAAATTTCATATAAAAGCACTATCCATGAAGGTACATACTCTATGCCGTATACTACTTATATCGGTAGTATCCCTGTAGTATGGTAAACCGCGGAACGAAAACAACACAGTCATTTGTAGGTAGGTACTGCATTCTTCTTCGAAGTTCATTGAGTGGGACAATAACAAGTGGGCGCATTTACGATTGTTTACGGACGTTCTGAAAATACATAAGGTGTGAACAGATTTCCGAATTTTCTCCAAGCTTTTTAACAACGTTATTCAATAAAAATAAATCGTTTGACTGAGACTCACAGTATAGACAATATTTTTTAGGGTCAGAGTTAGTTATATATAACACAATTATTTTCCACGGAAATGGAATGTACCTATACTGTACAATTGTGACTCCATTTAATTACATTTTGATTACTCATAAGTTATGCGGAAGACGTTGTGGGAACGACTGGTAGCGTGGGGGGCGTTTGCCAATGCTAAACTTGAAAATGCTTAAGTGTGTCCCTACAGTTTCAACAGCAAGTACGAGGGATTATGTAAATAGCGCAAATTATTTTTTTAACGATAAAATTAAAGAAAAATCTCCGATGACATAAAAATAACTTTTGTGGTGTTCGCAGTATTGGATACGTCGTGACGTCATATATTCTGAGATTAGCTCAGGGTTACCACGAAACTGTCAACAGTTGATTTATCTAAATTACTTGAAGCGTTTATGTCCATAACAAATTGTCAGTGGAAAGTAAAAAGATCGCTTAAAAAAAGATATCACGAGAAAGTAGCAAATTGTAATATTACTGAATCACTAAAAAAGTGCTTCGAAAGACCGCTACGAAACCTGGGACATCAATCTACAATATTATATAAGAACTGAACCAATCATAGTAGACTCATTTTCGCTCATAATGACACTAATGTCAGTAATATTACTAACGTATTTAAAAGAAATTATCGTCCTTTTGGCTTCACCATACATTCCGGTGAAATAGTACGTCACTACATGTTGGAAACATACACTTCTGATACCGTGCGTGAGTTCTATTAGTAAACCTTCTACTATGAAGTGTGACAGGGAGAAAACAATTGCGCATGCCCAAATGCCGTTGTAAATGAATAGATTATTTTCATGTGTACTTGTTATCGTTATATATACTGCACGTTACTTCTACAATGTAATTTCTTAGCAATAATTGTGTAAACAATTTATTTATAAAGGTACAAAGGGCCAACATAAATTAAAAGCTTAAGTATTAAGTAAGTTAAGTAAGCTTTTTTTTCTTTGTATGGCCAGGTCTTGAGTCTTCCAGATGATATCTTCTTGTACCTACATCACTTTATAAAAAAAACGGCACTGATGGTACTACTTTGATTTTTGAGTTTTTTTGCTAACTAACGATTGCAGTAACGCCCCTCACATCTTGATAATTTAAATTTTTGAGTGGCACTGTAACCGTTATGGACCGGTATATCGATTACCACCTGTTGTAAAAAAAATGTTCTGATCAGGCTCTGAGCAACCATTATGCTGCTGTTTTGAAGATAGTAGCTGGGATATACGACTTGGTTCAAACACAGCAATAAATATGTGATAATTTATACTAACTCCCTACCTGTCTACGCTACTTCTCTACATCGAGGTCAACTGCTCCGCTCGTATATATTATCGAGATTATGCTTAGTTAGACAAATAATGCAATGGACTTACTAATTAAAAATCTTGTTCACTGGTTTTGTTTAAGCATACACATTATTGTCATAAAGCTTCCATAAATAAATACACAGTGCTATTCAAAGTCCAAGTCATATAATCTTCATTTCATGGGTAAGCAAATTACACTTGAAATTGTCGTACTGATTAAACGATTAAACTCAATTGCTCATTCGTAAGGCAGATTCCCCTGAAAAGAATGAGTAAGAAACTCTAGGGTTGCTCGTTGTAAATACACATTCGAGTACATTTATCATGACAATATTTAATTTAAACATCGAGAATACCTCAAAGAGCTAATCGGGTCACTACCGCGCATTTTTGTCATCCAAGTACGCAGAAGTAATCTGTTGTATAATTAACGTTTACTATTAAGTTTTTGTTTCACAATAGTTTTAAACCTCATAAATGGCAAATTTTTCATATCAATCGGAATCTTATTATACGAGTACAAGCGTGTACATCGCCCCTTACATGAATTTGAGACTTTATGAAGACGACTGTTAAGAACTGTTACTTTGTTTTTTATTCCTCTTATCTTAGACTATATTTTTTTCCATCCTCTAAGCCTCGTATTAATGTTATGTCTGTCACTATTTTTCATAAAAAATAATATTTTTTTTAAGTTATATAACATTTGCATAAATGTATTGTGACGTTAGTGTTAGAATGTTAATCTCTTTAAACTTATCAAAGATTATTAATAAAACCTAGTACATTCATAACACCTTTTATTTCATATTAATTGCTTGGAGTAAAGGAAAGAAATACTTATTAATTCTTTTTCATAGTACTGTAGATTTTCTCCTTTATATATATGTACACATTCGGACACAATTCGAGCCACCACGCTTTTCAGCATTAAGTGCCATAAGCTTAAACAATGTTTGATTGATCAAAAACTTTTACGCAAATTTGAAACTAATATACTAAACGTCATTTCCATAAGTCCTTGCTGGGAATTTGAATTTGCAAAATCGGGGGAAAATTTTTCTTCGATAATAACACTATTATTATATTCTAGCCCTTTACGACAAAAATGCGAGGTGGCTCGAATTATGTGTGCGGGAGTATATGTATATTAAAGAAATATGTAATCACTTGCTCGACTTAAAATGCTAGTTTTAATTAGTAGATATTTCTATTTACAGTGGCTTACAAAATTTGCTAAGTCAGATTAGAGACATTAGGCTTGTTTTTGTTGTGACTCGTTAGCGTTATTAATGAGAGCATACATATTATATTTTTCACAAATTGCAAAAGCGATACTGCCCTCGTTAACATAATCGACATTTTTAGCGAAATTGTTTATTTACATATCTGGAATCAACGAAACAAGATCCACAACCCCCTTTAATCAGTTTTTTAATACCTTATTTAGTGTCCGTTTAATTGTAAAGAGTTGATACTAGACAATAATTCAATTTTTCCCGTATTAATACGTACCACTATGCTTGGTTCGAGCGACTAGGATACTAGTTTTATTTCAGAATTTATTTTTTTACGAAATTAACGGGCATTTCAAAAATGTGTATTGTATACTATACATGTTTTATTTAGGCTAGGTTGATATAAAAAAAATCATTGGTACCTGTATGTAAGGTACGAGTACCTATTGAATACAGCGGTTTTCTTGTAAAATTTCGAGGTAAGTTTGTGTTTTTTTTCTAAGTGAAAATTATTAGGAATCATGTTTTCACACCGTATTTTCCATATTGATTGATTCAACACTTTCACTTTTATGCGGAATCAACCAAAACCATTTGAGGTTGTATCGAATCTTACGCAAAATTGTCATTTTTTATGAGACAATAAAGGAGGAAACTGAAACTAAATAATATACTTAAAAAAATCGCTTATAGATCTCATTTTGCTGATATGTATGTTATTAACTCAACTTCGCTAAAAATGTCGATTACGTTAGTTATGGCAAATACTCCACCAACTCTCCAACTCCATCTTCTTGGAGTTCCACCTTCTAAAGAAATATTTTCAAGTAACGTGAGTAAGAAATACGAAACATGATTTCTTTTTGATTAACGGACATTAATTCCATTTGAAATTACTTGGAAAGCAGCCAGCGTTTCGAAACCTGTTAATGATAACTTGTGAAGATCCGCCGTATCTGCATATAGTTGCTCTAAATTCATAGGAAAATGCGAGAAAAATTTAATGTGTTTAGGTGTGCTGTAGGCTGTATGAATAATGATCAGGCGATAACGATGAATGAGCAAGAAAAGACAATTTTTGTTGAATTTATGATAAATATACATTTATCATAAATTCAATATATGTATATATATATTATAATTATTTTTTTTAAATATATACATATTTAAAAAAATTGCAAGACTAAACAATGTTGAAATATTGAAACACATTTTATAAATGACCGTAAACTGTGTACTCGTTTAATTAAACTGTACTTAAAGTTAGATTTTGAATAGAAGAGTAAGGCTGTGAGAGTGAAGAGTGGCAGTGCCCCGTGTGATTTAAAGTTCAGAATGGAACTGCAACTGCTAACAGGCGCACGACTTGTTCGTCCCTTCAATCGGTGTCATAAAAAAAGAAAGAAAAAGATTTGTCGCGACTGTCGTTGCGGTTAGCTACAGGTATAATTGCTATACAGAACTTTTAATCCCTGAGAGATGACCGTATCCTAATTGCTCTGCGTTTAACATCGGAAGCCGCCACTTAACCTAATTGCTCGCAACAGAGTATTGTACTCTCTTCCAGAATTAATTCTCGATACGACAAGATTAATTGACGTATGCCGAGAAATGAATTTTACTAATCCGTTTTAGAAAAGTGTTGAAGACGATTATATAGCCATCCGTCGACGACCTCACTGAATAGACGTGTGTTATCCAAAACCAACTTTAGAGGAAGTTTGATTAATTCTGCACTTTATGGACTTATTTAGAAAAAAATATGACAAAAGCGATGGAAATACCTGTGTTATTACGTCATAAATGGAATATTAAATTTTTTAGAGGTTTATTTTTTATTTTTGCGTAATTTATGTATATATTTTCCCTACAAAAAAAGTGATATTTCTTTTTTTCGTGAAAAAAAATAGGAGGCATATAGATATTTTAAGAAGATTACAGAACATTACAGGAATTTATATTTTGTTCACATATTTACACCTCTTTAGAAATCCGTTAGCGAGTCTGCCACTGTGTAATCTGAACTTAATACATTTAACGATATTCAACAACAAAATTGTGTCGGTCCAAAGATATAAACTTTCTTGTTACTTGCAAAAAATCTAACTTAAACTAAGCCGGTATTGTATTTTTAAACTCTATATAACAATTTGATGCAGTTGTATAAACTTACACGAAAGCAGAGTCGTAGCTAGAGCTGAATTTATGATGCAGCAGAGGTTTCAACTAAGGCGGAAGTTAATGTTGCCAATTTGGTCGAATGAATTTGATTTTGTACTTATTTAATTTTACTTGCTCTCTCTCAATAATGGAAATATGATTATCGCGAGCCCTGATATCGACATAGTGGTTTTCAATATACGTATACCTACTAAGTATACTCACTGCATTTTAAAATACCACGTCAAATGGCTTTGGTTGATTCCGTATAACAGTTCTCAATGTGTGTGTCTGTTGAATCTATATATGGTGTGAAAACACGATTCCTAAAAATTATTATGATAGAAACAAGAAAACCGCTGTATTCAATAGGTACTTTCCATATACCAATGATTTTTTTAATACCACCTGAACTAAATAGACACACGGATAATATGTATGTGTTATACATTTTTCAAATGGTTTTTATTTCGTTGTAAAAAAATAAAGCCAAAGCCTCTGCCGCTGCTTGGGTCGGCAAAATGGACCGTATTAATACGGGAAAAATTTGAATTCAAGCTGAGGTAGAAAACTCTTAACGCGACCTCTCCTTCTGACGACGATCCTGCACGAAGTGGCAAGCACATAGATTTATCTATGGACAAGCATCATATAGGACAGTTACAGGCAGTCGCAAAGCTTTTGTATCAAACTACCTATGAAGTTAATTTATTTTATATTTGTCTCTAGGTATCCTTACTGCCGTGAACTGCATCAGTGTGCGATGGACGATGCGGATCCAAGATATCTTCACCACCTCCAAGCTACTAGCCTTAATCGTCATCATCATCTCTGGCATATATTACATATGTATTGGTAAGAATATCTATACATATTATGAAATCGTAAGGAACCTGAGTTTGTACTTCTAATATTTTGAAGTAAAATTCAATGCTACTAAAGACATGCCATTAAACCTAAAACACAGGTTTATGCGTGTAGTCACAGTTGGGAATGAAACTGTTTTCATTTTTCTAAATCCCATATATTTGTGATGAAGTTGTTGTTCGTAAAGGGCACGAAACGTTGGTTTGTTTGAAATGACAAATATAAATGATTTAGATATGAAAAAAAAATATTTTCAACAGTTTTAAGAGTTTTTATCTATTTGTTTATGAGCTTATCTTCACAATGGTTGACCAATTAGTACGTGATTTTGAGATAAGCTTGCATTAATATTTAGTGTTGTTTCACGTTTAATTAAAGATAGGACAATTTGCGTCTCGCGCGTGCTCGACATGACGCGTGCGCAAGTCAGTCAAACGGATGTATGTAGATACGTGAAAATGGCATACTTTAACTATTAGTCATCAGTAGATTTATATAAAAGTCCACGACGCAGTACCTAACCTAACCCAATATACGTATATTTCAATCACAGTAACGTTTTTTATGATAAAAATAAATTTAAATTTATGAGGTTATAATAATAATTTTAATTATAATTTAGTAGCAGTAGAGCACCTTGTGAAAGAGTTCGTCCAGGGAATTACTGCCACCCTACCTATTTCTGCTACCAAGTCGAGCAACTCGACGTCAAGGCGCCTATTTTGCGTGTGGTACCAAGTAGTAATGGTAACATTACTGTGTTCCAGTTTTGAAGGGTTAAGGGTGCTGGTGAAATAACAGGCACGTGGGACTTGTCAACTTATGTCTCGGTATCGGACGCGATGGCAGTGCCCCTCAGATCTTTGCGATTTAAAGCTCTAAGTGGCACTGCAACCGTTATGGACAGGAATGTAGCTTACCATCAGGTGCACGTCCCGTCACTTGACATTTAAAAGAAAAAGAAAAAAATATCACAAAGATCTAACCCTAATAAAAATTTCTTCGAACCCAAACCGAAGATCAGCAACAAGCACATAGAAAAATTCGTAAGGTTCTGGCTTGTTCCGTGGTTCAGTTGAGAGAGCGTCAGCCACGGTATGCAGTAGGCGCTGGTTTGAATCCAGTCGGATCGAAGGAGTTTTTCTTAGTGTTAATAATTATAACAAACTAGTGAAGTAATTTCACAACAAAAGAATTGAAGATTATGATAGTAAGTAAAACATCCTGATATTCGATAAACTTAATATTATAATTGTGAGGTCGTTTGAACAACAGTAACTTAAAAAATCGTGTATATTTCCCATTCTCGAAATTGAGAAAAAAATATCGAAATATCAAAATCCGGAGGTAATAGAGTAACTATTATATTATACATATATTTTAAAATAAATATGGTTCTATCTGAAATCTTTGTAGCAAAAGTTTTATTATTACAATTGACGGTGAATCATATTTAAATTGTGCCTGGAATCGAATTGCGTATCGCGCTTGTTTCATATCTTTTAACCTCTAAGGAGGTTTCCTTTGCTAAATTCACCAGCGCAAACTCATGGGGATCAATTAGTTCAATTTAATGTACAAATTCCTGAAGTTCTTACTTACTCACACCGCTGGCTCAGCGACCCGAAGTGGGTCTTGGCCTCCGATATGAGTCAGAGCTAGCGCGCCGGGTTGTGCAGGTCTTTCTCCCCTTCGTCACTTCATCGATATTTCGGCCGACCAATGCCAGCCACAGGGCACTGAAAAGGGCCTACGTGAGACATTGCTAAAGTTCTGCTAAATTTTAACTCTATCCATCAATAGAGACAACTTTTACTACGAGAACCCCACTGAAATAACGGAAAAAACAGCTGTTCCATATATTTGGGTCGATTAGGTACTAAATATTGTGTTATTTACATCGTATCACCGGGATATTTACGTCGTATCACAGTAACCAAGTAACCAAGTCAACTTAATATACAACGAGGTTTCTGTTTAACTTGCACAAACAAAGTTTTATTTATACACGTCATGTTCGCAAGAATAAACAACGTCGTTTCCTAACATATATGTTAATGTAAATAAATTGAATTGAAAATGGTCTATTAGGCTCACGATAGAATGAATAAAAGTATATTTATCAGAGTTCGAGGTATGATTACTCCTACTTCAAGTACTTATGTCCTGATAATTGGCGATGATTGAATTTCTTTGTTCGTAGTTGTTTATTGACCCTTGGTTCAGTTCATATTATAATTTACACTATTAAGATTTTTCAATTGGTATGTTTACTCTTCGTCGTACAGACAATAATGAGGTTATGCTATGCTTTTTTGGTGCCATTTTAAATTCTCGATTGGATTCGGGCTGTATCACGCAGGACGTAGGGAGGTCGACTCTAAAAAAAAACTATTAAACAATTTATAAAATGAAATGTGTACGTCTCCTACAACATATTTCGCCAAAACAATAACACTTTAATAATATGTATGGAGTTCTTAGGTTTTCGTTTTTGTTACAAATAGGAAATAGAACTATATTTTTCGGATCTAAAATTGTGTATATTTGTGATATTAAGTTTATTGAATATTAATAACGATGTTTTATTACCATGATATGCAATTTGTTTTTTAAATTACTCCACTAGTTTGTTAAAATTATTAATACAAAAATCGAACACTAAGAAAAATTCTGTCGATCCGGCTTGATACCATGCTTAATTGCGTTTTTTTTTTAAATAAAACAACGTTTCGGGTTCTTTAGTGGTTCCATGATCACGACTGGCTGTAAATAACAAAACATACACGAATTTAGATCGATAAAAAGTAATTTCATTTCCAGCACCTTAACATAATATAAATTGTTTTCATTATCAGGGAAATTAGTGTTATTACTATAAATCTCGAAAGCTTTCCTCTAATATTCACTTCAATATATCCTACATTTATATGTACATACCTATTCGCTATCTGTACATTTTATCTTCCTTATTGAGCTAAGGTCGGAGTTGGCACATTCGGAGTGTATGCTTAGAACAACTGATTGTAAATTATGTAACAATAGTCCAATGACTAAAATTTTGTTGATTCTTGTATAGATAAATAGATATAATAGGGGTACATATAACAGGGGGAGTTCTGGTAAGAATAACATCGCTTCTTTAACTGACTTCAAAAAAAGGAGGAGGTTCTCAATTCGACTGAATTTTTTATGTGTTTATGCGATTGGCATTTGTAAATCGATTTTACCGTTTTTTTTGTTGGAAAGGGGGCACCTCAGTAGTGGTCTTAAATTCTTTGAAGAAAATATTCTTCCTCTGAAGGTGGCAAATTAGGGGATGAATTCGGTTTATTGGATTTCACCCACTTTCCGTTAAGCGATTTCAATAAAACTTGGCAAATAGATGCAATTCCATTAAGTTTTGAGGAGAGTTTTAATATAAAAAGTTATAATTATTTCTTTAAGATATTGTACAGTGGGTCAAAGCATGTCTATACCCATCATTACTTATATTGTACGTATTGAAAATAAATTCGTTACGCTTACGCAATAAATAGCAGACTTTTTTTAATTTGTGCGTGTATGTATTATTATCACATTTTAGACATTTTTATGACTACATTATGTATACAGTGTTATTTTTAAAATACTAACAACCTTGCAGGACTAGATTACTGACATCATAAACAACAACTTTTGACAAAGCGTGCTCGAACTCTCGAAAATCGAACTCTCATAATTTTTTCTGAGTATTTGATCTTGTATTAATAGTTATAACAAACTAGTGGAGTAATTTCACATAAAAATAATTGAATATCAATTCAATAAAAATTTAAATCATCTCTAGCCGGGTCTGGTAATAAGTAAAGGTATCTAACCGGGTGACGAAATATCATAGATTTCTCATAAATGGCGCTACGGCTAAAAAGTCGTTGAAAAACCAAATGCTAAGACACAATGCAAGCACATAGAAAAATTCGTGAGGTTCGCTGGTTCGTTCCGTTCGGTTTCGTTCGTTGGTATAGCGTCTGGCACGGTGTGCTAGAAGACGTCTGTTCGAATCCGGCCGGATCGAAGGAATTTTGTCTGAGTATTCGATCTTTGTATTAATAATAATAATAAACTATTGATAATCATAAAATATCAATTTATTAAAAATTTAAAAACGTATTAATATTTAGCAAATATATACTTTTAAGTTTTTTGTACTATCTAACACTTTTTAGATGTATAGGTATTTGATAGTAATCACCATTTAGAGCGATCTATTTAAATATTTTTATTTTTGTACGGAAGTAAAGTCCGACGAATTGATAAAAGTCATGGAACAAAAGTTGATGTTTATGATGTTAGTAATATAGTCCTGCAAGGTTAGTATTTTACAAATAACCTCGTATATAAATATTGTATATCTCAATAGGTAATTTTCATGAGTTTTATGTAATCGTAACATAACTCGTATTAATATGAAAAAACACATTTCAATTTCATATTGAAGCGTCTGAATTTTTAATAAAGAAAGAAGGGAGAATAAAAACGTACTACGTACTATGGCGAACCTGGATGAGATTGGTACGGGATCGTGGGGAGTGGCACAGAAACTTGGAGGCCTATACCCAGCAGTGGGTGAAGTCAGGCTCTATATGATGATGATGATGACGTACTATGGTGTGCAGTCTCATACTTCGTTTACACAGAGACGTCCTTATAATGTATAGGTACTTATAGACTTTTGCTTTTTGGTTACAATGTCATCTTCTTATAGTATCGATGGCATACGTACACTATACCATTGTGGTCCAGAACTCGGACATGCTGACCGCGTCACTAGTAGCCGCCATTAAATCCTCAACCGTGCAGGTGTTAGTGCACGATATGAGACGAGCCAAAGTTTGAATCGCACCTCATAAACAATCCAGGCTAGAATCCTCACCTGAACAAATTGTCCTTGCTCCTTGTGAAAGAGTTCGTCCAGGGAAGTACTGCCACCTTACCTATTTCTGCCGCCAATTAGTAATGTGAGCATTACTGTGTTCCGGTTTTGACGGGTGAGGGTGCTGGTGAAACTACAGGCACATGGGACTTGTCAACTTATGTGTCAGGCGGTGCCCCACAATCTTTGTGATTTAAAGCTCTAAGTGGCACTGCAACTTATAAGGATATACATATGGCTTACCACCAGGCGATTTTATTCATCCCGTCACTTAGTAATAAAAAATACCAAATTCCGAAGTCTTTTTAAAGACTTCCAGATCGGCCATGGCAATTCGCACCGAGGAGAAATACTCTTAAGAGGCGGGACAAAGATAGATGGTACTCTTACGCGCCAAAGATTCCACCTCGCCTGAATTGGCTTAATGATGGTCAGAGGATCGATACATTTGTCGAAAATGTTCTGTCTGACTTTAACTGCTTCCGTGGCCGAATGGTTACTACGCTGCGCTGCCACTGAGGTTCCGGGTTCGATTCCCGGAGAAATGTTTTGTATGGTCTACATTTATTCCTCTACTGAGTTTGGGCGTAATTTGTGATTGTCTATGGGTGTGTCCATGACACCCGCGATACAGGGTACTTTAGTGCGGGGCTATGAGGGAGTGCGTTATTATTATGTTATACGATGTCTCGTGTTATCTATTGATCATGTTAATCCTCCAGTTTTGATATCTTTAAAGTTGTGCATTTAAGTCATAATTATGTTATAATAATGGGCAATGTATCTTCCGTAGGTCACACGGAAAACTTCGAAAATTCATTCGAAGGATCATATAACGTCGGAGATGTCGCTATAGCCTTCTACTCGGGCTTATTTGCTTTCGGTGGCTGGAATTACCTCAATTTTGTCACTGAAGAGTTGCAGGATCCTTACAAGTGAGTATACTTATATTAATATTCAACCTATATACTGGTATTTCATTAGTGGATTCTTCTTCTTGAGAAGAAAAACAAAGATGGTGTTTCAGTAGGTACCATAGGACCATTTATTTCTATTTACGACAGGGTTCGAAGTGATAATTATCATTCATAATTATCGTTAAATCTATCATGATAATTATCTTGATATGGATATGTCGTGTCATGTGTTTGTATCAGAGACGTATCTAAATGTGTCAAATGTCAATCTAAAAAAGTCGCAAACTCAAACCGTTTGGAACACCAAAGATTTCTTACTGTTTATCATATTAGTCAAAAATTAAAGAGACAAAATTATGAATCAGCATGGATAATTATCGGACAATTATCAGATAATTATTGGATAATTATCAGACAATTATCTATCTTAATAATTTCAAACCCTGATCTCAGAGCATCACAGCTGTGTTATGGTACGAAAGCTGGGAGAGCTAACGCATAATATAAAACGAGTACAGGCTCAGGGCACTTATATAAAATCTTTATATAAGTTAAAGAAAAACTGCCGTGATTATAGAGTTTTCGCGATTGTTACACATAGGAAATGAAACTATTTTTCCGGATTTAAATCGTGTGTATTTGTTTTTTCAAACAAACCCACATTTCGGGCCCTTTACAAGTCCCGTGGTCACGGAGTCAATCCAACAAATAGTTTCATTTCCATATAGAGGTTTCTTACAAAAAGTAAGAAATGTAAATATGTCTTTAATTTTACATTTTGAGTTATGAACGCTACTTATTACAAAAAGATGAAATTTAACAATATGTGCAAAAAATAATAAAGTATACCTACGCAAAATCGCGATAGCTTTATCCACCTTTTCTTGTTTAACAAGCATTATTACTTGTAAGCACGTACTGTGACGATAAAATGCCGACATTATCAGTTTCCCCAAGAATTTATCTCCGTAATCAAGTCAATAGTAAAATAGCATAAGAAATAACATTAACATTATATAACATAATTATATATAATTATCCACGTACTTTTGAGGTCAGTTTTTTAGTACTCTGTACTGAGATTATTATCTCATCAAAATCCAGCAATCCGCTAAACGTCAGTTTATTATCGCTAATTATATAATAAATCCAATTATAGTGGATACGGTAGATCGGTCATTCTTATGGTTGTATGTTATCTCTGTAAAGCTCCCTAAAATAATTCCTAATAAAATTAGACCATTCGTTCTCTCATTAAAGTTGAATTTTTTTTATAAGAGTTCATCCCTCAATTATATTGCATAATAATTCGTGTATCCACAAACAAAAATTCTAATAGCGATATATCGCATGTAAGTAGATATTATAGATTACCAAATAATATAGACTTAAAAAATAACTACTCAAAATATAAGAAATATATGTATGACTCATTTAATTAAGATGAGGTTAGAATAGCTCGACATCCATGGCGATGGACATGTCCGGCTTTTTAACATTCTGTCCGGATTTGGTCTGGATTTTTCGTGTAAGGTAACAATTTTCGGAATAAAAAATAAAACATCGACTTTACAATTCTGTAGTAAAACTCAATTTATAACCAAAATGTTGTCGCCCGGATGCTTGTTCTGGTTGCCATGTCAGAGAGAGAGAGAGAGAGAGAGAGAGAGAGAGAGAGATTTAATTTGTTACTAAACATTCCGAACTTTCTTGCAAATTTCAGGCTTTTTGTTCAGACTACTTATAATAGGGGTTAAAGTATGAAATTGCCGATTTGTACTGAAAATCTAAATTGTTTCTTTTTTAAATTTTTAACAAATTTATTTAATCAAAATAGTTGCCATTATTATCTATACATTGCTGCCATCTAATGGGAAGGTTATTAATGCCTTTGCGATAGAACTCCGACGATCTAGACTGCACAAACTGTGTGAAAGCATTTTGTACTGCCTCCTGGGAAGAAAACTTCTTGTCACGTAGATAATTGTCCAAATCACGAAAAAAATGGTAGTCCGTTGGAGCAAGGTCTGGTGAATACGGAGGATGACGAATGGTTTCTAACTGCAGTTCCTGAAGGGTCAAAATGGTGTCTCGTGCTGTGTGAGGTCTCGCGTTGTCGTGGAGCAATAATGGTGAAGATCGATTCATGAGTCGGGGCTGTTTTACTGCTAGTTTTGTCAACATGGTTCGGAGTTCGGCACAATAGACATCTGCCGTTATTGCTTGACCAGATCGGAGAAAACTATAGTGAATAACACCATGCTGAGACCACCAAACAGTTACCATTACCTTTTTATTGGTAAGTTTTGCTTTAGGACACTGTTGTGGCATTTGACCTGGGGTCAGCCATTGCATTTTTCTTTTATTTATTTTTATTTATTTATTTATTTATTTATTTATTAAGGATTGCCAACAAAGTTTACAACTTAACGTATACAAAACAATAAATACTTATTAATTAACATATAGTTGCAACTTCAATTATAGGCAACCACAGCATGCACTTACATGTATATTTAAATGTACAAAAAGAAAAATGTCTACCAATAAAATGAAATTAAAATTAATAATAATAATAATAATAATAATAACAATTTAAATCCAATAATAACAATAATAAATTAATTAAACCTAAGCTAAAGCTACAAAATTGTTCTTTCCTTAAATTTATATAATGTATCACAAAATATGTCAACAGTTTCATCTTCACCGGACAGTCGATTATATAAACTAGATAGGCGGGGGACTGGCGAATGCTTTCCTACATTCGTTCTACACAAACGGACATGAAATAAAGGACGCGGCTGTCGAGGCGGACGTGGGGGTACTCGCAAACCAAATTTATTGAGAATAGACGGACAGTCTATCATGCCGTTCATAATTTTATGTAAGAAACATAAGCCTAAAGTATTTCTCCTACCATTCAAAGTTTGCATGCCAAAGTGCTCAAGTCGGGCACTGTAACAGTTTACGTCATGAGGCGGCCTGAAGCGGTACGCCAGGTGTCGTAGAAACCTTCTTTGGACTCTTTCAATTCTCTCAACATGGACTCGGTATGTTGGGGACCACACAACGCTACAGTACTCAAGCTTACTTCTGACATAGGCATTAAATAGTAATAAGGTAGTGGAAACCTTCCTGAACTCCTTTCCATTTCTAAAAATAAATCCTAGTGATTTGTTAGCAGCGGCCAGCATACTGTCAATGTGAATAGAAAATTTAAGCTTGGAGTCCACCACTACACCCAAGTCTCGTATCTTAGAAACTTCTTTAAGAGTTTCACCTGAGATATTGTACTGGGTACTGAGAGGTTTACGTTTTAATGTGAACTTAATATGGAAGCATTTACACGAATTCAGATACATTTTATTAATGTGACACCAATCAATGAGTCTATCAATATCAGCCTGCAACAAATCAGCATCATTGAGACTTTTAATAACACGCATTATTTTAAGATCATCAGCAAACAAATAGCAAATCGAGTTCTTAAACAATCTTTCAATGTCATTAATGAATATAATGAAGAACAATGGCCCAAGGTTTGAACCTTGCGGCACTCCAGAGCATGAAATAAAAGGATCTGAACTATAACCATCAATTACAACTCTAGAACACCTGTTATTTAAATATGATTGACACCACTGAAGTAGGGAGTCCCTAATCCCGAAGTGAGCTAATTTGTTTATCAATATACGATGATTAACTTTATCGAAAGCTTTGGAAAAATCGGTATATATTGCATCTACTTGTCCTGAAGTATCGACTGCCAATGCTACATCATCAATGTACTGGGATAGATTTGTGTCCGTAGATCGCTTCTTAATAAATCCGTGCTGATTCGGTGATAGTTTATTCTTGACATGCCTAAACATATGACTATATACTATCGACTCAAAGACTTTTGCTACGGTGGACAATATAGAAATAGGCCTATAATTCGTAACCAAGTCCTTTTTTCCATTTTTGTGAATTGGCACAATTCTAGCACGCTTCCAAGTGTCAGGAAATATTCCCGTAGTAACAGACTTGTTAAAAATTATGGTCAATGGGACTGCTAGTTGTTCAGCACAATTTGCAAAAAAGACTGGCGGAAAGTTATCAGGACCTGAACCTTTACTTAAATCAAGATGCTTGAGCTTATATTCCACACAGTCAGATTCAATCACTAAATCCGGAATCGCATCCATCATGCCCACCTCATCCAAATCAACATCACCACCAGTATCCAGTTCGTACACGGAAGAAAAGTGAGTTGCAAACAGGTTACAGATCTCACCTCCTTCATATCCTGTAGTGTTATTTAGAGACATAGATGGCGGATAATTGGAACCGTTCTTACGCTTATTTTTAATATGTGTCCAGAAAAACTTTGGATTGCTGAGTATTAACGTTTCTATTGAATTAATGTAATTTCTGTAACACTCCCGCATTAGGGCATCGCAGTCTTCGCGCAAATAATCAAATTCTATCTTGTCGAGCCGATTCCTGTATTTTTTGAATTTAACATGATACTTGTATTTAAGCTTTAGTAAGTTTATCAAAGCTGGCGAAAACCAGACTGGATATTTATTAAATTTAGATTTGCAAGATAATGGTATACATTCTTTAACAATTCTATCCAAATGCTCGTAAAATATTTTAACCATATCATTCACATCAACACACCGCTCATATAAATCATTCCAGTCAATTTTACCCAGTTGCAGATTGATAGCATCATAGTCAGCCTTGTGAAAGTTCGGTTTAGGTTCTGTATTTGAATTGCGAGGTTTATTAGGAATTGTAGTGATTTCAATGTCTATGTCCAAAGGGGGATGGTGTTTGTCAATATTTCGCAGTGGTCTAGTACATTCATAAATCTTAATGTCTGGCATGCTGCTTAAAACAAGGTCAAGAATGCGATTGCCGCCGTTTGAGACATGGTTAAGCTGAACAAGATTATTTAAAGACATGAAATCTATGAAACTCCCCCTCAAAGAACAATTTTCATAACCAGTTGGTGAACTGTGGCCCCGATCAACATCAACTTTCCATATTATTCCTCCCAAATTAAAGTCACCCACAATAATTGTCTCACCATCACTCTCACAAGCACCGCACGACTTTACCAGGTAGTTGTCCAAAATAGATTGTGATACCGGAGGAGGCAGGTAAACAGCACAAATATTTAACACTCTTGATTTATTTAATATAATTTGAGTCCAAACATCTTCGCAATCACTCTCCCACTCATTCATTCGTCGCGATAAATACTTTTTTAAAACAGCGATTAGAACCCCTCCTCCCCTCTCTTTAGAACTGCACATAGGTGAGCTTTCCCTGTCCCGCCTATACACATCATACCTGTCATCAAATATTTCGGCGTCAAAAAAACTGTTGTTTAGCCAAGTTTCTGTGAAAATAATAATATCGTAGTTATTTCGCAATATTTCCTCACGAACCTGTACGTTATTCAATCTAAGGCCTCTAACGTTTTGATAGTAACATATTAAATTGTATTTAGTTAGTATCATAT
>NW_020653337.1:14174166-14178816 GCF_003589595.1 Hyposmocoma kahamanoa
AAAAAAAAAAAAATCACAGAAACCATTTGAAAAAAGTTTCATTCGAAAACCTCAAACCATGAAGATTCTATGAAAATTCAAAGAACCTATTGCAATAAAACGGCAATTTCATACTTTAACCCCTAATATTTCGGAATGGCAACTCTAGTTTGGTATTATAATGGACTAAGCATTGCACAGTGAATCGTCTGTTTAATCTTTCTAAAGTGCTTCCCACGAGTGTGTGTCAAACACTTCAGGTTTCGTCCGTTTTATTTGCTCTAGGGTTTATACTTCCGTTAAGCGAATAGAAAAGATTTTTCTCTTAGAGGCTTTTTACGTCCGTTATGTCCTTTCATAAACAGACATAATAAAATAAAAACTTCAACCTTTCTATTCCTTCTGGTTGTAATGGCCGAACTTTCATGGGAACATAAAATGTGGTACAAAATAGATACATGATACATACATTATAAAATGACATAAAAATAACACTGACATAGAACCATTATAGCATACTAGCTGGTTCCTGCAACCTTGTCTGCGTAGAATAATTAATTACTACTTACTTAAAAAATGATTAGTTGCCCATACAAACGTAATTTTATCCCCTATTTCAAACTCTTCAAGATTTATTTTTGTGACAAAAAGTACCTATGTCCTTTTTCTAAGTCCCATCAAGATCAAGATCAAATCTTTATACCAAAATTTATCAAATTTTGTTCAGCGGCTTAGGCGTGAAACTGTAACGGATAGACAGTCTTACTTTCGTATTTTCAATATTAGTTTGGATATGTAGGTAAGGTGACAGCCGGTGATTGCTTCTCTGAGGTCAAGATGTATTTAAGTTCGAACCTTATACTTATATCGAGTTTTTAGGTTTTCACGATTGTTACACATAGGAAAGGAAACTATTTTTCCGGATTTAAATCGCGTATATTTGTTTTTTCAAACAAACCAATTTAAATCCGGAAAAATAGTTTCATTTCTTATACTATTATAGTGTTATTTGCAAGTTAATATGTGGACTATAAGTCTAGAGAATGCGGAGAAAAGAGTTTATTCCAGAGCCCCATACAGCACTTTATCTATTGCATGTATTATTCATGTGAGGCTATCGCAACTAGTACCGCTGCAAGGAAAGGGATTTCATTATGTCAGAGAAATGATGTTGAGCGCCATTAAATGGTGTATTAATTGATTTAACTGCTTCTGGACAGGAGCCAACGTACATTTACGCGTGATTTCCATGCGCTGCATCCTAGATCTTCCAGTTTTATTTAGACCCTTTGCAACTGTGAAATTTAAGAGCTTCTGACTCATTCATGAAAAATATTCATGTAGATTATAATATGCTACTGAAATTAAAATCAACTGCCTCCGTGGCCGAACGGTTACCATACTGGACTGCCACACAGAGGTCCCGAGTTCGATTCCCAGGCAGGGAACAGGGAACAGGGAAGGGCAGGCAAATATTTGAATGGCCTTCATTTATTTCTCTCGTGAGTTTGGGTGTCATTTGAATAGTACGTCGTGTACTTGTTGGGAGAAAAATAAATGAGTTATTATTAAATTATTATTAATATTACATAGAAAAAAAAATGATAACACTTAGACAAGCTAAATAAAATAAAATGAATTAATAAACAAAAAAAAACATAAAATAAGACAAAATCGACAAAAGCAAAAAACTAAATACCTATAACGACTACAAATTTTGTACTGTATCGTAATTTGTAAATTGTGGTTGTCTATGTGTGTCTCCTTCGTCGTTAAAAAGAAAAAAACAAAGATCTGTAACAAGCACAGTTGGTTTGAACCCTGGTGGATCGAAGTAATTTTTTTTAGTGTTTGGAATTTATCTTTGTATTGATAATTATAACAAACTAGTGGAGTAATTACACAAAAAAAATAATTAAACATGATGGTACTAAAACATCGTGATACGCATTAAAATTAATGTTACGACTGCTCTATTTTTAAGGCAATAAGCTAACAGGGTAATAGACCTTTTTAGACACTGTTTAGTGAAAATAAAACTGTCACTAAGATAGTTAACTATGTAGGGTAATCATTATCTATAATTATCTTATTCATTTGTCTAGACAGATTTAATATTAACAACGTGACCATTATCTATCAACTCGATAACAAGACTATCTGATGTGATAATGAAATATAGTTATCCCTTTTTAGACAAGTAAGACTAACTGAAAAACACACAGGGGAAAAAAGCAATAACTTCAAAGTTTTCGAATATTGAGATGTAGGTCTACTTTTTTTCATTTGTCAACTTATTGACGCAATTGTTTTAAGATGGGTACAATCTTTTATAACGGTAGAGAGATGGCAAATTTCAATATGCTGCGAAACTCGCATTCTTTTTTACCTTTCGTTATTCGTATCAATATTTTTTTTAATGGAATTGGTTGGTTATTTCGGATAGTGAGCAAACACGTAATTTTACCTTGGAATGTTGGAGATTGAGAGCGCTGAAAATTAAGAGACATATTTTGGACATAAAAACATAAAAATGACTTTTAAGCCTTCTAACAGTCTTATAATTTAATAATCGAGGCTATCAGCGCAATAGTGGTGTACTTCATATTCTAGTTTTTTTCTACAATATTATCTCAAATGATATTAAAGTACATAATTATTTTATATTTGGATGCTATTTTCATATATAAAAATATTTACTTATTTAATTATTAAATTTAGTTATACATGAAAATAGCATACAAATATAAAATAATTGTGTTTTTCTACTTTAGTATCTCGAATAGTAAGTACTTTAGTAATATAAAGGATTCTAGGAAAGCCATAAAATACTTTTAATACGAGTTGCAATTGTGATACTCCATATACTTAATATCTATTACCCTCCTTTATCCGAAGTAATTTGTTAAAAATATGTGCCGTTATTACGTAATCACTAATTCCTTGTGCGTGATAATTTCAGAAATTTGCCGCGCGCAATATGGATTGCTATGCCCATGGTGACGATTATCTACGTAATGGCCAACTTGGCCTACTTCGCAGTTGTCTCTAAGACGGAACTTATGGCAAACCCTGCAGTTGCCGCTGTAAGTAAGATTATTATATAGATATTCTGTTGTTATGTGTTTATTATCGAGTTCTTAGGCTTTCGAGATGGCTATTTATTGGAAATGAAAATACTTTTTGAGATCCAAAATTAAAATAAATACACTATATTCTTCATCTTAAGCGTGACGCTTTCGATAAGGGATGCCTATTACTTGCAAGTCCGAACTATTCCGAAGATTCACTTTATGATGTGATAATTTTTACGAAGATTATTGGAAAAACGGGCGCCAACAGTTGAAACAATTAGAGCACTTCTGATAGAAGTTAGATTTTTCAAATGCATATCTACGTTATAATGCTATAAGAATTTGGTTTACATTATGACACAATAACATAGCTCAAGCAATGTCTTATATAAAATCGTCCTTAAAACTGGTGAAGGATTATGAATACTTAAAGAAAAAAGCATTTATAAACTAGATAATATATCTACAGTATCATATCTTGCCAATCGTACACAACAAGTTAAAATTGGAAACTTCACCAGTGACGAACTCTCAATATCGTATGGATTGCCCCAAGGGAGTATCCTACGGCCATCTCTGTTTCTGGTGTTTATAAATGATTTGTGCCAAACTAAGGTACCAAATGGGATGGTGATATCCTTTGCTGACAACACAACACTTTCGTTCCAAGCAGACTCTTGGCAGGAAGTTTTTCAATGTGCTCAAATATGGCTCAACTTTATCCTAGGTTGGTTAAAGTGTAGTCTTTTAACTTTAAACGCACAAAAAACCAAATATATGGTATTCGAAATGCGCTCTAATTCTCTGCCTACTATTGGCCACACACTCATTGCTCATAACTCTCCTGATATTTGTAATGGTGGTGGATGCCGGTGCCCCGCTCTGCGATCCGTCCAAGTGTTCAAATATTTGGGTATAAATATTGACCAACATATTAATTTAAAAAATCATATTAATTCTCTCTCTAACCGTGTTCGGAAGTTAATAGTAGTTTTCAAAACTTTACGTCATATAGCCGATTTTGATGTTCTTAGGATGGTATACTTTGCTACGTGTCAAACCATTCTTCTTTACTGCATTTCATCCTGGGGTGGTGTAGCAAAAACGACTCTTATGAAACTGGAAGTGGCTCAACGAGCGGTTTTGAAAGTGGCGTCATTCCGACCATTCCTTTTTCCAACTTGAGAACTTTTCCGAGATTGGCAAGTTCTATCCAACTATTTGTTCTGTACACCATCCTGAGGGTACATTCGCAGACATCTTACGATCGATCTCGGATAGTTAATTTTCGACGCCGTGATCGTGTGTGCCATTATTCGGCGTGGTCTACATGCTTTGCCCATCACTTCTTCGGCTTCCTCGGGCCCTTCTTATATAACGGGTGTAATGGTGATTTGCATAATTATCCTCTAAACAAGTTTGAATGTAAGAACGTGGTCACTAAAAGGCTATTGACTTTGTCATATGAGGAAACCGAAAACCTCCTTCATGTTCCATTATAGTTAATTCCCACACACACAAACACGCCCTCTCACTCTCTCTCTCTCTCTCACACACACACACACACACACACACACACACACACACACACACACAC
>NW_020653337.1:14178826-14217221 GCF_003589595.1 Hyposmocoma kahamanoa
ACACACACACACACACACACACACACACACACACACACACACACACAAACACACACACATCAAAATACTTAATGTGAGCATTACTGCGTTCCGGTTTTGAAGGATAAGGGTGCTGGTGAAATTACTGGCTCATGGGATTTGTCAACTTATGTCTTAGGGTGACGGTCGCGGTGGCGATGCCCCGCAGATCTTTGTGATTTAAAGCTGTGAATGGCACTGCAAATGTTATGGAGAGGCGTGTCTTTTACTACCAGGCGCACGACTTATTCATCCTATCACTTGAAATCGTAAAAAAATCTAAAACAGAGCAATTTTTAAATGAAATAAAAATATTTGCTCGTATTATGCTTACGATAACGGGCTTAACATAAAAGTTCTTAAAAATAATATTAAAATATATTAAAATATTTGAACATATCGAGATCTTAGGTTTTCACGACACAGGAAATTGAAGTATTTTTTTGGATCTAAATCTAATATTTGTTTTTTTAAACAAACCAACTTTTCGTGCCCTTTACAGGTCCCATGGCCACGGCTGACCATGACAATCAGATCCGAAAAAATCCCTTTTTTTATTTTATTTATTGTGAAGTTCATTATAGATTTATTTTTACAATATACTAGTACTACTACTAGTAATATTTAATAAACTAAATATAACTAAGTCGAAGAACAATATTTAGAAAAAATATATACAGAAAACATATTTAAGTTTACGTAGTTCTAGAGTAACACTCGTTAATGTCCTTTGTATGATCATTATTAAAAAGACGATTCACTTCGAGTGTTGTGTTCCTAATATTATAATTTTTCGTTTATTTTTTAACTTATTTGGGTTTTTAACGTATTTTTTACAATAAATATGTAATGATCGCCCCACTAATACCGTTGCATTAAACAGAGAAGTGGCGATGCACATCAAGAATAGACAGCTAAAGAAAAAATAATTAAAAATCGTTACTTACAATTCAAACTAATAAAACATTTGATACAAAAAAAATACTGCTTTACTGCATTATTGGACAAATAATTTTTCATACTAACTGCGCTTTTTCGCCCTCCCTCCGCATAAAATTAATAAAATAAATAACACCAGCGCAACTACAGTCACACCTCTGGGATTGTTGATTGTTCGACGCGAAGACATTCTTTGGCCGGAGAAATTCAACACAAGCGCATCTATTTTGTAAACCTCCACTGGGTTTGCGGAGTAACAAAGTAATTAACTATCATTTTTATTAAATAATTAGAATTAAATAATTGCATCCTTGACTAAAATATTAAGGTGTATTTAACAAAATTTTAATTTTGCTATCAATATCGTATAATGTTACTGTGTTTTATTACACGGTTGAATAATAAACAAACAATGGGTTTTGACTTTTCTCCCATTATCTCAAAGTGGTATTTATTTTAGTAGCTATAGAGCTCCTTTTAAGAGACTTCATCCAGGGAAGTACTGCCACCTTACCTATTTCTGTCGCTAAGCAAGTAATGTGAGCATTACTGCGTTCTAGTTTTGAAGGGTAGGAATGCTGGTGAAATTACAGGCACTTGGGCTTTATCAACTTATGTGTCAGGGTGGCAGGCGCAGTGGCAGTACCCAGATCTTTGCGATTTAAGGCTGGCCTGCAACTATTATGGACAGGATTAAGAGTCGATATTACCTCAGCTCGAATTCAATTTTTCCTCGAGCCAATACGCTTTATTTTGTTCGGGTCGATCGGCAGGGACACTGACTTTATATAAGAATTTATTTATTTACAAACGAAACTAAGGCCATTTGAAAGAATGTGTGTTGTATACTATACATGTTCTATTTAGTTCAGTTGATATAAAAATAAATCATTGGTGTACCTATAGAATAGCGGACGGTGCCACACGCCTGTACCTATAGAACAGCGGTTTTCTTGTAAAATTTCGAGGTAGGTAAGTTTGTGTTTTTTTTCTACAGTGAAAATTTTTAGGATTCGTGTTTTCTTACCGTATAATCAGTGTATATCCTCAATTGTACTACATAATTTTTCCAACGTGATTGTTTCGATATTTTCACCGTTATACGGGATCAACCAAAGCCATTTGAGGTTGCATAGACTCTTAACAGCAGGCGCACGACTTATTCGTTCCGTCACTTGGAATCATAAAAAAGTGGTTTTACGCTAAGTGGTTCACTGGCAACCGGTATGATTCGTTAAATGAATAATCACGACAGCCTCAAAATCATTGTATCACAGTCAGTGTTACTATGGTTATGTAATAGGAAGTGTAGTCTAAGGCTTTATTCACAGTGGCGGCGGGCGTGGGTGCATTAAAATTAAATTTACGTAGACGCTCATTGCGTTCACAGCGGCCGCGCACGCCGACGCCTGTGTCGAGGAGGACGCGGGCGCGGCGGCCCGTGTGTCGCGCGGGTGGACTTATTGGTTCAGTCCTCCCCTCGGATCAACCGAGGTCCCCCCGTACCATTCACAGTGGTCTAGCTTCTGCAAAGCGACTAAAACCATTGCATCCACACGTCGGAGTTGCAAACAGACGCTAGACGCTAGACCAAGCACTGCGAATGGTACGCACGGACTGAGCTAATAGATCCACCCGCGATATGAACAAGTCGCAGACGCGTGCGCGGCCACTGTGAACGCAACGAGCGTCTACGTGCATTTGATTTACACGCACCCGCGTCCACTTTGAATATGGCCTTAGTCGCTTCGGCTCTGTGAAAGGGAAGACGTCAAGAACCGCCACTGCCCTCGCGCCTGCACTCTGAATGATCCCTAATAACTTGGTTAGGACCATGAACAAAGGGGACCACTTTCACTATGATGCGAAACAACTTCTCTCTTCAATGCCGAAAGCACGACATTGATTTTAGAAATCAGTACTAACGACTGGTGTCGTTAGTCGTGGAATGGTTTTCATGGTTTAAAAGTAAACTTTCAGCCATTGAACTGATAGGATTAAAGAAATTTAAAAGAAAAAAAATATTATGCACTTCTTGATGTATTTAACCCAGAGGTTGGAAAAAAGTAAAGGATTTAACCCAAACCGTGGAATATACTTAAAAATGTGGATAATTCTGCAGAATTCTCGTTGACTCAGTTATAGTTCGATATACAAACTTAATGAGTTCAAAATCGATGGCATAGATTTCAATTTTTTAATAACACAAATATAAAAAAAACATTACACGTGAAACTCGTCAACTTATGTCTCAAGGTGATAGGCGTAGTGGCAGCGTATATTTGCGATTTAAAGCTCTGAGTGGCGCTGCAACTGCTAAGGGCAGGTGTGTACCTTAACACCAGGCGCATAACTTGTTCGTCTCGTCACTCGGTGTCATAAAAATTTAAAAAAAAGTATGTATGAGTAAAGTAAACTTTTGGGTCTTCTTTTCATCTATTGATATCACAACAAAATTTTTGGTGAAATTACAGGCACATGAGACTTGTCAACTTAGGTCTCAGGTTGGCAGGCGTGTGGCAGTGCCGCTCAAATCTTTGCGATTCAAAGCTCTGAGTGACACTGCAACTGTTATGGACAGGCGTGTAGCTTACATTATGGCGCACGACTTGTTCCCCCATTAATTGATATTATAAGAAAAAAAATATCACATTAGTAAAATTTTTAGAGGTTACCAATCAAACCGGGAGTTACACCAAGTGGAGTACTTTTAAGATACTTTTGTGTTTTTTCCAGTCGTTTTTCCTAAAAGAGCTGTAGCTAGGACCTGTAAATTAACTACTGTAAACAAAAATTCTCAATAGCCCGTTAAAGCGAGTTGTCAATGGAACAATTCAACTACAATATAACAAAATAAACTTGTATTGGGATTAGCATTGCGATCCATCGTAATTTACTTAGGTTTAGTATGTCGATGAACTCCACGTGCTGAGTGCGTAAACTATAAGGCTTCCGACTACTTGTCACTGTTTTGTTTGTTACTAGTCTCTTTACCATTAGCCTGACTTAAAGATGTAATTAATAAGCCTATTAATTTCAATTCAATTCATTTAATATAAACACATCGGCACATTTAACGGAACACCAGTTAAATCCCGAAACTAATGCAGTGTTTTTCAAAATTCTGGTTATTTGACTATTTATTCTAGGGCTTATTAAAAAAAAAATTATTAGCGAGTTATTTTTACATTAATTTGTTTCAATTTCCTAATAATACATGTTCAATGGTTCGAGGGTGATTTTACGTTTTTGTCAATTTCGAAAACATAAACTTGAATAAGATTTTTTATTTGTTAAAGTTTCATTTAATCAGTGTTAAACTGATATATTTTTTAAATTTTCAGTTTTATCTGCTTTATAAGTATTATTATTAACAATAATCTATTTAATTAAAGTGCTACAATATCTAGTTAATCTAATTATAATACAGATTTGATCATTGTTGTTATTTTGGTCGTGCATTAGTCATTTAAACAGATGACGGCCTCCGTGATCCAGTGGCTTGCACACTGGTTTTAATGGTGTCGCCATCTCTGAGGTCCCGGGTTCGATCGATCGATTCGATTGTCTCGGGTCTGGGTGTTTGTGGAACTGTCGTTGTTTCCGATTTCCATAACACAAGTGCTTTAGCTACTTACTTTGGGATCAGAGCAACGTATGTAATGTTGTCTAATATTTATTTATTTATTTATATTTACCTTCCTTCTAAGCTAAGACGTGGTCCTTCACTTGGTAGACTAGTTAAAATAACCTTTGACCCATTGGAACATTAATTATAACACTTGTATGGATTGTACCATACACAGACACGTAATGTATATAAAAAAACATGAAATAATAGTAAACGGTATTTCTTAAGATAGACTGAACGGTCATACTATACGAAATAAATATACTTCAATTTACTATGGAATTTTTAACAAGATTTTTCTTCAGGTTGTTTTTTTAAATTTGAATTTCATCGTTACAGGTACGGATAACTAAGAACGGCAGTATTTATCATTAAAATTATACGACGTATCGGATTTTATTTTAAGTGACACATGTGAGATTGTGCAGTCTACTGTGGCCTATTATACTACATGTAGGAAATTATGTGACTCAAGTTTTCATGTACAAAGTTACACTTAAAAAACTGATCATAGTAGGCAATTTCCTCGCAACCTTTGTTCCTTAGCAATGTAGCGTCCATCACTGCCGATATGTAGATCCGAATAAATATATTTAGGTACCTAATTCGATAAACACTTGACATGCTGTTACCATCGTGCACAATGCCCTCCTGGCCCCAATGATAGCAATTACTTATTTATTACCTATATGATTAGTTATTTATTATAGATGATTACATAATTCTATTAACCAAGGAGCTGTTTGTTACTGATCGATTTGTGAAGAGTTTCATTAAAACGTCGTCGATTACATGGTTCTCACGATTGTGTTATGTTATGTAAAAATTAATTTCCATTTTAAAAAATTGACTACTGATGCAGTCAGTCTTAAAAGTGTAATTGCATATCAAATGTGTAACGAGCAGTAGTCACATATCTTCTAGTAAGTTTTGATTGCAGTGACCTCCTCAATCTTTTTGGTTATACGGGAAGGGCAAGTTGTGTAAGCAAGTCCGCACAGGGACTTTATCAGTCAGATCCTGATCCTAGATCAATCCGTGTACACAGACTTCATCCGGTGCTTAATGGCTTAGTACCTTGGGTGAGCGACCCCGGTTGCACGTACAGCCACCCTTTAATGAGCAGCATTAGAACTCCTGGTGAAATAGTTCGTTCAGGGAAGTACTGCTACCTTGCCTATATCTCCCGCCAAGCAGTAATGTGAGCGTTACTGCAATCAGGTTTTGAAGAATAAGGGTGTTAGTGAAATTACAAGCGCTTATGTCTCAGTGGCGGCGCTCCGCAGATCTTTGCGATTTAAAGCTCTGAGAGGCGCTGTAACTGCCATAGACGGGTGTGTTGCTTACCAGACGCGCGACTTGTATGTCCTGTCAGTTAGCAACATAAAAAAACTAAAGGATTAAAAATCCATCAAGTTAGGAACTGAAAATTAAGTACAAACATTACATTGTATGGGCAATTAGGTCAAAGTGTCATTTTAATTTATATCTGTAGATTAAACTTGTGTTTACGACCATTCACCACGAGCGCAACAATCTCTAAGTAATTTTCCAAGTTGGTCCAATCGGGAATCGAACCCCGAACCTCTTTATCCAGTGCCCACAGTGCAAACCGTTGGGCCACTGAGGTCGTTATTATGCTGACAGTAATGAATAAGATAACTTTTGTTTCCCGTCTTGTGACTTTATTCAAAGAGTATTCTCTCTAAATTTATAGATTTTTGGTGACCGTCTATTTGGCGGATGGAGTTGGTTGATTCCAGTGTTTGTTGCACTCTCGACCTTCGGCGGGGTGAATGGAGTTCTATTCACATCAGCACGATTATTCGCCACTGGCGCACAAGAAGGCCATATGCCTGCCTTCTTTTCTCTCTTCCACGTAGAGAAACAAACACCTATACCATCGCTTATATTCACAGTAAGTTTTTATACATAGCGAAGTACTTTTAATTACCATTTTGTCCGAATTTAAAGCTAGTTATATAAAAATGAGTAAGTAAGTAAGAGTATTAAAAAACCGACCTCAAAAGTCACTCATCTCCTAGTTTGCCACCCTTAGAGGCGGAATATTTTCTTTAAATATAAATGGAACCACTCCTGAGGTACGCTCTTTCCAACAAAAAAAGAATCATCAAAATCGGTTCACAAACGCCGGCCGGAGTTATCGAGTAACACACGTAAAAAATACTACAAACAAACTCCTCTGAAGTCGGTTAACAATAAAGTCTTTTAATAATGCGGTCTTAAATGGTAATATTCTGCCCTGATAAGCCGAAAAGCGCTATGTCTATCGGAGTAAGTTTTGAGAAAATCGACTTTTTTTGTAAATTATATTTTCGCACTTTCAAAAATAAATCGTATTGAAGATGTTAAAACTTATTTATACGTATTTTTGACTAATAGATGTATGTATTGACATACCTAACTATAACGCCTTTCGGCTTAGCAGGGTAGTACTGTCTTAGTAGTAATAATAGCTCCTTGTGAAAGAGTTCGTCCAGGGAAAGTACTGTCACCTTACCTATTTCTGTCGCCAAGCAACAGTGAGAGCTAATCCTCTCAAATATTGGTAAGAGTGCTGATGAAATTACAGGCACTTGAGACTTATCAACTTATGTCTCAGGATGATGGGTGCTGTGGCAGTGCCCCTCAGATCTTTGCGATTTAAAGCTCTGTGTGGCACTGTAATTGCAATTGACGAGCGTGTCGTTTATTACCAGACACACGATATGTTCGGCCGTCTCAAGTGACGTCATTAAATAGAATGTTTTGATTCCTACTACGTAAATAATTCGTAAGCCTATATTCACAACTTTGTGGGAACAACGTTTTAATGTATCGAAAGGGCGGCTAAAATCAGCATAACACCTGCGATTGTAATGAATTGATTGCCTTTCACGAAAGGAATTGTTTTTCACGCTTTATGTTTTTACTGCCGAATATAATAAACCCACATAAAGAAAATTATTTATGAAAAATGTCGCTATTTTTGTGGCTTACGATAGAGTACGTAGAAGGCTTTGTGAACATTATTCATATTGTATTGTTTTTATATTATAATTTGTTGTGTAAGTTATAGAATTTAAAATTGTTTTCAGTGTTTCTTCTCGCTGCTCATGTTGACAACTAGCAACGTGTTCGACCTTATCAATTACTTTTCCCAAACGCTTTGGTTGTCGGTTGGCATTTCGATAGTGGGAATGCTATGGCTGCGGCGGATAAAACCAGACATACCGCGCCCGATCAAAGTCAACCTAATAATTCCATACACTTTCCTAATTGCCATCGCCTGTTTAGTCATCATTCCTGCCATACAACAGCCTAAGGATACTGCTATTGGCCTCGGAATACTCTTCTCAGGCGTGCCCGTGTACTATATTTGTGTTAAATGGCAGACTAAGCCAGACGGCTATCACGTCTTCTCAGCTTGCATATTACGGTTCCTACAAAAACTTTGTTCATGTATTTTCGTTGAGTCATCGGAAAAAATGTCAGACTAAAAATACATGAATTTAACTTGTATATTATGAAATGTTGACTATTTAATGGACCAATCTATAATTCGCTTTGACAGTAGTACATATTCGAATGTTATTAGTAGGTATATGTAATGTATCTATGTAATTGGTATGTAAATGAGCTTGTCAACGTTCCTTTTGTTACCCATATACTTTGTATGTGGGTAAAGCTAGAAAAATTGTATTTTGATATCATTTTTACAACTTCGAGATTTACAGAACTGTTTTTTTAAACTGTATACAAAAATTTGCTGTATAAGTTATTGTCTGAATAGTTTTTACAAAATTTATTATGACTGAATCATATTTTCAATAAGAAATGCACGAGATGCAAATCAAAATAACTTTTAAGCTTCCATGTTTATTTCATTAGGGTGCAATTTGATCGTTAGTATATAATACATAATTATTTATTACTTAACAACTATTCAGTATTCTTGAAAGATCTTATGAATGAGATGCTTGTTTCGTATAAATTTTATACGTTTTAGATCCTGCACAAATCATAATGATTATTACTTTATATTTATACTGTTTTGAAATGAGTGTTCGTATATATCACATACCAGGCTTCTTACTGTGAACTTAATCATGGTTTTTGGACCGTCAAAAAGAGGCCGCAATAGTCAACATTATCTTGTAGTAATTTATAGCAACTTGATGGTAAGGCACTATGTACGAACACCCCTTTGAACAGCCAAATCACTTAGGCCGACTCCGCATTTATTTTGGCAGCTTTATTCCAGTAATAAATGCGTCGTATGTTGACAGACGTTGGTACCACATGAATGTATATCATATATTTAGATCCGTCTTGAGAAATGTCGTTTGATATAATATGCTGATGGGAATAAAAATTTGTGTTCGCCGTAATGTGTAGACTTAGAGTCTACACATTACGGTGTATTTTTTAAGCGCGGACGACGCGCGTTTCGTGAGCGCGAGTTTACGGTTTAATAAAAACATATGAAAATGTTTATTGGTTACGTATGCGACTGAATCTCGTTTGAATAACGTTAACGCGCGTCATCTGCGCGTCCTGTCCGCGCGTAAAAAGTACGTCGTGTGCATAGGCTTTTAGCTTTAGAATAACTGTATCGTGATACGTACATAAACGTAGTTGCTTCTCAAACTTTGCTCTCTATACACATATTTATTGCAAATCTTAGTAATGTATAAAAAATCTTAATAGGTATTAAGTATATAGGTACATTATTATAACAATGTATATTCACAATCAATGCATTCCCATTTGCTGCTGTATGAGATCTTTAAGGTGATATTATCTTATTTTGTATAAATGTTAACTTTGATGCAGGTGTTTGACAAAGGTGTATTACAATAATTTTTATTTTATACAATTTACTGCAAACTTTGTAAACGTTGGACTGATTTATTACACTCTATGTGTTCTTTACCGCATTGTAAATGTTTACAAGTAGAATTATTTAAATCATCTTTTAACGAACTTAACGTCTTCTAATGACAATATTTCAGGGTCCAAAAGAACTTTGTTTGTTTACTTTCGACCTCTGTTGTTCTTAGTTTGAAACATTGGAATTCGAAACGTGAGCTTTGTATTGATGGACGAAGAAGTGTGCGAGCGAGTCTGGAATCTTACTGTACCTTATTATGGGACCTACTCAGTAATTTTTTCTTGGATAAGGCACATGTTGTAATAATGCCTGTTATTATTCTATTAAATAATTTACAGAGTAACAGTATGTTATTTTGTCTTTATATCCAAAGTCGTTAGAATACTGTATGACAAACAGGTGGATATACTAAATCTTAGAATGAGAAAAAACGTAAAGAAAGAACCAGTGATCCTAAATATTTCTCGTTAGACGACAAATCAGTGTAAAGGAAAACATCGTGACATTTGATGACAAATATCATTTTTAAATTACACCATTATAATATGTTATTATTTTATTAAAAGATCCGTTTAGTGTTTAGAACCTCTGTTTCTTTAAGTTTTTATGGTGCAAGTCTTCGAAATAGGTTATGATGGAAAGTTAGAAATTTTTCACTGAGTCTTTAGTGAACGCTGCTAGTAAAAAAATCTCAATAATTTTATTTATAAAGCAGCCATCTCAACGCGAATTTTGATTTACGGTATTTACGTAATTGCTTTGCTTACCAAATGACTGAATTAAATTGCTCCTGATGAAAGACTCAAATTGTTCTTCTGTATAATGCTAAAAAAACAAAGTATAGGATATATTTTATTTTTCCAATTCCCAAAGGTCACTTGCATAAGTATTCCTTGTACGTATATCCTTGTGTCTCTTTTTATTCTCATCAACAGACAGCCGTCATACTAAAGTCAACGTTGTATTGAATATCGTAATAGAAACCATTTTTCGTATGATGTGTGAGATAGTTTAGTAATTTATTAATTTTATAATCAATCATGCAGCATATAAAACTTTTATCTATCATAAAATCGTCCTGGCACATTCGCAACTTCAGTTTAAATTCATCGTTGCTAAGTCACCGGTGGTTCCCTGATGCTGAGTATCTGAAGCAGTTTAGCGGACCTGTAATGTATTCTACACCGGCTTTTGATAGGGCATATAAAATTGTTTATCATGGCCGATTGCCACCCGTTGAACGACGGCTTAAGGACATGTGGCTGAATTGGGGCCCTCAACACCCAGCCGCTCACGGCGTCCTACGCTTAATTCTTGAACTTGATGGGGAGATAGTAACCAAAGTAGACCCACATGTCGGTTTTCTGCACAGAGCCACAGAAAAATTAATGGAACACAAACATTATAACCAGAGTTTACCTTACATGGATCGCCTTGATTACGTGGCAAATACGGCTAACGAACAGACCTACTGTCTTGCCGTGGAGAAATTATTAAATATTACAGTTCCACCCAGAGCCCAGGCAATCAGAGTTTTGTGTACAGAAATGTCTCGTATTTGTAATCATATGTTGAATGTTGCGGGTACCGTTCTTGATGCTGGTGGAATCACACCTTTTTTTTGGTTTTGCGAGGAACGAGAGAAAATGTACGAAATGTATGAACGACTTTGTGGTGCTCGAGTTCACAATGCTTACTTACGACCTGGAGGTGTATCACAGGACATTCCTATTGGATTCTTGGATGATATGTACGAATTAATATATAAGATGGGAGAACGTTTAGATGAGACTGATGATATAGCAACGGGAAACAGACTTTATTATCAACGAACTGCAGGTATAGGCGTAGTAAGCGCTCACGATGCTATTAGCTTAGGTTTCACAGGGCCTATGTTGCGATGCACCGGTGTCAAATGGGATTTACGGATAGCTTTTCCTTATGACGGGTACGATTTGTACGAATTTGATTGTGTAGTAGGTACTTTTGGAGACTCTTACGATCGTCATCTTCTTCGTACGGAGGAGATGCGACAATCAATAAGAATATTAGAGCAAGTTATTAATACGATGCCTGAAGGGGAAATAAGAACCGATGATGCCAAGTGTTGTCTTCCGCCTAGAGCAGAAATGAAAATGTCAATGGAGTCGTTGATACATCACTTTAAGCTTTGCACAGAAGGATATCCAGTACCACCGGGTGCAACATATACTGCAACTGAGTGTCCTAAAGGAGAGTTGGGAGTTTACATGGTGTCCAATGGGAGTTCCATACCGTACCGTGTTCATGTGCGGGCTAGCTCACATACACACTTATTTGGTACACCGCTTTTAGGACGACGTGTTATGTTGGCTGATATATCTATAATTATCGCCAGTATAGACGTAGTATTTGGAGATGTGGACCGCTAATTGCTTCATAAGACATGTTTGTTAAATTAAGTAAGTAGTTGTATTCTCAGAATATAATATGCTTACATTGGGTTTTGCGCTTCGTGATTCATCCCAATTAAACTTGTCCACCTTAAGAAATATTTAGTCTACGCACACATAAGTAGTTTTTTAAATACTTAGGTTAAATATTTTGAGGCTATGTAAAGGTAGTAAGCATTTTTTTTAAATCTAAAAACATAGTTTCTTGTGAAAACGGAAATTACATATAGGTATCTAAGTAGGTAGACAGTCGTCATCGCTGTGGTTTCGACACAGTAAAGTAAGGCTCAACTCATACTGGCTCAGAGTCTTAGCGTCGTCGCGTCTTGTTTTTCAACTACAACGCATGGCGACGCGCGTCTTCGCGCGACGACTCTCGCGATAGCGCGCCCGGATCACAGTGTGGTCGGCATCTGACAACTCCGCCCTCCGCCTCAACGCCACAACCCTCGGAAACTATGTGAAATCCCTAACCTGCATTGGGCTAGCGTGGCAAACTATGGCCTAAACCCTCGCCTGGGTTGCGTTGAGATGCTCTAGCGACTGGACCGAAATATTTGTACCGGTCTAGTGACTCCGACGGGGCGGACGCCACGAAGTGGAAAGTTTTCTTCTTATTTAAGCGAGCTAGGCTCTTGTTGGTGAAGATATTAAACGCTTATTACACTAGACGATTTTCAAGGGTTCTAAGTTATGGTTAGGTGTGGCTTTGGGCACTGCTCTTTTTCACATACATATTATACATATAAGTCGCCCTAAATATGGTTCCTAACGCCCTAACTTTTATTACACCGTAACTTAAGTTAGGGTCCTGTGAAATCGATATTTTAATAAGCGTTCTATCAATCATCTCTGTTTAGCGCCCTAACTTTGACATTAACTTTTTTCCCTTGTTAATCTAAATAACTTCGTTTCGGTCGTTCTTTGTGGCTTCTACTGCTGACACTTGTGGTGACGTATTAGATGCACAAACGTCTTTCCGTTTCGGTTTTCTATTGTCTGCGCCTCGTTTCTTTTAAGGGGCAGGGGGGACAGGGTGGTAGGTAACTACTCGTAGACGTAAACAATAAATAATTACATCATTTATACAGAGTTTTTGATTAAAATAAGTAAAATATAACTTTTATAAATAATTATTTTTATATATAAAATTTTCAATTAGGATTATGCTAACATTATGGAAAAGTTTCTGGAAGAAGGATCAAGATTTAAAAGACAAATGGTATGGTAGCTTATAAAAAGAAATACCTACTAAGTCGTGTTCAAAATTCAACGTCACTCATAGGCGAGCCAACTAAGTGATTTAAGTGAAAATTAAAACATGAATAATGACTCCCGCCGCTCATACGTTACAACACATTAAAAAATATTTATTGAGAATACCATAGATTTAGGGTACCTATATACCAAATCTATGGAGAATATCGAAAACTAAATGAAGTCCTGGCTCAAAAAAAAACTTGTATTCAAGCCAAAAATCGTAATAAAATAAAAAAATGGCAACACTGGTTTACTGTTGACTTGAGAGATTCGCTCTGGACCTTTTGGAGGGAAAAGTGTAGTTTTTATTTTGACTTTTAATTATTTTGTGAAATCTAGTTAAAGTGGAATAGGATAGTGCTATTGCGCCTTAATCGAAGATTAAAACGCGAAATTATACGAACCTCGAACTAAAATACCCGTATCGACCCGTTTTAAGGAATCCCGAGTCAACCCAAGCACTCCGCCTCTAATTGCCTATCCTCTTTGTGGCGGCCATATTAACAGAAACATAATTAAACTTCATGTTTAGGCTGATGGCTTTGCCAAAGCCTTAATAAAAAAAAAAATGACTTGAGATTCGCTCTGGACCTTTTGGAGGGAAAAGTGTCGTTTCTATTTTGACTTTCAATTATTTTGTGAAATCTAGTTTAAAGTGGAATAGGATAGTGCTATTGTGCCTTAATCGAAGATTGAAACGCGAAATTATACGAATCTCGAACTAAAATACCCGTATCGTCCCGTTCTAAGGAATCCCGAGTCAATCCAAACACGCCGCCTCAAATTGCCTATCCTCTTTGTGGCGGCTATATTTACCAAAGAGAATTTAAGATATTTACAGAAACATAATTAAACGATTATAATAATTCATGTTTAGGCTGCTGGCTTTGCCAAAGCCTTAATAAAAAATAAATTAACTTTTTTTTAAAATTATTGCTGGCCATGGAAACGAAGTCCTTCAGCCGAAAACATAAACGTTTAATTATATTTCTGTAAATATGGCCACCACAAAGAGGATAGGCAATTTGAGGCGGCGTGCTTGTATTGACTCGGGATTCCTTAGAACGGGGCCGATACGGGTATTTTAGTTCGAGATTTATATAATTTCGCGTTTTAATCTCCGATTAAGGCACAATAGCACTATCCTATTCCACTTTAAACTAGATTTCACAAAATAATTGAAAGTCAAAATAAAAACGACACTTTTCCCTCCAAAAGGCCCAGAGCGAATCCAGAAATTCACTTGACAGGCAGTGTGGCCAACGTAGGCGTTTTTCGCCATTTAGGATGAAAAATCTTAAAGGCGACTGGTTGCCTACTAGGCTATTTTCCGCTTACAATCTTATGAATAAAAAATGAGCGTACATTAAAAAAAAGACGTGCACCCCACAAAAATATAAAAAGTCTATGACATTAAGAAACAAAAATTGTTTATGGTTTCGGCGGGAACTTCTCGCGAAATCTGATAATTTAAGTTTCAATATGCTTTTCAAAACAAAGTTTCTTGCAATTATTCTTTAGCAATCTATCTGAACGTTGCTTGTTGTGCTAATAAGTAGACTGTTTGACTTTAATAAAAGAAAATATAGAGGGCACAGCAGTTTTCTTCAATACTATACAAAAACATAGAAATTATAGCTATAGCCATATAGCTGTCAAAACCGAACGCTCTACAGTAGTGACATCTGGAGGGAGCAATAGGCAGTTATTTACCCCATTGTGTGAATTTATTTTTTATTTCATTCTACTTAGGTATTATTTTTTATTTTAATAAATTATTGATTTAAACTACAATTTTACTTTATTTATTTCTTTTAGTTATTTACTGCTGTGTTTCATTTGTTGTTTAGGCTACTGCTACCACAGCTAAAATTCGGCAACATCAGGCTACTAAGGTTAAAAAATGGCGACATTGGACCCAGCGTTATTGGCAACACTGTTGACAGGTGACGTATAACGTTGACAGTTTATCGACTGTTTAGCTCATTTATAGGATGGAAAAAGTAATATAAAGGAACATAGGAGGTGGGAGTTTTAGTTGGTGTTTGTTTTTCATTTAGGATTTGTTACAATTATTTTCTTTGTTCAATTTATTTTAAAACTAGACTGTATGTCCTTCTGAATGAAATCACCATGCTGAAATTCGAAATAGTGTCTTCTCGCACTGTGGAGGGAGCGGAAAGTGAAAAGAAGTTTGTTGCATACATGCTTCAAGTGAGACAGGATAACAAAGAATCCAGACTCTTCGATCCCGATCCAGCGAATGTTGAGAGAAGATATACACATTTTTTGGACCTTTATAACGGTTTGAAGAAGGACCACGCAAGTTTGCTCAGTGGCATCGCCTTTCCCAGAAAGGTATGTTGAAACATCGTCTACTTAACTTATTATGTATCTGATGGTATTACGAAAGAATGTAATTATTTTCCTGTTTTTTTCGTTTAAGTGGAATGGTTTATGCATAGCTAAATATCATTATTATTGTAGTAAATGTATCTACCTGTTTGGAGATAGATGAGTAGGTTGTTCTTTTGTTTGTAGTCTTGTGACTTGATGAGTCATGATGTATTTGTAAGTTTCCCTTCTATGAAATGTTATTTATTTTGCAAAGTTTGTTGAACTATTTCTGTGTTATGAATATGAATAACAGTGTAAACACAAAGAGCACACATAACAGCAAAGCCTTGACTGTTTTAGAAACCCCCATTTTGTATATTTTTAGACATATATTAGGGCAATAAAATATATAATTTCAAGTTTCCATGCTGAAGAATAAATAGCACAAAAATTAAAATGCTTGCCAGATTAATAATAATAATAACTTTATTGCAAAAAACAGAAATAGGTATAGCGATGTGCCTAACTCCCAAAATGTGACCCCCAAAATAACAATAATTGAGTCTATTACAATATATTTATAAAAAATCATTGGTAAAACACAATAAGGAGGTGGACATTTACTTTTGCTACATTAATAAATTAGTTACATTATCTAGTATAGTTCCAATGTTTATAAAAATTACAGCAAAAAATAGCCACCTCTGGTCCTAACAAAATCAGTCAAAGAAATATTTTTTAGTAGGACAAGGTGCACTATTATTAAAAACAAAGTCACAAAAGTAAAGATGACAGATAGTCACAATAGCCATTCACTAATCACCAGAACAAAAGAAATACAAGATAATGATAAATTAAGTTGTTTTGATTTAAATAAATTCAATTTCAGATCATGATGGGGAATTTTGAGCCTAACCTTATATCTAATAGATGTTCTGCATTTGAGTCATTACTGGACCTGATTGCGAATGAATCACGGCTAAGGGAGTCCCCTGCTGCTATTTCGTTTTTCCAGGACATTGAACTCAGTGAGGCACGAAGACTAATCGATGAAAACAAATTTGACCAAGCTCTGTCAGTTTTAGAAACTAGCTTTAGGTTATTAAATAAGGTATGAATATTATATCTTCTTTATTTCGATACCTCCAATGAACACTATGCCAACTTTTGGACCTGTTCTGTTTTTATTTTGGTTTTCGTTTCTTTTTTTACAAAATTCGTTTCTTTGTTTAAGTAAATATGGCTGTTTGCAAAAATAACAGAAAAAGACCAAAAAATAAAGCTGGCGTAGTGTTCATTGCCAGTATCGATTTGTTCACTATACACCATACTTGGTCTTCCTCTTTTTCATTTCCCTTCTATTCCCCTCAATTATCATTCTCACAAATTCGTCATTATTTATAACAAATTTCCAAACATTTTTCCCTTCTGCTCTCCATTGTATTGAAAAGTCTTCTTTCTTCCCTAACCCTTTTAAAATATTTTGATTTGATACCTTCTTAATCAATTTTGCTTTTCCTCTAGTACCACATTTCAAATGACTCCAATCTCTTTCTGTATTTCTATGTCTCATATCCATACAGTGTGGTACAAATATTACACCAATGAATATTATTACATTTGTAAGAGAAAACCACATACATATTTATTATTATTATTATTAACCACATAGATAAGCATTTTCTACAAATATTTTATAAAGCCATAATACTTAAAAATTGCTTTAAATTATGAAGTAAAAGTCTTAACAAGTTTTATAATTTATTTATTTTATTACTTAGTTATTTATATACATACTGGCTATCTGTTTCAGGTATACACAGACAGGTCTCGTGTCGTGCTAAGCGTTCTTTGCCGCATCGTGGCATGTGCTAGCGCAAGTAGTAATGCCCTCGCTGGTCCTGTCGAAAGATGGGCACAACTAGCACTAAGGAGATATGAAGCAGTTAGCGATTCGGATTTGCTCCTAATTTATGCCCCTTTGTTGCATAGTTGCATTTCTATATGGTGAGTGGTTTTATGTTGTAGAAGTGATTTAAGGTAAAACACCAGGGGCTTTTGGTTTTAGATTACAATTGTTCTTTGAATTAGTCCATCACACATCCACCCCTATGTTGTGGATATTCCCCAGATTTGCACGAAGCGTTTCGCTTCCACATTTGTATGGCGAGTGGCTAGGGAGTGGAATTCTCTGCCTGCAGACTTGTTCCCCGCATGCTATAACTTGGACCTATTCAAGGCGAGAGTGAGTAGGCATATTTAAGAGTGCAAGCTACATCCTCGACCTCAACGTCACTTTCCATCAGGTGAGATGGAGGTCAAATGCGCACTTATTTTTTACAAAAAAAAACACATACGTCATTATAATCCGAAAACCAGTTATCTGCAATTTTTGTAAAAAACTACTTAACTGTACTAAAACGCGATAGAATTGCACATGTAAAATGCAATATAGTTCCAGTAGAATATAAAATGTGGAATCACAAAATCTACAAATAAACATAGATGACCATGTATTTGTTAGAAATATTCATTACGGAAATTTCAATTGCATTTACTTCAAAGTAAATTTTTTGTGACATAATTGTTTCTCCCTGTGTAACGGCCACATGTGATGATTTCGGGATTTTAAAAAAATGAACATTCTTATTATGCAATATGAACATAGAGAACGTGGAACCCAACCTTATAACTAAAGTAATCAACAAATTTAGCGAAATTGAGTTATTAACAAATCTGGGATCAGCAAAACGTGATCTACATCCCTCTATAAGCGGTTTTTTAATATCTAATTTAGTTTCAGTTTTATTGTTAAGGATAATCAGCGTACTTGACTTATTTTACTAGTAAAAACAAACTTCAGGTGTCAATATCTTGAAAGTTACCGAAATGTAAATGCGTTGGTTACGACAAGGCAGCACAGAGGTCTGTTTAGTCTAAAACTTATCATATTTTGAATGGATTTCATGGATTCCATAAGTTAGATTTTCATTGTGATAGTTTTAATTATCTATTATATTACACTGTAAACAAAGGCAACATTGGATTAAGTAGAATTCACCACTAGATTACCTTTATCTGCAACCTTATTGCCCTTCCTTTGTGTTTACAACTGACTGATATACATATCAATGATCATATAATTATATTTTCAGGGAGACATTGGGGCGAGATAAGTCTAAATTAGTAGAAGAATTGAACAGTCTTCGTAAACGAGGTATGAGAGTTGATTCTGTGCCAAGTCTTATGGAATCAGTTGACAATTTGGACACTGCTATCTAGAAGTTTTTATTCGTTATAATAATTGAAAATGCACCTATATGGCAGTGAAACTAATTTTGTGCATGAAAGTTTTATTAATAGTTTTCATACACTGTCTGATTAAGTTCGAGAACTAAGCTATAACTATAAAGAGTGTTTTCCAAAAATTACTAAATAGATTAACAAATATTATACATTTTAAAAAGATTTTGAGTGATAAAAATTTATGCAAAGTCACAGCAATTTAAAAAAACAATATGTCTTGATAGATTAAAAAAAGCATCTTTTTAGCTTAATGTATGTCTCGGATGCCTCGTCGATGAATTAGAGGTACTCAATATATTTATACTGATATGTGTATTTTTGCAGTATTTACGGACCAAAGCTGCAATAAGTCATAATATTCACAATTATTTATTCAAATGATATTCTTTTTATCTCCATTTTACATGTAGTCTATGTGTAGCATTTTTTATTATTATTTTTACAAGTAATCATATATTAGATTTATGTACATATAATTTAAATCTCATTAGATATAAGTATAGTAACTTTTCACTTTTGAAAGTTAATTACAGTTCTTTAAGTGTTAAAATCGCACATGAAACCATATACTGTCGTTACTCAACAATTATGGGATTGAGAAAACACGTTTGAAAAATAAAAAAAGTACTGAATTGAACTTCATTTTTTTTTAAATTTTCAAATCGTGTTTTCTCAATTCCACCATTCTTGAGTTACGACAATATTTCTTTTCATTTGAGAAATATCAAAATGTCGTCTATGACATAAAATGACCTAATTTGGACTCAGTGTAAGCGTCATGAATAAACACAACACGTTTACGATAAACGATTAGACCAACACATTGAAACAATATAGTCAATTAGTTGCTATAAACAAATATGGTATTTTATAAAGGAAATTAGATATGATTTTATGGCTTTGGCGGACTCTTTGCTTATCATTGCTTTATAAATATGGTTAGAACTTATATTTCTGGGAATATGATTTAATTTCGCTCGCTTGCCGTGGCCAGTCAACCAGACGTGGTGAGGGATTTTACCCTTATGTACCTATCAATTCATACAAAGTGTCATGCTTCTACTTTTGTAGAGCTATGTAGTCGAATACTTTGCCGTGTTCTGTATTCACCGAACAATATAACCAGGTAACTTGTAAGTCACAATGAACAGGTATCTTCTAGGCGAGAGTGGTACCATCCCTGTTCACATCTGGGGCCCTATTCTCGAGTCCGTAGTTACGGAAGCTTTCCCACTATGGATGACTATATATATGTACATATATATCAAAGTCCGTCAACGAAAGACAGGCTCGTACAAAACTGTCAAACGTGCCCATTTGAAACTGTCAAATCGCGTTGTCATACATTGTTAGTTCTAGCTCCGATGGAAACTCAAGTCTGTGGGTCATCCGTAGTAGGAAAACGGCTACGGCAACGGATTTCGTGCTTCGAGAATAGGATTTACTTACCATCTAGTGACAGTGTAGCCAAATGTAAATTCTTGATAGTAACCAACCGGCTTATTTATTTTGCCTTTATACAGTGTGCCTAGACAGTTCTGAGAAAAAGAACGAAACGTCTACCTTGTGTGGTTATACAGGTCTACGGACTTATTTGTGAAATATTAACAACATCATAAACAACAATTTTTAGAGGTTGCTAGTATTTTGCAAATAACGCTGTATAAAAAGAAACTTAATGTTTGCTAATTAATACTCTTCTTCAATTCTATTAGTGTTTTGCGTATATCAAATAAAATTTTTGTCAATTTCTAGTGAGATATGTTAATGCAATGTTCACAGATATATATTATATTTAGTTTATGACGTATTATATAAGTCACAAAAGGCATTCCAATAGATGTTAAGATCACTATTTACTTTCTAATGTGAAACAAAAATTTAAATCCAATTACACTGCAAACTAAATATAAGCATGATTGAATAATCCGTTCATGGGCAGTATGGATCTCAAAAAACAACTACGGGCTTTACAGTGCAATGTCCAATTGCTTCGGGTCTAGTTGCCACCTACTGCTTCTCCGTAGAAATGTTTCAACAATGTAATGATAAATTAAATGACTTACACGCACTCATCATCACCATCATTTGTGAATGTTACATACACATATTTAAAATGTGCACACAAAGTACGGGTGATAACGACGGCCTTTTATGTGTATATACATTTTGTGTTTTTCTCCATACTACTGTCATAGCCGCTATTTCTTTTGTATGTAAAATAAAATGTTTTTATATTAATTATATTGAATCAACATAAGCACCAATTTAACTGCCTCGGTGGCTGAACGGTTGGGTATAATTTGTGGTTGTCTATGTGTGTGTCCATGGCACCCGCGATACAGGGTTTCCCTAGTGCGGGGCTATGAGTATGTTATTATTACTATACGGCTTTCGATCAAATATTATATAATTAATTGAAGTATATGACGAAATACTTTCATAAATTTCACATAGATGGCGCTACGATAAAAAAGTCGTTGAAAACCAAATGCAAAGATCCGTCAACAAGCACAGAAAATTCTTGAGGTCCGCTGGTTCGTACTGTGGGTTAGTTGGCATAGCATCTGACACCGTTTGCTAGGAGACGTCGGTTTGAATCCGACCGGATAGAAGGAATTTTTTCTAAGTGTTACTTTATTTTTCTAAGTGTTTGTTATAATTATGTATCTTTGGATTAATAGTTATAACAAACTACTTAAATAATGTCACAAAAAATAATGTAATATCAATTTAATAAAAAAAATAATGAAGTATACCGCACAAAGTAAAGTAATGACATTTTGATCTGCAATACTATTTAAGTTATGTCCATGAACGGGTTAAGAATTATCAAGAAATATTGACAACTTTGACGGCAATGGAGCCGTTAAAGTTGTTGAATTAAATTTTAAGCCTCGTCGTGTTAAGGAATATTTAAGAACTACTTTCCTTCCAACATGAACATTGATGTCAAAAGTCCGTAAAGTCAAGTCAAGGGGTCTAAATAGTCTAAATTGTTGCAGTAGCTGCAGGAGCTTCTTGTGAAAGAGTTCGTCCAGGGAAGTACTGCAACCTTACCTATTTCTGCCGCCAAGCAGTAATGTAAGCATTTCTGCGTTCCGGTTTTGAAGAATAAGACTTGATGAAATTACAGTCACACGAGACTTGTCAGCTTTTGTCTCAGGGGATTATGCGAATTTACTTTCGCCGTAGTCGTATTGGTACTTGACATAAAAATTTAAGCTGACATAATAATATATTATTAACATGGTTTATGTGCCGATGTAAGATTTATTGGCACTTAATAAGTTGGACGGACAATACTGTCCATTATTTATGTTGCCATATAAATTCTAGTACCCTATACAGGCTACTAGAATCTACCTAATAACTTTGAATGCATAGTATAGGCTACTAAAATCTCGTGACAAATGAGGAATTTGGAAAATCGTTTTTAAGGGTCTTAACATATATCCTATTACTGACTCTCGGCAATCTTCGGATTCCGACTGCAAATTTCTATGAATCGATTTGGTTGTTTTTTGTTGGAAAAGTTGCACAATAGTGCTGGATATTCTATCTCCAAAAGTAGGGGTGATCCAGTTTATTGGCTTTCACCCACTTTCCGTTTACCGGTTTAATAACTGTTTTTACTTGACACATAGATGAAATTCCAATGTTATGGTGCACAGTTGAGAGGAATTCCTCAATAGTGTACATCAGCTACCTTGTGTTTGGCTTCATAAGCAGAAATTTTGTCCATTTTTTTTATTGCATATTACTTTGGCAGACCTACACAGGCTGATGAGTTACTGGACCGTGTACTAGTGGAGCTAGAATTGATTTTCGAATTCATTGTTCGTGTTGTGCTGTCATGTAAAAAAATAGTTCTTTGAAATTCTACAACATGTCGAGGGATCGAATGTAATTTTCTCAATCATATTCACCTTGCATTCGTCGAACTAAACATCACAATATCGTTTTTTATTTATTTATTTAAAAAATATACACTGAGTTGATTGATTTGAATGTTGATTTTATTTGAACGCTCATTAATTTTTTCTAGTCTGTTAGAAGAATCCAATGATATTATACTTTATGCTCTTTGGAAGAATCCTTTATTTTCATAATCATGTTTCATTTTATACTGTATTATACTTATTATTGCATTCTCGTTAAAATTATCTATTCGGCAACTGTTGGAGCATAGATCATTTGCATAATACAAATATAAGAAAAATGTAATGTTACTTGTGATATTAATAGAGATGTTTCTCAATTATTTTTATAAACCTAAATGTAAAGTTACGCATAATGCTCAATTTACTTTGCCGCGAATTTTTATAACAATATTGTACATAGCATAATGAATTTTATGTCGATAGTGTAAGGTATATATAAGTATCTACAAACTAGTACTGCGGAAAGTCCCGAGACTGCGCGAATTTTTTTTAAATTTTGACGACATGCTGTCTCGCTGGCTTATCATCACGGGCATGACTTGTTCGTCCCGTCACTTGATGTTAAAAAAAAAGTGGTTCTAGTCCGGATGTTCTGGGAAGTGCCCGTGTGAAGATTACGTTTGTTCAACACTTTTCTGTACACTTATCTATTCAGAACTAAATGGTCGCTTAGGGCATCGACTGTACATTACACAATTTTTATTGACATGAAGTTCATTATATTATGAATATTAGCTTCCATTCCGTTCTGTGGCAATGTAAATTGAACCTAAAAGGAATTGAGGTTTAAATGCATGTTTTACAATTAACATTTACCTACCTTCCAACATATTTCTATATGTAAGTAAAATAACTTTTAGTTAAGTTTTGAGTAAGATGCATGTTTTGGAGTATTGTATGCTTGATATACAATCATTTGTTGCAAGAACGATCCACTTGGAATCTCGCCATGTATATTACATTTTAATCTGTGGCTAGACAGAATTATAGAACACTATAATAGGTATTTTCACAATTACCTATTTTTCCGACGACGCTTCGGCGTGGTTGCAATGGTCGTTGTCACGGGCTGACTGGTGATGCGACGTTACACCTCCATCTCGGCGGTGGAATCTTTATTAACCCTTCCTATGTTTTTCAAAATACCGCCACACTCAACACTAACAGTGTCCTTATTCTGGTTGAATACGTATTCTGGCAAACCGGAATACGGCTTCGATACAAATAGCGAAATAAAACATAGCGATGGTGGATGAAGATTCCACCGCTGAGATAGAGACGTAAAATCGCATCACCGGTCAGCCCGTTACCACGACTAGTGTAACTGAGCCAAAACGTCAAGGTAATAGGTAGGTGTGCAAATACCTATTAAATTATTTAAACGCGTTTAATTCCGTTTTTAAATTTCAGTGCAATTATTTTGTTCTCTGATATACAAATGGCCTTAATTAGTTTAAAAGGCAATGTTATTATCAAAAGCATAGTACCAACTTAGTACCTGATTATTACGAACATCAATGGGAGTGCTTTATAGGAAATTACATTATTTTTTCAAACAAACCAACGTTTACGGCTGACTGTCATTTAGTTTGTTTTGAAAAAAGAAAACAAATATAGATTTGTTTAAAAAAAAACATATTTATTTAAAAATACAAATATACGTTTGTTTTGAAAAAAGAAAGAAATATACGTTTGTTTTGAAAAAATAAACATTCCTACGTTTGTAATAAAGTTTTATTGAATATCAGGTGACACATTCACCACCATGATTCAATTCTTTTTTGTGAACTTACTCCACTGGTTTGTTATACTTATTTGTTCGTTCCGTGGCTAAGTTGGCATAGCGTCGGGCACGGTTTGCTAGAAGACGGTTCTAATCCAGCCGGATCGAAGGAGGTTCATAATAGATAATAGAACATTATAAGTATTAATAATTATAACAAAGTAGTGGAGTAATTTCACAAAAAAATTATTGATTAAGTACCACGGTGGTAAAATATCGTGATATTCAATAAACTTCATATTACATTTTAGCCTGATAAAAATAATTTAAAAACTTTTTCACATTTATTCGGGTGGGACGTAGACATGTCACCAATCACAAAAATGTATAAGTGAAGCTCATTCTTTTTAGAATTTCTGAATGTATGCGGATACTAAGGATGTATGTGTACTGGATCATCAAATTATACCCGAGAGCACTAAAGTGGAAAGGGGTAATAAAATAAATGTATTAAACTAGTGTTAGTATCTAATATCTCCATCTCCAGATCTGAATGTTTTAAATTGTTTTTCAATGTCCATTCTGGTAAACTTTACACCTAAGTAGCTTCATATAAAAATATTATGTTCTGCGTAATGTGCCATTGTTCAAAATATTACTCTATTAATATTATTCCGACAAAAATATTCAAATGCTTTAATTTTATTTAACCAACATTTAAATTACGCTGCGCGCTGAAATCTCGATTTAATTATTTACAGAATTGCAGCTAATGTTATTATAAAAGACATATTCGTTTAGAAATAAAGTGACTGATTTTTAGTATACTTGCAGCTCTATGTAATGTTAAATCACAATATATTTCATATACTAACTATTGGCGGCGCATTTTTATTTATTCGAAAACAATAACGTCTTCGTTTTAAGTTCTTCTTCAAAACCTTAAAAAGAGCAAACTTCCGCGCTGGTCTGTGACTGACTCTGTTTGTCTCAACAATTAAGGGAATTTGAAAGTACCTACGCCGTTTGATATTTTAACTTATCGTGTCGATGGCATACACTATACCTTGCCTTTCATTCAAATTTCGTTGAATTCAGCCAAACCGATGGTGTCACTTGTGGCCGCCATGATATCCTTAAATGGCAGGTGTTAGGGCACGCCGGTCACGATGGGAGGTGAGTCATCGTTTGAATCGCCCTGCATAAACAATCCAGGGATCAAATCCCGTTATACTCAATATACAATGTCAAGTATGAAGCTTCATTCGCATCATGCATTTTTTAAATGGGTCGAGTATTACTTATTTGACTAATTGTGACGGACAGAATGTCGAACGAGAATGAGAGTAGATCCACAGATTAGAACCATCCGAAAATCCCCATCTGAACAAATTGTTCTTACTTCTGGTTCGAAACCTATTTAAAGATCGGCCATGGTAACTCGTGTCCAGGAGGAAGAGTCGGGACAGAACAGTCCGATCGCTCTTTCGAGCCAAAGGTTGCACCTCAAAGTAGAGCTCCTTGTGAAAGAGTTCGTCCAGACAAGTACTGCTGCCTTACCTATTGTGAAGTGATTATGAATAGGGTGCCGACTGTTAATAGCCATTTTGGCTCTTTCGCAAGAGACCGCTACAGTTCTGCGGATGTCTGGTGGAGATTAGCCTGTTTGTGAATACGGTTCAATTTGTATTGCGGCGGAACGGAATGGAAGCGAATTTTTGTAACGATATTGTACATAGCACATCGCATAATGAACGTTATGGTCAATTGTGTAACGTACAAACTAGATACGAGCCAAAATCTTCCGCGGAATGCATGAGCATTCTCGAGCATGCGCTTGACCATAAAGTTCATTATGCTATGTACAATACCGTTACAAAAATTCTCTTCCACTCCGTTCAGCCGCAATATAAATTGAGCCATAAGCGGAACGTTATTTAGTAAAAATACCCGAAATAATGCCGTATTTCTTCAAAATTCTGATCGGTTGTTTTACTTTTTTATTTTTGGTCTTCTTTAAAAATAAAATTGTTACATATTACTTGCAATTTGCATTTTTAGTTAGCTCGATTGCCCGTTCAGGCAAACTTAAAAAATTCTGTAAATGCACTTATTCATGTTTAGAAAAATAAAGTAATGTTTCCTGTAAATATAAATTGCTATCTTAAGCACTAAAGGCCCCGTCATGTCCCATTGATTTTTTCCACCCTGTATACTCGTAGTAAAACATAGTTTCGTTAAACAGTTGCGCAACTCCAGTACCGGCTGACACGAACAACCTGTGCTACAATAAACTCACAAACTGATGTCATAAACGAGCAATCAATTTACTAAATGGAATGAGGATTCACCAAAACAATTTACCCTTCATAAAGGTAAATGAAGTCGGCTTGGTTTCCATGTAATCATGAGAGTAATACCGGCAAAGTGTGGGTCGTACAGTTAGATTGCGTCTATCGACAGCATATGGCTTGTGCTATCACTGAGCCCATGTTTATTAATTAATGAAGCTATTTACCTACAGGCTGATCGTTTGGTTTTCGTGTATGTTGTGGGTGCACTTGTTGTTAATTTTATAAATTACGTTTTTTAGTAAGTTAGTGGAACCGATGCTAGACAGTGCATCAGTTATGAATGTTTTTGAACTATACTACCAAAAATAAAGAAACGCTAATTTTTCACTTCCAAATTATATCTTAAATATAATTTTATAAACACCGAAGGACGGCTTCAATTCTATATTAAAATTTGTAAGTGAAGGTGCGTGGGACAACGCGCGCTATGCAACGTGAATGCACCACAAGTTTATTTTGATCGAAATGCAAGACGTCAGTTCAATTTTGACAGCTGGCGGCCATCATTATTCGCCATTATTGGGGTGCGAAATAATCTTTTCCATCCTCGAAATAATACGGTGAGAACAAATTTAAAAAAAATCCAATTCTTATTTGTGGACCACGTTTTTTACAATTATATTTGAATGTGGTATTTAATAATAATACTTTACTTCAGAAAAAGTTACCATAATTTGTTAGTAAGACTTAGCAACTATGTTGGTAGGTACTTCTTTAAATTACATTACATTTGAAATTACATTACATAATATGCAATTACTTAATTTAATTACACCTATGACTCTTTGTATTAGATGCCATAGCAAGGGACTATCGAACTGGTTCACGAGTGTTATCAGTATGCTGTTCCGGTCACCACCACGCACACGGTGAAGAAAAGAAGCGGCTTTCTTTCGCATTATAGTGGGAAAATCACCAGTGCGCGCCTCCGTGAACATTCCTGACGCGCTGCAGTGGCGTGGTAGCAGCAACAGCATCCTGAATGCATTGTTATACTGTATACGCAGGGCGTTCTAAGCTCGTTTACTGACACCACAGACTGCTGGAGTAAAATGACGTTCAATAAGCCTTATACAGTGTTATTTTCACACTTTCTGTGCATCGACTAAATCTGCCAGTCAGCATATTACTCCTCATTGCCAACGCCTTGTGCTCTCTTTCCACGTCCAGATCATCCTTTAGATCATCTGTGATCATATCACCAAGGTATCTAAACCTGTCAACTACTCGCTACGCAATACCACCCAGCACAATCGGAGGCACATTTATCGGGTTATATATTTTCCATTTGATAATTAGCAACTCACTCTTTTTAGAGTTGTACTTTAGGCCGTGCGCTGCTATATACCTTTCACATGTGCCCACTAACTTTACAACCGAGTCAATTGAATGATTCAGTAGTACATGCCATCAGCATAGCTTGTTGTTAACGCAGATTTCGTCAATATGGCACTCGACATGCATGCCACTAAGTTTCTCAATCAATCAATTAATATACAGGTTAAAAGTCCTGGCGATATCAGCCCACCCACCCTGTGTCACACCACACTCAAGTTTATAGTCATCTAACAGAACGTCGACCCATCTCACCCGGTTCACTTCATTTTGGAACCAAAATGCATTCCGCCGGCATATAAGCATCTCTTAGCTATTTCTTCCAGAGTATTTCATAATTGACCAAGTCAAAAGCTTTTGATAAATCGAGGAAACGTGCATATACCGGGTTTTTTCTCTTTATGTAGCACTTGACAGTCTACTTAAGAGAGAAAATGGCACTTTCAGTTGAAAGTCCAGGCCTAAACCCAAACTATGCGGCGTGACAAATTTAAGAGTGTGGCGACTTCTGTGGTTATTTTGTGTTTTGGTGTTATTTTACGCATCTAAACAAAACATAACCGTAAATGAATTACAGAACCTTTATTGGAAAATTTAAAGTGTTTATTACTGGAGCACATTTAGCTGTTTATCCAATCATGGACATTTTTGTCCATAATCGGATTTTATCATTAAAGAGCTTTAGTTGTGTTTACCGTTTGTTTACCGTTTATAAAGCCAGACTTTTAATTTAGTTTATAGCTTGTAACATTATTTTAAGTCTACACGGTAATGGAAACAATGTCTGTCACTGGTCGTCCATTACTGGATTTGATTTTATTAGACATGGCTCTGAAGCGAATGACCATCCATTGTTACCAGTAACAAATAGGTCACATGAAAAAAAGAAATCACACCATTCGTTTACAAATAGTTTTAAGTACCATGCAAGATGTATTTTTTAATATTGAATTTCTTAAATTTAGCTAAATAGATTGATCGTTCATGTTTAGGTGTCCATGATTGGAAACCGTACTGTAATGTCTAGATATCTATCATCATCATCATCGACCCATGTATACGTCCGACTGATGGGCCAGAGTCGCATCTCGGGCAACGGTTCAGGTCATGGTCCGCCACACTGGCTATAGGGGGTTGGGTACTTCACACGTTTTTCGTAGGTTGTGAACCTTCTTCGACGTACAGGTTTCGTCATGATATTTTCCTTCACCGAAAATCCCATAGTAAGTTCCAAATTAAATTTCGCACATAAAGTCCGAGAAACTCAAGAGGTGCGCGTCTGGAGTCGAACCCATCCATGGTCTCGGTTACAAGTATGTAAGGCGGCAGGTCAAACCATTAGGCTAGCACGCTTTCATCTAACAATATTCAATAATTTTATTACTGTCCAAAAGTACAATAGAATCGTTTTAAGTACATTTATGGGCCCAGTAGAGCATGGCAATAATTGAGAGGCAGTTTACTATACATATATCCACATAAACATGTCAGCTCCATTAGGAAAATAATATATCAAGAAAACTTAATGAAATCCAGACAAAAAAATCAAAATACTACCTAACCAAAATTCTATAATAGTAAATAAGAAACCTTGTTAACTCACCTACCTCCACTTAAACCACACCTAAACCACCACCACCACCACTAACCAACCACACATGAACTTACTTACCAACCACTCTCCCAACTGCGCTACGCAACGAATCAGCAAATCTCGCGATTGTTGCCGATCATCGTTTTTTGATTTAAACGGCTTTTTTTCCGTACGCCATATGTGACAAAAGTGCGAAAGTTTTTTCGTCATTAGTGAAATTTTGTGCATAGGAAGCAAGTCCCACTCTATATATTTCTAAATACTGTCAGTCATGGGGTGAGTTTTAGGACTTCTTGCCGCTATCTCTAAAAATTCGGGAAGACAAAGTAAAGGTTGTTGTTTATGCTTCTTACAATTAGGTGACAACTACAAGCACAGAATAATAAATACAGTAGAAGTGTCACGCTCAACAGTATGACGTGGAACTCTGCATAGTGTTGCCACACTATGCAGAGTAAGAGTATCTCTTATTAGTTTGTGGGTCCACGTACTTGAAGCTCAGTTCGCCATTTTCGCTCTGTAGGTACGCTATGGTCGCCAATTATCTCGCGCAAAACCTCATAAAAATGGGAAAATGCCTCACTCTGCTACTTAGGATAGCAAAAATGATAGTCGCACCTGTAATATTATCCCCGGTGCTGTTTCATATCAGCGTTAAGTCTTCTTATTATTCCATTTTAATAAATTTTCCTTTTTTATGTTATCGTTGTACATTTTTTGTTCTACGAAAAAGAAAATAAACCTGCAATATGGTTGGCGTTAATCGTCACTAAAACGAAAAATAAACTTCGTCTTTCAGTTATTGCCGCTAGATGGCGGCACATTAATTGAAATTTCAATTGTAAAATCAAAACTTAACTTGCAATAATACTTATACCTTAGCACTTATACTATTGAACTTTCAACGATATGTCAACTGGATAAAGTTTAAATTATATTAACAATCTTGAATTTGTTCAGTCTTTTTAAATTAGAAACTATTACCGATCATTATCACGATTTCATAATGTTTACACATTATGATATTGTGAGTTTTGGCGACAGCGGTTCTGGTAGGTACTTCCATTGTTTTTTCTTCCATGACTACAAGTACCAACAATTGATACGCTGCTTGGGGGAAGAATGTGTTACTGACGTAGTTTTACAAGGGCTCGGGAATGTCGGTGTCAAAAATTTCTCGAGAGTCTTGATTATTTTTTGTCATTTTCGATGTTATCAGTCTCGAGAATATCAAGGCTTGAAACTTAACACAATCAAACGTGTTAATAAAATCTACTAAGCCCATTGACCAGGTCAATGACTAAGCCAAACATTTTTTAATTCTGGTTACATAGCCATGGCTAGCACGGTAGAGTAGAAATTACTTTAACATGTGAAGATTTTAATCTTGTCTTTAGACAGATAGTAATAAAATCAAGTCTTTTCTACCTGAACCACACATGTTAAACGCCATTTGTTAAAAAGAAAAAAAAAAAAAAGAAAAAAAAATATTTTCAAAATAATTTCAAATTATTATTTGAAATTATAAAATAAAAGACCTTGATTTGAATGTCATATTTTGACTGCCTTAATGTCTAGCCTACAAATATGGAAACCTACTTTTGAAATAGTCTCGAAAGTCTCGCTTTTCCCAAAACTTTCGAGTCTCGACTTTTTTTGCCGGGGCGAAAATGCAAAGAGATTGAAAGCCCTACTCGCTACTCAAAAGCCTGTAAATATTTAAAAAAAAAATGGTTTTACACAAAATAATGAATCAATACGTTTTTAATTGTTTTTCAGTCTTGTGAACTCAGTTCGGTTTTTGTGCTCTTCCTTTTTCGAAGCATCGAGATGCGACCATTCAAAGTTCAGCAAAATTTGCTGTAACTCATCTGGGTAATTTTCAGTTTACTTTTATCTAAGTACCTACCTAATTTCGGTGGCAATTTTTCTTTAAGAATTCGAGTAAGGTTAGGTTACTATACTCTAATATTAAGTAACTTCGCACATGAAATCGAATACTGTCATAAGTCAAAATTGTGGAATTGAGATAACACAAAAAGATCAATTATTGAGAATAATACTATTATTTTTGCTTAAACATAATGTTTAATATCCATTTATAAACGAGAATAATGTGATTGGTTTCATTAGTTTTTTTTTAATTTTCAAAACGTGTTTTCTCAATTCCACAATTTTGTGTTACGACCGTGGTTTCTTTCGCATGATAAAATTCTACAATATTTAAATAATTAAAATTGCCACCGGAATTTGGTAGAGAATACTTACCTGAAAATTACCCATCTCTCATGACTGCCAAAGTCCCTAAGACCTTTTCAATGTAACGACAACATTAAACAGAAAATGAAAGTCATTAGAAGAAGCAGCCAAAAATACCGTATGTTAACTGGACGGTTTATTTGTTCTCCCAATATGTATGTTGTTGCTAGAGTACCTACTTTAAGAACCTAAACTATCTTTACTGTCTGTTTAGAACACTAACACAATGACTCTGTAATTATTAATCAATTGTCTACCAATCCTAAGGTTGAGTAAGTGGGAGTTGCACGCAAACGGGGAACCCTCAAATCACCTAATTGATTCGCGTGGCGTGTCTCCTCAGAGACGCGGCCATTGGAAGCCCAGGGGACATGTTCGCGATTCACTTCAACCCTGTTAATATAGCGAGTGATCAGGAGACGTTTACTTGCACGCAATGTTTGACTTATTAGCCAATCATTCTGAAATAAGGGTCGTGAATGTCTATTTTCTACGCTTATTTTTCAAATACGCTAAGTAATACTTGCGATACGAAAATCATTACAAGTTTTAAAAACGTAGTCAACAAAATTACGTGACATAGAAAATAGATAGATAAATTCTTTATTCGCTTCCATGGCAAAAACATACAACAAATACATGGTACAGACAGCTTAAATAGAACATAGTAATTACTTTTAACAAATGTCTCTTTCTGTAAGTCATGGCAGTGGAAAAGCGTTAAAAAAATCTGCACTAACAAAATCTTTATCTTGTCACAAAGAGACATCTAAGGAGTCTCTACTCCTTAGAAGTTTTCAAGAAACAAGTTTGTTTCGAGCGCATGCTGTAACCGCCATAAATCAGCCGTTCAGAATTTACGAGGGCCCTCCGCAAATCGGTTTATATTTTCGATAAATAAAATTGGCGCGGATTTTGCTAGGTAAGCAGAGGCTGTTAGGAACGCGTCGCCGCCCGGCGCCCGGTGCCACCAGATGCCGCGCGCACATAAACCCGACTACCCTCGCGTTTTCTTGCTGACAATTTTTTCCTTCTCCGGTCATTACGCAGCTGGGCCCGAGACAAAACGGCGAATCGTTTAAGCCCTCCTCGGAGACCGTCCAATTTTATTGTGTGTACCTAGTCGAAATTGATATGCCACGCGAGTGGCGTATGTCGTTGGTTCTGCCATGTGACGGACATCACCACACACCACCCCATTTGCTGCCTCTCGACTGTTGCTCCTAAGGATTATTTAAAGCCTATAATTTCTTTTATTTTGTATCAATATAATATACAAGGCAATCCCTAATTACAAATAATTGTGTATAATCGAGATGATATCTTCCAAGAACGCAGATAGGTAAATAAGTTTGATAAATTCTACCATTTCTTCCTTTGCGCTGAAAACATTAAAAACTTTTTGCGTTATCAATCTATATAGGCTGTATTAAAAATGACAGGTAAAGGTTGTTCTGTCTGTCACTGTCTTATGACCAAAGAGAACGTCATGACTCATGTTAACAAGATTTTTCTATTCTATGGCGAAAAGATTGGCTACCAGATGAGGTCAATTTAAATTTACGGCAAATTGTTAAAGTGATGTTGTACTTTCTAACTGCTTGCAAATAAAATGCTTTTCGTGGCCGACAACTATGTCTGAGGTGAAATCTGAGTGCGACGCAAGTATTATAATAGGGTTGCTGGTGGTGTTCGCGTTGCCGCTAACGCTACTTGTGCCAGGGTTCTCGGTGTGGAATGTGGTGCCAAAGTTGCGAGTGACAAGGTTCCACATCTTTGCCCAACAACTGGACTGGTGTGAACTTAATGCTGTTATCATTGCTCTTCTGGCATTATTCTTCTGTCTCTATCTGGAAATTCGAAAGCGGAAGTAAGTGCTCTTATATAAAGCGTATCCATTAGGTCCTTTAATTTTTTTAAAGGAAATAATGATACTTATATCATATTTATCGACTTTATGACACTTTAACAATAACCAATCTATACAATAATATGTTATTATCATCTCGCTTATTAGGTTGGATGATTTGGTAGAGAGCGTCCTAATGGTAAATCAAGCGACGGACAAGACAATGGACGTGGAACGGGAACGGCAGACGGCTGCAGTCCGCGTATGTGTTGACCTTTTGGACGCATCAGGTGAGCACTACGAGAATCTTCTCCTACTTCAAGGCGATCTACGTCACCGCAAGCAACGCCCCCCTTCTATTCAACCCAGTGGCTCCGATATGTAAACCTTTGGCAAAGGTTTGTTGGTTTTATCGATCTCGGAAAGCTCAATGTTTTAAGTTTCAATCACATATCATAAAAAAAATATTGTAATATTATTTTGTGACGTCATAATTTGTCAATATAACTTTTTTATTTATTGAATAAAAATATTTTCCACAATTATTACACTTGGATTTCCTAGTAACTAATATTGAATTAGTTAGTATTTGTTTTGGCATAGCTTTGTGGTTATGTTTTGTATTGGATCAAGTTAATATAATATAGTATTATATTGCAATTGTGTTAGGCAAATGGTTGCAGGCGGAAATAACTGCACAAACAAGAGGGGGTGCCTTGGAGACTTTTCCATTGTTATTCAACTCTAGTGGTAGAAGTGTTCATTAGAGCAAACGCTCGTAGTTCCCGAGAGACGCTGTTGACGCGAAAAAACCAATCTGGAGCTGGCAATTATAGCAAATGACCTAATTAGACTCCCGTGCTCGGTGTTGCTTGCCGCCGTAAGATTTTTCACCTCCCAGTGGCCACTTTGCGGTGCCTGATGAGAATTGCCGTTTAATAAGTGGCGAACCGTACTTTTTCTCCTGACCGTTTAAAATTATTATTTATCCTTAGTTTTCACATAGGGAAACAAAATGAATAAATTGGGCGTTGGCCAATTTGTTGTAGTAACATTGTCGCCTCAATAATAATAAACGTTTGTACCTACGGCTATTAATTATTTGCTTACATAAAGATCGGAAATTAAACTTAAACTAAATTAGACTCTATTTTTGTACAAGTAATATGCGGGTTCAGCTATGTTTCCGGTCTTAAGCTCTGAATAGATTACACTTGAGTAGCTATTTGCCGCGGACCATTAAAAGTTAGTTTCAATTTGTCGTGCGATCTTCGACAAGTCGCAACTTCTGGTTTACGGCGGTGGAAGCCCGCTTTACGAGGGCCGCGATCGTTAATTCGCGACTAAATAAATTTCAACGGCGTCCGCCTCCTGCATCGCACTGCAAGTTTGTCGTCAGTGACTTGTTTAAAACACCTCTTGATGTTGAGCAGATTCAACCATTATAGACAGTTTATTACGGAGTATCCTTAATGCCGACCTGCTATATTTAGTTCCGGCTACAATGACATCATTAATTAATAACTGGTAATACCACATTATTTCATACACCAAACTCTTGTTCATTTTAGAAAAAGTGTAGGTGTATATGTTGGTATAATGTTATACATACGAAAAGAACAATTTATTGTTTACGATTTCCTGTAGAATAGGAGAGATAAATGTCTTACTGAGACGCGTTTCTCATGTCGCCTCGCGGATCCGTTTGCGGAGTAAACGCTTTCTCTATTTTCATTAGACGGATCCACCGGAGGATCAGCCGCGCACAAAAATAAATAAAACTGTTATTGAGATAAGCATCTGCGCGCGAGGCTTTCTGCTAAGTCCCGCTGTGTCTCGCTGAGCAATGTACCGAGATATGTTCGGATTACCCCAGCCGCAGTTCCGAGTTTTCCTTCATGTCTACTGCTGGAATTTCGCAGCTGAAATAACTCTATATGAAAAAATATTTTTTGGCCTTAGTTTGGTAGTCTAAATAAGCCAAGTTTCTAAGGTTTTTAAATAGGTATTTAAATGTGTTCTTAGAGCATTGTATTCTTTTAAGTTTCGTATTCGTTCCACTGCCTACAATTCGGGACTAAAAGTTTTATTAATCATTGTCGATGACTCGGAGACGTGGAGCTTGGATTAGAGGTGCAGGCGAGCTTATTGCTACGGGAAATTGGCCGCGCACCACACCTGCGGTGGCACCTGCCCACCCGGATTAATTTCTCATCACGCCGCCCGCCTTGCTGAGAATAATGAACACGACATCCTTGGAGAAAAATGCCACTAAGCCCAGAGATGTCGCCCGCTTGATTAATAAGCCCCGCTCTGGCCCGACCCTGTTTCACAGCGCGGCGCCTTACTATGCTGAAATTTAACAAAAAATTGTTGTAACGAGTTACTTACTCCTTATAAAAACGTTAAGTAGGAAAAGTTGGAAAATGTTTTCTCCTTAAAATTATGTTACTTTGCTTATTACTTAAATTAAAGTAAGAATAAAGATTCTCTTGTATTGTTTTGTTGCATTTAAGACATTGTTTCTTTAACAAGTTCGTGACGCAGATGTTTCGGCAATTTCACGGGCCACATCCCTGCTTCTTACATGAGACATATTTTCAACCTTAAATTAACGTATAATTTAACTCTCTGTTTCATACCTTACTTACTTGCCTTAATTTTTACGGAGCTTAATTACTGCTTACAATGTAGTGAATGTTTATGTCGATTGTCGATGGCTTGATACACCAGACCATAATTGCTAATTAGAAAGTGGCTTTAAAGTTACCAGTAACAGCAATTTCTCTGCTAGATTTAATTCATCGTCACGTCATTCACATAATCCTGCAGCTTTCAACTGTTGCCGAGCAATTTTGGCGTCATTAAATTACCGAAATTTGATTTTAAACGGAGACATTGTGACCACAATGTCACGACACCGGTAGACCGTTTGTTGCGGCGGAAAGATGGCCGCGAGCATCTGTCGGTTTGTCGCTTTTTCTTTAAATAACTCTACTTTGATACAATTATTTGCTATGTCATTAATACTGTGGTTGGTGGTTACAGCCGCGAACACTTTCGATGTAACCGATGCCGCCTTGAGGTATGTAAATTGGCAATTCTGACAACCGACCAGAGAAGAAAGGGCGCTGCTGACGACTTTCACACATTGAGGAATTATAGCTTTACTTGTAGTATTTGAAGTGAAATTTTGTTTTATGTGAAAGGTGGTGTAATTTGTTAAAGGCATGTTCAAATCTAATTACGAATGAACACGTATAGCCGTTTAAAAAACGTATGCTTTTTTTAAAGTAATTTTTTATACTAATAAATAATGTTGTGGTTCTTGTATTTATTTTATTTGCACCCTTGATGGAATAAGTCTACATTTGCAAAAAATGAGAACTTTTCAAGAGAAAGAGGGACTTTTTATGCTTATACGTGGAGCGCACTATAAGTTTCCGGAATGAATAAGAAAAAAATACTATAAATGGTCAGAAATGAATTTTTGTTTCTCAAAATATTCTCCGTTAGCGTTAATGCACTTTTTCATACGAATGAACCAATTTTGAAAACTTTTATGCCACTTCTCTGTGACAATCTCTGAAACATATTTTTCATACTCTTCGGCAGCCTCTTCAGGTGATGAAAATCGTTGACCGCGTAACTGGTTCTTCATGTTTGGAAATAAATAAAAGTCACAAGGTGCCAGGTCTGGACTGTATACGGGATGGCTCATAAGGTAACGTTGTTCATCTTCAAAAATTCATTTGTCTATCTGGCCGTGTGAGAACTGGCATTATCGTGGTGCAAGATGATACGGCGTTTACGGTTATTTTTACTGAGATTGTCAATAACTTCCGGCAAACAAATGGTCGTGTACCAATCACTATTTATGGTACAACGATTCTCCAAAGCAACAGTAGCCACGTGTCCAGTTTTATTCAAAAAAGAAGGAATTATTCGCTTAGAGGCACTTTGCACGCGCGCCACTTTGGTTGGTTGCGGCTCATCTCGAAAGACTCATACGCTCGATTGCGTCTTTGTTTTGTGATCGTAACTATAAATCCATGTTTTGTCACCTGTTACTATGTCCCACACCAAATTTAACGCGCCTTCGTTGAATCTGATTAGCATGGCATTGCACCAAATGACGCGATCCGTTTTTTGAGTCTCAGTCAAATTGTGTGGACCCACCGAGAGCACAGCTTTTTCCACCCAAATGTTTGTGTAGTATTGATTGTGTTTGACTCATGCGTATGCCTAAAAATGCCCAAATCTCATGGTATGCCACATGTGATCATACGGCGCACAGCATCGATATTTTTGTTGTTCACAGCAGTGGACGGACGACGATCACGAAATTCGTCACTGAGATTCCCTTGAGCGCGTTTGATTTAAGCAAACTTGCTATAAATAGTTGTCTTGCATGGTGCTTTATCGCCAAAAGCAGTTGAGAAGCCGAGCGAAGGTCCGCAGAGCTGTTAAATTACACTTAAATCGTAGAAAATCATAGTACGAAAATTTTCACGAGTTAA
>NW_020653337.1:14217621-14229238 GCF_003589595.1 Hyposmocoma kahamanoa
CGTGAGTTTGTGTGTAATTTGTGGTTGTCAATGTGTGTGTCCAAGGCAACCGCGACACAGGGTTTCCCTAGTGTAGTGCTATGAGTGTGTGCGTTATTATTATACTTTTGACGTATTTTACACGTGTCAAGGGTATGAATTCCTAATTTTCACATGATATCATGTGAAAATACATAGCTATGATTCTGAGATACATCTTTCGCCACATCAACACGCATCAGTGCTTTCATACACGCTCGTCGGCAGAGAGTAGGTACCCTTGACCTGACGTTTCTTTAGGACGTGCAGAATTTGAGATATTTTATGTTGAGTGTGTGCGTTATTATTATTATTTTATAGAGTGCTTGTAGTAAGTAGGTAATAGTAAGTGTAAGTAACCGTTTAATGTCTATGAAAGCACTTGCAAGTAAGCGAAGGGAGAGTAGAATATACAAATCATTTCATTTGAGACGGTTCTTACTCTTACATAATACATAAATTCAAATTGTCTCCTGGGCCTTCACTTGAAATTATTTATGTCACTATTTATTGTATTAACATAAATTGGACGTGAGTTATTTTATTGCTCTGAATGCGTCGAGAATGCGGTGGACAAAGGTTACGAGTGTAATTCAGATTTGTCATAGCTCGTAAAGGCAACTTTTGTTTATTATACATACGCTCGTGTCACGGCAGTAAAAGGTTTCAGGTGCTATTAATATTAAAGGAATTTTAGTTATTTATTGCCCATTTTAAGGTTTAACGTTTGTTTATAACTAAAGCTTCGTTTATCCCACTTAAGGATATAATCTATTTTTCTTGGTAAAGTGTAATCAAAAAGAAATTCATTTTTAAAAAGCGATTACAATGTTGGGATGCGGAATGAAATTTAAATTATCTATATTTGGATATTTCTGTAATACTCCCTAAATTTATACTAATATTATAATTATGAAAGTAACTCTGTCTATATTTTCACGCCTAAACCGCTGAATTGATAAATTTTAGTATAGGGATACCTGGGACCTAGGAATAGGACAAAATATATCTTAAAGGTGGTGAAATAAGGTATGGAAGTTCGTATGGAGAACCAATAAAACTATGAAACTTGGTATAGTACAGTAAGCTTACTCGAAGTACTTATTCTACGTAGACAAAGTCACGGGTACTAACTAGTATATTGTATAAAAAATAAGTCTGTCAATTACCTCATTTAAGAAAGGCAGTACTTCCTGGACGAACTCTTTCACAGGGAACTCTACTGCTACTAAAACCGCTTTTAATTTATATATAATTAACAATTTTATGTAAATGTTTATTTACATAAAATTTCCTTGAAACTAAAATCATCCCGTGATTTGAAATACAGTAGCCTATAAATACACTATTAGGAATACTCATAATCCAAAATTCACGCTAAAATTAAATGAAACCGGTTCAGATTGAAAACAGTTCCCCTCAGATCTTTGCGATTTAAAGCTCGGGGTGGCACTGCAACTGTTATAGACATAATCATGTTATAGACGTTATAGACGCAACTGTTATAGACGTTACCATGCCGCCACGCAGAGGTCCCAAGTTCGAATCCCGGGCAGAGAGAAATATTTGTATGGCCTACATTTATTTCTCTCGTGAGTTTGGGTGTAATTTGTGGTTGTCTATATGTATATCCATGGCACCCGCGACACAGGGTTTCCCTTGTGCGGGGCTATGTTGAGTGTGTGCGTTATTATTATATAGACAGGCGCGTCGCTTACCATCAGGGACACGACGAATTCGTTCCGTCAATTAGTATCATAAAAAAAATAACAAAAAGGTACTTACCTCAGGTACCTAATAAAGGTTGGATGCTATTATATAATAATAGAGGCTGTGCATTAGGATTTAAGTAAAACTTATGTTAAACTTAGTATTATTACTTAGCGTCTTTGTTTGTGTTGCATTATAATAGTCAATTAATTAAAGAATTTTACTGTCCACTAACCTCACATCTGCCCCGCATGTGGACATATCTACGGCAGTTGATTGTCCATTATACCGGTCACTGATTTATCTTAAATGATTGCGATGTTTTGATTTTCTGCTAGATAAATTTTGCAAAAAAAATCATGGTTTGGATCAGTCTATTTTATATATCACACGTTACTGATATACATGCAAAAAAATATTTGAACTTATACTACCAGAGGGTGAATATTGTATTAATGTATAATATTTATATATTTAATTGTACAATCAACGGATGGAAATATCGGTTACGATAAGCATCTAAAGATTCAACTAAAGAAGTTCTCAGTAGACTAGTAGGTATGCCTATTTTTGTTGTCTCTGACTAATTTTAAAAACGGGTACGGGATTTTTTCTCAAAAGCTCTTAGCCTATATAGTTTAGTAACAGTACAGCTCCTTGTGAAAGAGTTCGTCTAGAGTAGTAGTATCGCTTTGTTTATTTCTGCCGCGAAGCAGTAATGTCAGCATTACTATGTTCCCGTTTTTGTTGTGCTGGTTAAATTACAGGCACATGGGACTTGTCAACTTATGTCTCAGAGTGAGGTGGGCAGTGGTAGTGCCCCTCAGATCGTTGCAATTTAAAGCTCTGAGTGGCACTGCAACTGTTATGGATTATTACCACGACTTGTTCGTCACGTCACATTATAGTTAATTATTATAATATTAGTTAATTATTAATATTGTTATAATGTTTTTTTTTATAATGTCAATATTGTAAAAGAGATTTCTTACCATTCGAATCTGGCAGAAGCAAGCATCAAAAGGGCTTACCATTAGGGAGAAAATAGGTACAGCTAGGCTTCTGTTGATAAATAAGGGCTCTTCGTCCTCATGGCGACGATGAGATTTTACGCCGTTTGTAAAGAAACACTTATGTCAAGAAACCTTTTTCAATAATGTTCTGTTTACTAATGGCAGGTAACAATCCGTTTGTTGATAGTATGTTGTCAATACAACTGGCTGTGAGTATACTTTTGTATTTAAATATAAATTATAAATTTACTAAAATGTCCTTCGCTGTTCGTTTTTATCCGATTCGATTATTTTCTTTCTTTTCTTTTTAATTCTTCGAAACCTTACAAATAGTTTTTCTTTCTCAAACAATTTTTATTTTTGTTTCTTGTTGAAATTCGAAAAATGTTCAGAATTGACTCTGAGGTTAGAACTTTACCCAGAATTGGAACTTTATACCCTGAGTTGACTCGACTCGGATAATATGATGACGACGAGACTTAATGCATATAAAATAGAGTACTGCTGCCACCTTTGGGATGGCTCTGCTACAAACCATCTGGCCACTTTAGATTGACGACCGTGCCAAGAACCTTATAGGTGAATTGGAATTGGTGGAGGCGGAATTGCTGAGCCTTGAACACCGCCGCAAGGTTGCCTGCTTATCGGTATTTTACGGGATATATCACGGAGAGTGTGCTATGGAATTACACGATTAAATTCCGCCTTCCTCTTTCCATCACCGGGGAACTAGGCGTAGGATTGGGTTCCACCCCTATGTTGTGGATATTCCAAAGATTCGCACGAAGCGTTACGCTTCCACATTTATATGGCGAACGGCTGCGGAGTGGAATTCCCTGCCTGCAGTCTTGTTCCCTGAGCGTTATAACTTGAGCCTTTTCAAGGCGAGAGTGAATAGGCATTATTTAGGTGTGTATGCTCCACCGTCGACCTCATCGTCACTTTCCATCAGGTGAGATGGAGGTCAAATGCGCACTTAAAATTTATAAAAAAAAGTCGAAATTGGAACACAGTAATGCTGACATTACTGCTTGGCGGCAAAAATAGGTAAGGTGGCAGTACTACCCTGGACGAACTCTTACTGAATGACGACTTGTCGTATGCCTATCTACCTAAAATTATAAACAGCAAAATTCACCAACACTCAGCTGTATGGTTTTTAACCTTTGAATTTTCCTTAACGGAAAGAATTGAACTAACGACAAATATCAGTGGTGTTTATTCCAGTATAAAATGCCTTTTTGACATTGGTAGTGGAGTATAGTTGTGGGCTCCATAATAGTTCTAGAACCGTGGGGGTCCGTCCAACTGACATCGTGGTTTAATTTAATAATCGTATTGGAACATGGTACTAAATGTTCATGTTTTGGAACTTGGGAGTACGCGACGATTTTGTTATAGTTTTGCTTGATTATAGATCTATGTATAGAGTAGAAAAAATTAAGAGATTACAGATAAAATTTGTGTGTTTCAAAACTTCAAAGTACTCTGAGTTAGAAACAAAATTAATTTAAAAAAATACTATGTCAAAATAAAATATTTTTAAACTTTACCGTTAAGAACTAACTGATGAAGCTACTGCAAAATTACTTTACTTTAGTTATTTTTATAGTGTTATAGCTTATGTCATATTATTGTAGGGAAGAACTGCAGACAATCAAACAATTGGATGTAGTTAAACAAAAAGGATCCAATGCACATCCAGTCACATGCGAGATATGGCACTATGAAGATTAAAAATATTTCTCACTCTTGTTTTATTTTCAAAACTTATAATGTCATGTAACTACAGAGATATTTATTTATGTTTATATGGTGGATTTTTTTGCTGATCTAAGAAGTTAAACTTTAGGAACTGATTAACACACATAACTAATTTTTTGATATTTTTGTGGATTGGATCCTTTTTGCTTAACTACATCCAATTTATATGCTATAAAAAAGAGCTGTACGTGCAATTTATACGTTGAGCCGCCGTGATACTTCAAGGGAACGGTTAGAGATTCAAATATTTTGGCTCTACCCAGTAAATTTTAAAATATAACATTATGTTCGAAAAAATATAACATTATATCCGAAAAACACTGACAGCATATACATATATAACCTTAATCTTAGAAATAAAAATAAACTTGCTGCCCCTATGCTTAGATATAGCAAAGTTTACCGTACGTCATTTGTAGAGCACTGTAGAAGTTTTTATAATAAAATTCCAGAAAATGTAGAAAATTTATCAGAAAAAGTTCAAAGCCCATGTTAAAATGTACAATTAAGAAAAGCTTATTAGAAAATCAATGATTATGTAAGATGATACGAACGCTTAATGTATTAAATATTTGTGATTATATAAAAAAAAATATTTTCAGGTGAATTTGACCTACGAATGAGTAGTGGTTTTAGTCGATGTGACGATTTCAAGTGTAATTTAATTATATATGAAACAAATATATTTGATTTGGTTTAAATAAACACAATTGTTTTTGTAGTAATTTTAAACGACAACACTAGCTATGATTAGTAAACTCTCTAAATATGTTTTAATGCCTTGTCTTTCTCGTGTTCTTCAGTAAAACAAAACGTTAATCTCTTTAAGAAAGATTATATACTATGTGTGTATGTATGTACTTAATGTACGGTGATCTAGTTCTGAAGGCTAATCTACTCTATATTGTACTATGCTCTCTTTCCATTAATTATTTTATTCTTACAACGACCTATTGTTTCTTAAATAGCTAACGTGATATGATGGCGCCATGTCCTATTTAAACAAACTTATACGTCGTATTGTCAATTGTTCAGGAAATGTTAACTATTTGTCTCGAGTACTATAATTGGAATAAATGAATCAAAGTAAAAGTCAAATAATCATTTATCCACAGGTAAAATTGTTACACTTGTAAACGTCATTTTTTAAACTACTGCTCATTCACTACGCTGAGAAAAACGAGCACGAAATTCTAGGGATTGCTCTTTTCAAATAAACTTGAATGTATTGAATACACTTTGAATCATAATTGTGTGGAATCTAGACTCATGTTGTCTTTTCATACATCTTTATCTAACACATACTCTTCAATTTTTAATATGACTTCTTTTGATATATGTTAATAATCAAATAAATATAATTAACAATATAAACAACAAAATTATATAAAACTCGTATAAAGCAGCTGCTGAACATAAACGGAGCAGAAAGAACGTTAATCATCACTTAAATGTCTCCATAGTGAAGTACCCTCATTTTATTTGAAATGTTAACGATATGGCACCAACACTCTCGGTCAGCATTAAGCCTTTTCATCTGTCAAGTCTTAACAGCCATAGAATTGGGTTATAATTTACGATTTTATCTCGGACGGCACCCCGCATAGGGGCAGCGGTCAGTGTGGCCTGGAAAAAAGTTGGTACAGTGTAATAGAGGTATAATGGTCATCGGTGACCGCCCGCCACGCCCGCCCTGTTGTGACTTGCCAAAATAGAGTCGTAATAATGAAAGATGACCCGCGTAAGTTGCACGTAATTTAGAGCGGCGGCTAACGGCCCAGGGATGTTTGTTGCTATACACTGTTTGTCCATTGGGCGTTTGTCCTGCCTCCACTGGGGGTGATTCAGTTTCACTTTTGTTGGTCACTTTATGTCCTCGGCGAATTTATTGTTTGCGGTAAATAATATTGTCAATGTTACAACGGCTGTGTTGTATTGATTCAGTGACTATAGGGAGGTTGATAAACTGCTGTGCTAAGTTAAGAGCCACTCGAATATTGCCTATTGTAAATTGATGTTTCTCAATCAATCACTTTATGAATTCATCGCAATAAGGTACAGTAAGTTCTTAATATACCTATTCAATTTTAAATTCAAATTAATTTATTGTCTGACCAATTAGTCCATATTTGTTAGTAACAATCTTATGAGCTAAGTTAGCATAAACAAGAAGAACAATTTTTTTTTATAATATTAAGTGTCGAGACGAACAAGTCGTGAGACTGATGGTAAGCTACGCCTAAGTAAGATACGCCTAACCATAACAGCTGCAGTGCCACTTAAATCGCAAAGATCTGAGGGGTACTGCCACTGCGCCCTTCCCCTGTGACAAAAGTTTATAAGTCCCATATGCCTGTAATTTCACCAGCACCCTTACCCTTCAAAACCGGAACACAGTAATGCTGACATTACTGATTGGCGGCAGAAAATGGTAAGGTGGCAATCACAGACCACATAAAGTGGTGGCAATACTAACCTGGATGAACTCTTTCACAAGAGCTCTGCTGCTACAATTATAACAAATTGAATTAAATTATATTATGAATACATTATTCACACCATTCCTACTAACAGACTCATTAAATTAGCCATAAGATTATTACTTTAGTGGAAAACCTTTGCAAAGAGGTATTAAATTTCCACAGTAGATTTCTTAACTAAAGGAATTTAGTCTACGTTTGATGTTAGGAACGTTGGGCCGATAAGTGCTTTAGATAAAAGAGATCTTACGTAAAGAAATTTAGTCTACGTTTGATGTTAGGAATATATTGTAATAGTGTTGTTGTAACATGGCGAATCTACGGAAGACAGCCGAGTCTATTCTTCCTGCTATCATCCTCAGCGATTGGTGCTCCCACGCAGTCGCGACACCTGTGACCTGTGACGCAGTTTTATTATTGACACAAAGATTGAGCACAAAGTAAAAATTCTTGGATCTGACTAAACTCGAACCATTTGAGCTACTGACCGATTGAGCAGATCTTACTAACGTCTCTTTATGTGTGTTTTTTTTCCTTTTTTCGCCCTATGATCGACTCATAAAGTTATTCAAGGGCAGTAACCTAGGCACGGCAATAGACATAAGTTCAATTCACTGGTCTATTCAGAGTGAAAGAATTTTTATTTGTGTTCAATCTTTGTATCAATAAAAATAATAAATTAGTGGAGTATTTTCACAAAAAAATATATGAAAATCATTGAAGTAAAACAACATGACATTCAATAAATAAATTCAATATATTCTTATTTTAAAAAAATCCAGTTTATTCTAGAATAGTCACCAAGGAAATATGTACAATCTCGTGGGTATACAGGTAGTCTTGTGTTTGTCGTTCAGCGTTTGGACAAGATCAATCGGTGATAGTACGATGAATGGCGGAGAATAAGTGAAGGAGGCGCAACCGAGATCGCGTTAAGCCAGCAGTCGAGATTGATGCCGGCGCCCGCTGTGCTGCCTGACAAATAGTTGGTCCGGCAGAGGCGTCGCGGACCGTCTTGCCATAAATAAGGATTAATCTCCTGACCACGCGGTCCTGCAAATTGGACGCAATGTAGCCTCCGTCACGCCGCCACTATACCTCTCAAGTACCACGTCAAATGTCTCTGTCTTCCACATCGTTCCTTAGTAAAGACTTAGACCGACTCAAGTGGATAAATTGCTTCGCCCCCAATTCACAAAGTTACGTCTTTTGCGAAATTCGAGTCGTGAATTTGCGTTATTTCGGCGCCTAAGTCCCGAATTACAAGTTAGAAGACGGATATCGAGTTCGTCGCCGGAAGCGTAAAGCCATCGTTGTTTTAGGCTCGGCGGTGACGTTTCAATCGGAGTACGCCCGCGGCTTATGGGCTCACGCAGGGCGGCGGAGCGTCGAAACGCGCGTCAGATCCCCATTCCACTTATCTTGATCTCTTTACTTACGGTCTAAGATATACCACAACCCACGCAACTCGCTAAGCTACATGCTAATTAAATTGCCTACACGACTCTTTATTGCGACCCGAAAGTCGAAGTCTCTTGATTACGCACTTCAGTGTTCTGACTAAAGTACTTTTATCTAATTCACTACCAATACATAGTCTTCACTACGCTCTGTATGATCCTACACACATATTGTAAATTCACACGGTCGTTAAACTCAAGTAGCCAGATTTTGGAGAACTAGCTCAAATTGGCAACGATTATCTTACCTTTAGTGGAAAATTGGACATTGTGCGAGTTTCTTATGAAGTTTACTCATTTATAAATAGACACTCAAATGTAATGTGCACAAATTCTTTCAGTTACGCAGACCCCATTCAATAATTAGGGGTCATAGTGTTATCTCGTGAAATCTCCAATTACATATATGTGTATGGGTGGCAGAGGTCCGAGGATTAGCCGATGGTTAGTCTTCTCACGTCGTGGCGAGTGCGGGGTTTCAATTAGAACGGCCGGCCGGGTCGCCGGCCGACACCACTGCGGGCCCCGCACACCGACGATATTGGTTTATTATACCCGCCCATGAATATGCAACGTCTCACAATACAATGTAAACAGTAGGGAAAACAGAGTCGTTCCAAAATAAAGATTAATTCATGTGACGCTCACAAAACACGCCCATATAATGACGTAACATCTGATATAAAAATAAAACCCGTAAAATTAAAGGGTTATGTTAATGTTACACCTACATATTGTGAATTCGTTACTTTTTTAACGCTTTAATCACGGATCTACATAATAATGTGAAGCGGGACTTCCCGTCCATCAAACAACTTGATTGATGTGCCTTCCTAGATTTATTTGCTCGAAAAAGTAACACGCCACACGTCCGCAAAGCATTTGCCTCACAAAATTGCCCTCAGTAATACCTTTGTTTCATTTTTAAATACGTACCTTTCATAATTAGCGTAATAAATTATAAAACGATAATAATACAAGGGCCATCTTGTGAAAGGCTTAATGCCGCGCGTCAGGGGGCGCCTCTGGCGACCGCATGTCAATCACTCTCCCGAATGTAGAACAATTCTTATTTCTAAAAAGAATAAAAATGTGTAACACTTTTATTTTCCGTCTCTGTTGGGTCCAGTTTGCGTGGCCCGTGTGCGAGGGGAACACTGTTTAAAATCGGTTTTGTGGTAACATCTGTGCTTTATAATAGACGCTTACGTAGGCTTCTTTTCGGGGATTCGATGCGAGCCCGGTGGGATTGCTTTAACATGATTGATCTGTTTATTTTACATTTTAAAGGAGCATTTTTACGGTTGCTTGTCAACTTAATAACAAAGTGTTTTATTTTCGAGACACGTTAAGTTCAGTTTTATTGATAAGTTTCTTTTAACATTATTCATTCGCCGTGTCGGGTCGAAAATGTTTCGAATGCCTTTGAAATGATTTGGCTGTTTGTTATTACGATTGGCATATTCAGGGGCTTTTTATCTGAGCCGAGTTTAAGCAGTTAACGTACTTATGCAGTCATATAGATTATGGCACCTGTTCAGAGAAGGTGCTAAAAATACACAGAGGGTTTGTGTTCAAGTGGGCGCCAGCCGCCAGACGGGTAAGTGCTACCGTTTGTCGAAAATTTGCCGAGCACAGCTCGTAAAGTCTGAGTTGAGCTTTTAATGTCACCGCCTGTAGTACACGCTGCACTGCTGTGATACGAGTAGTAGTGTTATGGTACAGTGTTTTTATTCACTTAGTAATTATGTAAATTCGTAAGAATTTGTTTTTCGAATTTGTCTTCCTTATTTAAAAATGTGGAGCTAAAGGTCAAGCAATCTTTATTTTTTCAGCCTTAAAAATGTTGTTAAACTGGTTATTATAGGTACACATATTCTGACTTCTACGGAAATATCCCATTACAATTAAATACATTATAAAAGACTAAATAAAGTATCACACCGCGCTCGTATCTCCCGGTGTTTATAAATTAATCACTGGAATCGTTTAAGACGTCATGTTTGTATTGCGCGCCTCGTTAAAAATGATCGGAAGAAAAAAACAAGAGATGCTCCGCTGCCGAGACTGCCTTATCGGAAGCAATTACACGTTGTTCGCTTTATTAATTTCCATAACTACCCTCGGAACTTCAAAGGATGCCGGCGCTGCGCCCACGCCACCATGCCGCCCTTGCGATGTGGCTTAAGTAACAAGGGCCAACGAGCTATCGCTTTTTTGGATATTGTAAAATGTGTTTTCGTTAAATTTTCTTTAATTTTGAGTGAAGATAATCTTATGAAAACCTTCGCTTTCCGATGATGTACGTTTTTAATACTACCTATTTACCGATCCTGTTACTTAAATGCGTCTATAATTTTTGTTCGGTTTTTATTAATGAAATAATATCACACATATAAGAAACGCAGCTTACTGTACGTTTCAGTGTAGGTATTGTGTAATTCACAATTGAGGTGACTGAAATAAAATACAATATTGATTGTAATGAATATTTTGACGTTTTCCTAGCATGACATTCATTTTTTTTTTGTTAAATTACTTAACTAGTTTGTTATAACTATTAAAACAAAGATACGGCAAAACAATCCGTCAATACAAAAAAGAAAGATCTGTAACAAACGCATAGAAGAATTCGTAGGGTCGGCTGACACGATCTGTTGGTAGACCACGGTTGGTAGAGCGGTCGCCCTGGTATGGCACATATATTGCAATACATGCTACATGGTATCCGTTTCATTATAAAGTTAATTTATGTAGTAAATGCGTCCAAATACTACAAGTAATGAGTGCGTGAAGAATATAGTTCAATTTTTTGCGGTTTTACGGTCGAATTCTGCTTCCTAAGATACAGGATCCCCTAGTTCAGAAGGCAGGATAATCTTTTGATTGTATAACTTCGACTTATAAAAAAAACATTATAACCAATTTATTAGGTGTGATTTTACGTAAATAAACAGTATTATTGTTATCATAGCCATTTGGCCACTGAGGCATTTAATTACAATTTTTATGATACCAAATCATGCGAGTAGTCGGAAGTGATACGCCATATAAAATTATTATTATATCAAAGATCTGAAGAGCATGTCATAACAATGATGCAAAGTACTTGAAACCATATAAACGTGTGTGTGTGTGTGTGTGTGTGTGTGTGTGTGTGTGTGTGTGTGTG
>NW_020653337.1:14229248-14383525 GCF_003589595.1 Hyposmocoma kahamanoa
TACAGTCGAATTGAGAACCTCCTCTCTTTTTTAAGTCGGTTAAAAAGTAAGTCAGTTAAACATATCACAATTAGTACATATTTCGTTGTAATACCCACACATTCAATACAGAGGATCATTTAGTGATACATTGTTTTTTATGGGGTATAACTAAATAATCGTTCATTACGCACAGACCAAGTTGGAACTCTGAATAGCAACATCTCTAGCAAGCCACCGTTACACAGTTTAAACTAATATAAACACGTCTTCAATTTCATATCATTTTTTAAACACCACACTTTAAAAATAATGCCGCGTGTAAAAACCCGCTCTATGCAACGCGAGTGTATTGCGAGATCATGCTTATGTGTACGTCAGTACACGACGCGAGGCGGGCGTGCGCACAAACAAGCCGTGCTGCTACATCATCTTCTTATACTATGATACTACCAGATACTACGCTCAGCCACACACAGCACATTAATATATATATCTACATTATATTTCGCGCTAATTTGAAATAATAGTGTCATTTAGTCAAGTTAATATTTCAGTATTTAAAAAGCCGCGGTAGCCTACTGCCTCTCAAGCAGAGGCCGTGGGTTCGAATCCGGGTTCATCATCTGAGCTTTTCGAAATTTATGTGCAAATTTACTACTTATACGCTTTTCGATAAAGAAAAACATCGTAATGAAACCTGCACGTTAAAGAATGTTCACAACCTTCGGAAAACCGTCACAAAATGTTCACAACATCCGCTGTGGCCTAAAAACCCCTTGAAGGCAGACCCGTGCATGATGCGTGCATGATGATGATGTGTATATAGTTTAGTAGCAGTAGAGCTCCTTGTGAAAGAGTCCGTCCAGAGATGTACTGCCACCATACCTATTTCTGCCGCCAAGCAATAATGTCAGCATTACTGTGTTCCGGTTTTGAAGTGTAAGTAAGGGTGCTGATGAAATTACAGGCCCATGGGACTTGTGAACTTATGTTCCTGGGTGACGGGCGCAGCGGCAGTGCCCTTCAGATCTTTGCGATTTAAAGCTCAGAAGGCGGGTAGCTTACCACCAGGCGCACAACTAGTTCGTCCCGTCCCTTGACATAATAAGAAAATATAAAAAAAGTTAATGTATTTAGAAATGTCTGCCCTTTTTACTCGTGAATCAAAAAAAAATTTAATAAAAAGACATTTAATTTCAAAAAAACGTTCTCCTCGCTTTTTCCCTTAAACTTACGCCATAAACTAAGCTACTGTTTACCGCTGAAACCCTTGAAGACGTTTTAACAACGGTTTGGTCTGGCATATACACTCTTTGATCTTAGCGACACTCCGCCGAACTTGTTTGAACATTTTTGATTACTTATTTATTTATAATTCGTGTAGGTTCTTCGTAGCATGACATAATAATGTGTGTTAAAGTGGACAGGATCAAAGTTACAAAGTTTGGTTTTGTATTTTTATATAATTATGTATTATATATAATATAACGGTGTCTAAGTTTAGGTTTCACAATTGTTGTGAAATTGTGAAAAATTGTGATTAACTAATGATAAGAGTAAATTAATTACCTCATTAGTTAAAGACACTCTTTAAGGGTATAAATATAAAATTTCATGTAATTGTCATCATTAGTATTCAAGTTATCAATACGAGAAGACAACTACAATGACAGACGCCACAATGTTGACGAAAATCGAGCACCGCGCAGTGATTAAATTCCTTACAAAACAAGGAAAGACTCAAAAAGTTATTCATGAAGAAATGGTGGCTGTTTATCAAGATTCTGCTCCTTCATTATCTACTATTCAGAAGTGGTCTAGTGAATTTAAACGGGGTAGAGAGAGTATTGAAGGCAACCCCCGTGCTGGAGGGCCGGTAAGTGCCACTTCTGAAGAAAACGTCAAAATTGTCGAGAATCTTGTATTGGAAGATGCCCGTATCAGAGTGAAAACATTAGCAGAAAAGACTAAGCTATCCGTGGGTACCATTCACACTATCCTTCATGAACATCTGAATCTTTCAAAAGTCAGTGCAAGATGGGTGCCGCAAATGCTCACGCCGCTTCAGAAACAAGTTCGAGTTGAGTGCAGTAAGGGGTTTTTGGAGCTCTGTAGCGAAAATCTGAGTGCAATTTTTGAACGCGTTGTCACCGGTGATAAAACATGGATTCATCACTATGATCCTGAGAGTAAGCAAGAGTCCATGCAGTGGCATAAAAAAGGAACAGACCCACCGAAGAAGTTTAAAGTCTGCCCATCCGCCGGAAAACTCATGGCCACAGTGCTTTGGGATTTTAAGGGAATTTTACTGATCGAATACACAAAAATGGGTCAAAGTATTACTACCGCAGCTTCCGCAAACAGCCTACGCAATTTGAAGGACGCTATAAAGGAAAAAAGACCTGGAAAATTGACCGCTGATGTCTTGCTTCTTCACGACAACGCGCCGGTTCACACAGGGCGCGTTGCCAAGGCCGCTGTGAGGAATTGTGGATTTGAAGAAATCACTCATCCACCTTACAGCCCTGACCTGGCCCCCAGTGATTAGTTTTTGTTCCCAAATCTAAAGAAAGATCTTCGGGGTAAGCATTTTTCCGACGATGAAGAGTTGAAGGAGGCATTTATTTCTCTCGTGAGTTTGGGCTTAATTTGTGATCGTCTATGTGTGTGTCCATGGCACCCGCGATACAGGGTTTCCCTGGTGCGTGATGAGTGTTATTATATGTTTTAATTAGATACTTAATATAAATATAGGCTGTACATCGAGATCATTTTATTAGTGATCATTGTCCTGCACGAATTCTGAGACTGATAATGTTTATAATACCAAGTGACGAGACGAACAAGTTTTGCGCCTGGTGGTAAGCGACACGCCTATTCATAACAGTTGCAGTGCCACTCAGAGCTTTAAATCGCAAAGATCTTAGTCCCTCCCCTTGAGATATAAGTTTACAAGTCCTATGTACCCGTAAATTCATCTGCACCCTTAACGTTCCAAGCCGGAACGCAATAATGTTCACATTACTGCTTGGCGGCAGAAATAGGTAAAGTGGCAGTACTTCCCGGGAGGAACAACAAGCTCTACTGCTACTTTTTTAACAAAAAATGTCAAAAAGAGAAGCTGTGTTATTGCACTTTAAACTGGTAACAAGTTATTCATCACTACAATTAAGCATCGAAGAAGTAGATTGCTTCGTATTAACACCCGTTTGGATATCATTTGGATACAAACCCAAGCAGCACACCCATATCTAAATATATATATACTATAAGATATCTAATAGAATTTAATTCGATTGAATATTTTAAGAGTTCAAATTTCCTCTAGATATCTCGAAGAAGGTTTCTAGATAATTTAAAGTAAAAGTGGGCACAACTTTATTAGTAGATATAGATATAGAGACAAGAGTGCTTTAACAAACTATCTGTAGGTAGTGTTAAGAGTGATTCTTATCTATTTTCTCAAGTAACCTTTCTAGAATGCTACAAGACCATTTGTAGAATAATAACGTACACACTCAACATAGCCCCGCACTAGGGAAACCCTGTGTTGCGGGTGCCATGGACACACACAGACAACCACAAATTACACCCAAACTCACGAGAGAAATAAATGTAGGCCATACAAATATTTCTCCCGGCCCGGGAATCGAAACTGGGACCTCTGCGTGGCAGTCCGGCATGGTAACCATTCGGCCACAGAGGCAGTTATTTGTAGAATGTAGACAGTTTTTAAATTATTTATAGTCTGTGATAGTTTTCTTAGTAATGCTACTTTAAAACCGTTACTAAAGCGTTAGAAACATTAACGCAATTCTCTTAATACTAATAGATTTCAAGTTTACTGGCTTACAAAATATAAACTATAAAAATTGCAACATGGCGAAATTAGATATAATATTTCTGACTTTGTCGTGCAATGTTTAATCGGTTAGAAAGCGTGAATTGACGTGCGACTTTAAATACATTGTGAAAAGTGATCTGTCATAAAAGTAATGCGCTCGCAAAATTTTAAATATTTGTGTATAAAATATAAACTTAATAAAATTATAGTTATCGATTTTCGGTTTTAAATATTTATACAAAGCTTAAATATACAAAATAACTCGTAAAACAAACCATTTCCAAGAAGTTCTAGGCTTTTTCAAGCAAATTTCTACTTAGATTTACTTTTTAAAAAGAAAAGAAGTTTTTCTCGGCTATTTCATAGTTATTCTTTAAAAATAAAAATGGTGATAAGAATTTAAAGCTTTTTCAAAACACTATTGAGAGCATTTTGTCTATAGCTGTATCTATAGAAACACTTTAGAATACGAAAAGATTATTTTTACTTGCTTTAGGCAGTTAATCTTGTAGAAGAATATTCACTCCTATGAAGCTTTTATGATTGTCTACAAATTGCGATGTTTCTAAGCGATTTTGTCTTTTGACAGTATTACAAAACCTTTATAAAAGTTATAGGGAATAGTGAGCGTATTATGCAATAAAAAACTTTTCAAAACGCTAGGTCGAAAAAACAATTTTAAAAATTCAATTTGTCGCAAAAAAACGTTATTCTGTATAATAATATGGAATGTGTTATATGTGGCTAAAAAGGTGGATAAATTCCCTATCATATAAATATAAGGAATATTTTAATGGCATACCTAACTCATGATGGTAGAAATTTTGAAAAAAAAATTTTTATTTTTTTTTTTATTTTTTTTAGGTTATTTCTTCACGCCAACCACATTTCACACAATGATTTGACTGTATTCTATTGATAGACGGCACAATACACACACACAACATTGAAGTACAGAAGTTTACGCGCTCATTTCAATTGTTTTTATCACTTCTTATTTATTTGTCAACAAACATAACCGGCCATGACCGGCTCGCTCGCGAGTTACGACTATTACCCTATATATATATATATATAGATAGGGGTAATAGTCGTAACTCATCAATATATATGTATATAGTATATATAGTATCCAGCGTTGCCAATTTGTGGGGAATTCCCCAAATTCTGGGGAATTTCAACAAGATTGGGGATTTTGTGGAGATTGGCGCTATGTGAGGAAAATGTGGGGATTCTAATATTTTATCATTTTGTTTAATCTATCAATTGATGATGCGTCGCTAGGTTGATCGTTACTGTTAGAAACAATTTGATGGACTATATCGACGTGTTTTTCAACATCGCACATCCCTCGTATTATTAACAAGCAGCTTAAATAGTAATAATAGTAATAACGCACACACTCAACATAACATATAAATAGAATTATAATTAGAGCACTTGGTTCTGAATTGTAAAATTACCATTCGGTGCGTGTTGAGTTCGCGACTCTTTCTCCTGCTTAGGCCGGTCCCCGGTATGAAGCAAAACAAAATCAGCTATTGAAAAAAAAGCCGAGCAGTTGGTACTTCCACACCACAACTTACCACTCGTCAACTTTAAATATTAAATGTAGGTCGAAACTCATTGATTATTTCTAACATTAACATAGTGTCACTAAATGCACGACAAATAATCAATTTACTTAATTTTGTACGGCAAAGAAAATTTTTTTTTTCAAAGACAGATTACTGTTGAATCTAATTAAAATAAATAAACGATTTAAGGTCATCTAATTTTATAATTAGTTTTACATTTTACATTCTGTTTACATTCACAGCAAACGTAATAGATTATTATATTTTGAGTTTCTTAATTGTTTATTATATTAGGGGTTAAAGTATGAAATTGCCGTTTTATTGCAATAGGTTCTTTGAATTTTCATAGAATCTTCATGGTTTGAGGTTTTCGAATGAAACTTTTTTCAAATGGTTTCTGTGATTTTTTTTTTTAAATTTGAAACATTTGAATATCGACTTTCAATTGTTTTTGTTATTCAATTTAGACAAGAAAGATGGATACTGCGAAAATTCGAGTGATTTTTGAATACGAGTTCCGACGCGGAACTAACGCGGCAGAAACAGCCCGCAATATCAATGCTGCGTTTGGAGAGGGGTCTACTAATGAACGCACCGTGCGATTTTGGTTTAAACGCTTTCGTGATGGAAATTTCGACTTAAAGAACGAGCCACGAGGAAGACCGCCCACACAGGTGAATAACGATGAATTAAGAGAGATAGTGGAAGCCGATCCTAGTCAAACTGCCCAGGAATTAGCGGCATGGTTTAACGTTACCTTACCCACAATTGACTCACTTGCGTCAAATCAATAAAATAAAAAAATACGAAAAATGGGTGCCTCATGATTTGACTGATCTGCAGAAAGAAACGCGTGTTGAAACTTGTGTTGCCTTGTTGAACCGGTACAGAAATGAAGGAATATTGGATCGAATTGTAACATGTGATGAAAAGTGGATTCTTTATGATAACCGGAAAAGAAAAATGCAATGGCTGACCCCAGGTCAAATGCCACAACAGTGTCCTAAAGCAAAACTTACCAATAAAAAGGTAATGGTAACTGTTTGGTGGTCTCAGCATGGTGTTATTCACTATAGTTTTCTCCGATCTGGCAATAACGGCAGATGTCTATTGTGCCGAACTCCGAACCATGTTGACAAAACTAGCAGTAAAACAGCCCCGACTCATGAATCGATCGACGACAACGCGAGACCTCACACAGCACGAGAAACCATTTTGACCCTTCAGGAACTGCAGTTAGAAACCATTCGTCATCCTCCGTATTCACCAGACCTTGCTCCAACGGACTACCATTTTTTTCGTGATTTGGACAATTATCTACGTGACAAGAAGTTTTCTTCCCAGGAGGCAGTACAAAATGCTTTCACACAGTTTGTGCAGTCTAGATCGTCGGAGTTCTATCGCAAAGGCATTAATAACCTTCCCATTAGATGGCAGCAATGTATAGATAATAATGGCAACTATTTTGATTAAATAAATTTGTTAAAAATTTAAAAAATAAACAATTTAGATTTTCAGTACAAATCGGCAATTTCATACTTTAACCCCTATTATTTTTAAGAGATGTATTTCTAATAAATAATGAAAACTCGAGATGTGGGGAATTGGTGGGAAATATGAACTTTGCTCTCCCCAAATTTGGGGATTTTATCCGTGATTTTTGGGGATTTTGAACAATTGGCAACGCTAATTGTATCGAATGATGTTACTTAATATCCAAGATTCACCATTTCCACCAGATCTTTTAATATTCTGTACTTTATCCATTTTGGACGTTGTAAGAATTTATCTTTTACAACGTCCAATAGAGTAAAAATCCTAATTGTAGTATTTTTTAAATAAAATCTACTGAAGTCGCGCTATAACGTGTTTGTCAATAAGTACAAACACTACAGAATGTCTATAAATTAAATATATCTAGAATAAACTTAGGAACACTAGTTTTTACTGGATGTGTATAGAACAATTTTACTAAAAATATTCAGTTGTTCTACAGATTAAATAAAATAAAATATAAAATATAATAAATAAAATAGGGACTATAAGAGTAAATCTTAAGAGAGATTAAACTTAATTAAGTTGTTTGGTATTGAGAAGGTTTTAAAATTTGGACTTGAGTGAAATAAGTCTATAACAACAATTTCTTTTTTCTAAAAACATTTATAGAGAACTATTGTCTAAATCTATACCATATTAAGACTGTTTATAGATATAACAGTTTTAAGGCATATAAAGTGTGCTCCTTGGGAAGTCTCAGGTAAGAAGAGTAAAATACGTCATACAATAAATCAGAACCTGGAAACAAACAAAATTTACATGCATCACAAGAAGTGAACACTGGCGCAGCAGAGAGACTTATCTTGCTAAAACGATTCCCACATAAATAAAGCTCATCGGATATGAAACCGTATTTACATAAGAAAAATATAAAGAGGCCTAAACGATAGGTCCATAAGGGCGGCGTATCGGGGCGTATCTATTCTGTACGCGGCGCACGTCCACGGGGCCTGCGCGTTTAATAACAATACGAAATATCAGTTCGTTCCTTCGATCGCAAATCTACGTCAATAACATATCCAATAGTAGCGCGTGCTAGCGCTCAATTCATTTCGTCATAATCTAATATGGCAGGGCACGTTTCCCGCCTAAATCTTCCGCCACATGTCGCCAAGATGGCCGACCGCCCGAAACTAAAGAAAAAGGAGATCACGAATCGGTAATATCTTTCGAGTCCATAAACTTAAACGTTTATTTGCAGCGATATTTTGTCCTTTTGCCGATATTGCTTTAGTATGTAAGCACTGGATACGGTTTTGGCGATAAGTTCAAATGAATTTAACATAACAGGGTAGATTTCAGTTTGCCCTGGCAGACTGGACATGCCGTCGTTATCAACGATTTTGCAACGGTAATACGAGTAATATAGTAGCAATTCCTTCCAGGCTCTACTTAAAGCTTTAAATTAACTTTTCAGGGAAAATGACTACATTTTGTTCAATCACTATTGAGTATTTCTGGAAATGCACTACCCTCTTTGGAGACATTGCCGTAAGACTATTAGGGTGTTCGTGAGGGGCCGCCGACGTGGCCACTATTCGTGCAAATAGAGGTGGAATTGCCGCAATTAAGGAGCTTTCTAATGCATTGATTGATCAATCATCGAACACCGATCGAAGGAAGTGCTGCTTTGTCTGCGGAGGCGATTGTCTGCGGACGTGTTCCCTGAACATTTTCATTTGTTGCAAACACCGAGAAAACGCAGAGGTGACACACATATCTACATGTAGCCATTAAATATATGAATTAATAATTATACTTTTAGACAGATACATCGAAAGTAGTTGTTAGAATTTAGTAAATATTATAAGACTACAAAAGCTTTCTTACAAACTGTGACTTTACTGCCGCTTCAGAATAAGTGAAGTAGAATTTCATAAATCGGTTAAAGTATTTCGGTTATAATACGTAGTACCTATGTACCTACTCCCTCTGCAAGTTACTTGTTCTATAGCAATTGGTAGTGATTTCGAGCGGTCCGTCGTTGTAGAGACTAGTGATTTCAGTGAGATTTGTTCTACTGCCGACCAATGTCTTCGCCCGCATCCTACAGATTCATAGAACTACCTGTGATAGATGAAGTTTTGTAGAGCTATATTGTCTTTATAAAATTTACACATCAATTTATTATATAGGGTGTTTCAATAAGAACCTTGTTTTGTAAATCAAAATCAAACAATAAATTGAGATGGCAATGATTCAAATTTTATTATATTAGAAAAAGTCAAGTTTGACAATTATGAATGAAAAATGATATGATATGTCCACCACGACCACAGTTACAGATGTCGATTCTTTCATCAAAGTTTTTAATCACTTTTTGACAAAATGGTGGGTCTATTTCGTTAATCACTTCACGAATTTTGAGTTTTAAGGCTGCAATCGAGTCGATTGGCTCCGTATAGACTCTGTCTTTAACATAACCCCATAAAAAATAATCCAGTGGAGTTAATTCACATAATCGAGCTGGCCACTTAACGGCTGAGTTTCGTGAAATTATGCAATCGGGAAATATGGTTTACAATAAATTCATTAAATTATTGATGATATGGATATCACTAACATGTGCTTTCAACAAGACGGTGCCACAAGTCACACAACCACCGAAACAGTATATATATAAAAATTAATTGTTTCATTTTGATTTACAAAACAAAATTGTTGTTGAAAAACCCTTTACTACAGTGAAAACTACAAATGTTTCACCTATGTGCTTAAGTTTGTTACTTACAAAATTTGTTAAGTCACATTTTTTTTACATCAGTGACCCATAGTACATAGTACACATTTCGTGATTTATTTTTGGTCAGGATTGGTTGTCAGCCTTACAATGAGTAAACTGAAGCGAGCAAGAACTACCTAGATATGGAAATTAATGCGACGCCGGGTGCAGCATTAAACATAATTATGCTGTTAGTTTTGAAACTTCTGTTTCTAACATTTTCTGCCGTCATAAAATTCAAGAATCTCTTCAACTGCGTACTGCAACTGCCTGTACCTCAATACCTCTTGAGCATTGTCCGTCGGCAAGATGTAAGGGTCGACGGTCACGTGCGCTTGGTATTGATTTCCATTTAATTCGGCGCGTGCTTGCTGGTTGCTGCTCGACAGCACTCATCAACGACAAATTGCACCCGGCTTCATTCCTATTGATTGAAGGGTACACATGGACTTTTTGCTTCGTGTTTTCTTTTACTATTGTCTTTGTGATCACTTTAATTTGTCAAGAATTTATTGGATCGTAAATATTCTATAGACCACAGAAAATAAAACATTATTTTAAGTGCAATAAACTTTATTATTTGAAATCCTTTTGAAAATAATCCAAATAATTTGTAGTTGTGTTTTATTTTAAAAACAGTCAACTATAATTTGTTTTGTAAGTTTTGAGGGGAGAGTTGTTAATATATATAGTCGTTATAGAAGTATTTGTAAAATTGGCAGTAATTTAATTATTGAGTTTTCAGGTTTTCGCCATTCCAATAGTTATAATAAGTGATGGTTGAAGGTAAATATGTCTTAAAATAGCTACCTATTCGTACCGCACAGAGCTTTTTATATAAAAAATAGTAATGGATAAATGTAACATTGTATTCAAACAAAATCGAAGAAAGAAGAATCAGTAGTTGTTTCAGTAGTGGCCATAATTGTACGTTATTGCTCTGATGAAAGGTATCTCGACTCAAATATTGCGTTAGACACAACACAATGACGTGCGTGACTCCATTCTCCGTCGTCAATACCGCACCTCGCCAGCTCGTCCAGCCGATTGCTTAAGTTTTGTTTTCTTAAAATTACTATGTAGAACATTATAATTTTTAGTTCTATTAATACATTTTTTTTATAGTAACGAATACGGATGTTTAAAATTTAGAAGTTACGGGTATTACAAAAGTTCACTAATTGAATGTCGTCGATTGAAGCGTAAACCTTTATTTGATCAATTACTTTTAGATACCTTTTTTTGCGCAGGAAAATTGCCTTTTTATATTGGTCAGTAAATTTCGAGATGGCTTACGCCGCCCAAAAATTAATTGATCGGATCTCGTTTCTCGCAGGAAACAGCGCGGAAGAGTTTTAATTAGCGAGAAAAAAAGGCACCACAAAACTTCCGATGTAAAAAACCGGGAGACAAGGGTGGGCGTAGCAAGGAATAAAAATCTCCCGCTCGTAATGCGGGCAACATTTGTGTGAGGAAGACGCTCAGTAATGGAAGACAAATTTCAATATAATTTGCAATACATAAGCGTGTTACTTTAATAGCCCAGAACCACCCTTCAAATTAAACGGGGCTTAAGTTTTATTTTATTTTTTCCTCCTCGGTTGGATCGTGTTGCGGGCGCGTAAGTAAGGCGCGGGGAGGCCTGGGCGCAGGCCGCAGCTCGCGGCCTCAGGGCGCCGGGAAAAAATATAATCCGGACAAATTAATTGCTCTACTGGCAATAGTGGCGGGCTGAGATGCCGCCAAATCAAATTAAGGACGCGCTATAAAAACCAAATTAGTGCCCGCTTTAACCGTGGAGGGTATTTAGTTACAAGACGTTAGTTCAAATCCTGCCATTTTCATTAACAATAAATATCCCCCGCAACCGCGCAGAATCCTTATTGTTTTACTTTTTACACCCTTGTGTCCCGAGCGGGATATAGAGCGGACAACGTCTTGCACTGAGGCTCACGCTAATTTGTTCTTTTTGTTTACTTATTTACAGGGCGAAGGTAATAAAAATTTGTGTTGCGCGAATTGTATGAACTTTAAATTTTATATGGCCGTCGGTGCTGGGGCGAGTTTTGCATTTAATTGGTAAAAATTTAGGGTCGGCGAAGCACTTCTGTGCGGATTCTTAAACTAATTGAGCGGCTGTTACAACTTTTTTCGTTTAATATGAAAAAGAAAGTTGGGTATACCGCACGGAAATGCTGACAGAAAACAACGAGATGCCCAAAAAGATATGTTGAGCTATTTAAACCGAAGCTAATCCTAAAATAAGTTGATAGTCTGTTGTGCCCCGGCTTGGTCATACTTCAAGCGCAGATGCAGTTATCACGAAGGGGTGAATTTGTTGACTTTTTTTGGCACGTTGAGCCCTAATCACAGGCGATGCACTGTATCAGAGGGCGGCGGTAATCTAAAACAATAAGCTAGCACCGTCATTAGTGAGCCAACCGTTGCGTTTCGGTTTCGTAATGTGGCGATATTACGTCCCTATTTATTATAAATTCACAGCTAGATTGGACGCCGTGATACCATCTTATTATGGGTGTGTTCATCATCATCATGGTGACCCTTTTGGTTGTCTTACAATCTTCATTACACGTCCTGACACCCCAAACCATTAATTTGGTCTTGGAACTAAACTTTGTGTTTCATTTATTCTAACATTAAGTTGTTAATCTTTGAAACTTTCATGTTTTTATTCGCATCGTCACAAGATTTTCTTTCTTTAATAGCAATGTGTGTAACTATGTATATGCAATACAGTTTTTGATAAGTGAAATGTCGAGTCCGCTGTAAAATGGTGCTATAACAAATTATTGGACATGCCAAAGTATCTTGTAACGTAAGTTCCCTCAAGATAAATGCGTGTAGGAAATTGGGATCGAGATTAATTCGCTCAATCAGCGACTACCCGCCTAATGATAGCCTACCAAATCACTTTGTGCTTAAATATTAATTTAACTTTTTGTGCCTAATCGCGACTTGAACGGTAATTTAAACAAGTTATTTGGAGGTTCTATGGAAACCTAAAAAGTAAATGAGATAATCTCCTGAAATTGGCTAACATCAGTACATAACTGCGAGACTTCGTATAATAAAACTATGACAAATCAGAAGAACTTAATTGTTATTATACAAAAAAGTATCAGTGTCGACATTGGTGCCTTTTTTCATATGCTTCAAACTATAATGACATATTGGTGTAATATTTTGTTTAATCGCCCAGTTGTTTGTTCGGCGTCATTACAGGGGCTGAAAAGCCGACAGCCGAATATCGTAATTATATTATTAAAATTACCGCGATGATTGCAGGAAACCTGTTATTTAACGTTGAGTAGATACGATCTTATCGCGCGATCCTAATACCATACGTGAGGATATTATCGTTCTATCTGCCGAAATCACCCGGTGTCGGTGTACAGGGCATAGTCGCCACCGGCACATGGTTGCGCTTAGCAATTCATATACAGAGTGTTGACAATAATATAGCAATCTTTCAGCTGGTGTCATTGACGGTCAAGCACTTACAAGGAGTTGATGTGATCTGGGCAAATACGTTTTAAGTGAAGCCGTGATATAGTAACGGCATTCAAAGTTAACTTTTGGTTTTTGTTAGTAGTTAGGTATACAAAATTTGTATTTGTTTTAAGAAATTAATAGCTTTCTGAGTGTAATCACAAAAGGCGTAAAACAATTTGTCACGATGTGGCAGCAAACAAACGCCACGCCTACTCGGCGTAGCACCCTGTATAAATCGTTATTATCGAGACAAAGCGGCGATTCGTCTATCACGATAATCTGTGGGCTACTCATTTCAATTCTGTGTTGTGTAAACGCCCTAATGGATGCCGGTAATGTGACACGCTTGACGATTTTACTCACAAATTGTACGAAACTCTATTACAATCTAATGACAGCCACCGTCTAATTGCAAGGTTATTACGTTTTGTTGTGTAGCTGAGTTAATGATAGTGGCGGCTAATTATTGGGCGAGGTGAAACCCTGAAGATGTGTCGAATTGAATTGTCGGCGGTAATGACGGTTGCGGACGGCCCGCGCCTGCGGCTAGCGGATGTGAGCTCTCGAATTATCCACATATCAATGGACCCATACGTTAATTTTTAATTGTGTCAGCCTGCTAGCGGTAAGATGATTACTAGGTGTGTGGATGTTTATATTATCTTGACGGCGATGAAAATAAATATTTCCGTGTTGATTTACATCTTACACTTACATCGCAAGCAGATGTTTAGCTTAGAGATTAAACTTTCTAATGAAATCATTCCGAGCCGTAATAATTTAACAGAGAATATAGACATTAAGTAGTTAAACTTTACTACATGATACTATTTTGGCCCTATATGTGCACTAAGGCCCGGCGGAAATCATTATTTCATACTTAGTTATTCTCATGTATACATGCAGCGTCGGTAGCGGTATTACCCACGGCAGCAGGTCGAACGAAAACTCGTTTGTAGCTGTCACGACTGTCATCAGGTGGATTTCACTCGGCATGAAATATGGAAACGCGTAATTCACCTTATCGCCCGATCTCACCAAAGATCTGGAGCGACGAACACATTTCGTGAATAATTTAACAGACAATGGACTGTCAACTATTTTTTATTCTATTATTTCGGTATTACGACCACTCTGTCACGAGAAAGTATCATTTGGTTGGTAATAACATTTAAAATGTTTTGCGTGAAACTCGTAAACAGCTGTGGATCTACATTATTTTATTGTTCATTTAAACAAATGTTTTATTAAAGTAATTTCTTTGTGTTGTAGGTGCAGTAATGTTCAATTATATAAGCACGAGTGCCATTCATCACTGAACCTACAGTGTAATGAATGTATAAAGCATATTAAGAAATACCTCCAGTTTTAACTACCTTCAAATAAAACAAACATCAGTCGTAATATAGTGTTGTAAATAAGCTTTTTCGTATTCAAATAGGAAACTTTTACCTCTGAAATGGTCTATGTAAGCGGATTTCCGCGTGTAGGTGCGGTTGCGGTATCCGACCTTTTATTTTTGCTGCGTCGCCTGAGACTATCCTGAATAGCCCGGAGAGTCCCGGATTGATTTACGGGACGAAGTGCGAGATGCCGACCCGACCCGGCTTAGGCACGGCTAAGCTGCGCCCGGGGATTACGCAAAACACTGGCCGCACGACATGTGACGTATGCCGAATTGAGAACAAACAATTCTGTTCTGTAACTTTTCCATCTTCTAAGGTAACACAGGACTGTCTGATCTAATCGAATAACATCTTATATATAGGTTTCGAGCCTAAAAATAATACATAATATAAAAAAAATGCAACACAATTATGTATTCTGTACAACGATGTTAAACATCTTCAATTATTTCGAAACTCGTTGATTTTAAGATCATAAAAAAATATAAAATTAAGTCACAAATCGCTTAAAAAGAGTTTGCTTAAAATTTTGATTGTAATGGTAATAAAATCCTTCTTACCGTCTGTCGGTCAGATACGATCGGGAGTTTAATTTTAAATCTTGCTTTTTTGTTTAAGTTATTACACCTATTAACTGAGAAGTAAGAAGACACGTTCAGCCATTAAAGGCAGCGGAGGCAGCGGGCGGGCCGAAGCGCGGGATATTATCGCGCCGCTTGTTGCCCGCGTAAAATAATAATGGCCGAACTTCCGGTGCCGCCGGCGCGGAAAACTTAAGCGAAAAAGGCGGGAAACGCCCTCGACCCCGCCGGTAACTTGGTTAACCGCTCAAATGTGACGTCACTTAATTTATTAACACATTCCTACCGCTGGCGAGAAGTAATTCACAGGTATAACGACACTTTTTCAGTTCTCTGCTACGTGCTACAAAAATTCGTAGAGCCTCCGCGCCGTAGGCGAATGATTGTTACTTTTCTTTTAAATTATTTTGTCGCTAATGTCTGAAACGTTTATTACGAACGTACAGTTAATTATAGTAAAGCCTTTTAGTGTCATGTGTATGGGATATAATAATAATAATAATACTTTATTTCGGACCAAAAACAATTATCCATAGTTTGTTAGTAAAGAACTTAGGAATAAGATTAGTATGATGCTATTCAAATGCTACAATTGAAATAAAATAAGATAATATTAAAATAAATTAAAATTATACAATTAAAATTCAAAAAATATACAACCGCGAGTAATTACGACATTAAATATAAAATTGAGATTGTTTAAATATAAAATTGAAATTAATCTAACACATTTATGTAAACTTAAACTAAACCGCCACGTGAAGTTTTATCCAGTGGGCCTGGATGGGGCAGTCAATTTTATCTGCCACAACTTTCAGAATGCTGTTGGGGACCCACGCTCACGTCGCCAAAGAGAAGCAACCCGCTTCCTCAGAATGGCTTGAAGCCATCTGAGCGTGTCTCAGCGAACATGCCTGAAGCGCTACAGTGTCGTGGTAGCCCCAGCAACGTCCTAAACGCGTTGCTATATTGTACCCTCAGCGTATTTAGGGTCAGCTTATTATACTTCACCCATAGGCTACACGTGTAGAAGGTTTGACACGAGTATATTTGATCTGCCTGTAAGGGCTCTCCGTTCTCTCTCTATATCCACCAGATCGGACTGATCATCTGTCACTCAGTGACTCAGGTATTTAAATTTAAAAACTCTAGTAAGCTCACTGCCACAAAGGGAGACCGGCGGTACAACGCCCACTTCTCCACCTCGCGGCTTAAACACCAGATGCTCACTTTTCTTTGTATTATACCTTGGGCATAATACAAAGAAACAGAGAAGAAACAGCATAGCTTTAACATATCTTAAGTAGCTCACGGAGGGCACATATTGATGGGCTCAGCAGCACCATGTCGTCTGCATAGCTGATATTGTTAACTATAACGCCATCCAATGAGCAGCCATCATTAATACTACAGAGCTCACCAATCAATGCATTTACATACAGGTTGAAGAGCTTAGGTGACGTTAAACCCCCCTCCCTGCCTTACCCCGCATCCCAACCTCTATGGTTCCGACAGCGACCCAGCCTACTTAACATTGTTGATATGGTTTCGATACCAAAACTCGAAAAGCCCAATAATCTCAAACGGGAGATTTGTCTCACAACTCAGCTTATGCCATAACACGTCATGCGAGACCATATTAACTCTTGTGAAAACACAACACTCCATCCCCGGAGAACAAAATGATAATCGCAACAAAGTAATATTTCACGAAAAATAAAAAACATGTTTTCATTGACAAGTTCTTAAAGACTGAACGTAGGTAGTTTAATAGTTGCTTTAAGGGAATAATATTGTTTGTGCATTCTATATTACAAATGAAACAGCCGTTAGTTAAGCCAAAATGGAGATATTTCAATAATAAATAATTAGCCAAAATCAATCATCATGTTGGATTTATATTGTGGGTTAGCATTTTATTCTCGTTGTGTCGAAGCCGAAAACAAGTATTGCACCGTTGACTTATCATTTTTTTCTACGGGTTGCAATAGTACAAGTAGCGAAGATAATAATTACATATAATCTTATTCTCGTAAACAGTAAAATATTTTTTGGAAAGGTCTTTTATTCTGCTGTTACAGTGAAACTACGATATGATAATCAACTTTTGTGTATATTTATTTATTATACGAACAGCCCGAACAGTTTGAAATGGGAATAAAATATGAAAACTGTGTGTTTATTTCTATTAATCTTAATTTCGCGTAATTATCTTTACGAGAACATAATTCTATTGTCATTTGTCATATTAATAAGCATTATATGTAATTCTGTTGGTTTGCCAAATAAATAAATCATATAACCTTATTCTTGTGCACTTGGGCATGGGTAGAAAATTTGAATAATATTGTATTATTTTGTCACGAAAAAAATTTAAAAGATGTATTGGTACCTAAATATCTTAAATATGACATAACACTAGAACAGTGATGATGGCAGTTGCCTTTTTGTTCTCCGGGGATGGCGAACAATATAGCTTTTCTAAATTTCAGTATCACTAGAGAACAAGCCTATAAATCAACCGCACGCTGCGTCCACTTCAAAAAGTACAAATTGAAACTTAAAACTGTGAGTCAGGGCAAACAAGAGTTGCTGGAAAATCAATAGTTCAAACCACAGAGAATGGGCTTGCTCGAATAAATACTGAAACGGTGACTATCCAATAAAACACGTGAATCGTTTACAATTAAAGCTTTAAATCGGCAATAGGTGTTGCCATAAATTGGAGGAGAAAACAATCAGCGGACGCGCGTCGTTCGCAATTAGCAGCGCGAGGCTCGATAAATTTGCATTAATGCCCTCGAAAAATCCGAGCGGCAATAATTTTCACGTGCCATGTGTTGTATAGCACACTAGGCTGAGTACTCACCCAGCCTGACGCGCACCTATATTGTTTTTTGCTGTATCCAATGGTAGGCGATAAATATTGGACTTTTGTTTTTCAATTTGGTGACATGTAAGACGGTGTCACATAATGGAATTTTTTATTTAGTACTTGGTTCACGAGTATAGACATAAATTTATTTTAAGTCTTTTGTCTCTAACAACAATGTCATTGTCTATTTACCTACATGGTGTTTAAATAATTTAATGACATTTATAATGTCTTAGGCAGCGGTTAATAAAACGAAGTTTGACCTTGACTAAGCAAAAACAGCGGGCTAAGCATTTTTATCCCATTTACAAAATCAACTATGCACAAGTTTAAGCGGGAAATTACGAAGTAAACTCAAAATGTCATTTTATTCTTTGCTTAAACTTAGGCCAAGTTCGTTTTGTAAATACGAAAAACTTATCGAGTTCTTAGGTTTTCGCGATTGTTTTCAGATCTAAGCCGTGAATTTAATTTTTCAAACAAACCAACGTTTTGGGCCCTTTACAGCTCACATGGTCACGGCTGACTTTTGCTGCAAACGTTAGTTTGTTTCAAAAAACAAATATACGCGATTTAGATCCGAAAAAATGGTTTAATTTTGTGTACGAAAAACTTGCTTAGTTCCTTTTTGCTTACTCGAATTCAAAGTTCGTTTTATAAATCTCTGCCTAATTTTTTATTGTACGTCACGTACATTAATATGTTTTTTATGATACATCATAAAATCTCACAAATCAGAAGAGCACTGCCATTGCGCCTGAGACATAAGTTGACAAGTTCCATGTGCTTGGTATTTTTTTTTTGGTACCCTTCAAAACCGAAACACAGTAAAGCTTACATTACTACCTAGTGGCAGTACTGCCCTGAACGAACGCTTCAAATATACAGGTAGCATAGTTAATATATAAGAAAATACTTAATTGTTTCATAAAAAGAACAGTCCCTGTTACCTGGGAAAAATAATACAAAATTTGTACACGTTTCGCGAGTTTATTTTGGGAATATCGCTACCTGCACACGCAAAAATGGCCGAGGTTGTAAGGAGCGTCAGATATTCTTGCCAACAAATCTAGTCACTTACCTACAAAATATTAATAATGTGCTAGACAACCAATCACCTGGTCTCATACTACGGAATTCCCGGTACTATGAGTACCAGAGTAGCAGAATTCACACTACCTAGAACACCCACACTAGACCCAACTTAGAAATGTTATTTTTTTTCGTGATACCTAGTGACGGGCAAGTTCTTTGCCTGGAGTTAAGTAACTTGCCTGTTCATAGCAACTCAGAGCTTTAAATCCCAAAAATCTTAGGTGTACTACCACTGTGGCAGAAATAAGTAAGGTGGCAGTACTACTCTGAACTAACTCATTCACAAGGAGCTTTACGGCTAATAAAATTCTCATTTTCCTAATTAGCCCTACTGAGAAACGAACCCGGGACCTAATCATCCAGCACCCACAGAGAAAACCGTTAGACTACCGAGATCGTCAAATAAAGAGATGATTGTTTGGATTCTTATCACACAGCAATCATAAACATTAGATGTTATAGTTTTCCATTTACACAGTTGCAGAGCTACGCTGTGTTGATCCAAGTGGCGTAAACGCGGATTGCTGGGTAGTTTACAAAATGCCCGCCGCCTCGTTGCACTTTACACTTTTGCAACTGCGCTCATCGACGGTCATTTATTGATATAACACCACTATCCAATGCGACGCTGCATAGTCACGAACTTTTTGCTTAAATAACTTTTTAGCTAAACAAACTAGGCATTTTTGTTTTCCAGATGAAAGTGGCCTAGTCGTAGAAAGTAAATGCAGCTTATGTATTTTATTTGATTACGTGTCTTTAACCTTACTATTACTTATTACTACTTACTAAATCACAAACGACTCAATACCTTTTCTATCGTACGCAACTCCGCACAGTACATTCGCATAGAGTTATCCTTCCTTGGTACTTTGCATTATTTAGCCATGAATAAAATAGAATTAATGGAAAAGTCGCTGGAAAAAGGAAAACTGGTCGTAGGAAAAAATCGTGGCTAAGGAAGATACGACAGTGGGCTGGGATAGCTAGTGCCTCCCAACTGTTCAGCCTCGCCAGAAGTAAAGATAAATATCCTGAGCTGACTGCCAACTTTCACAAGTTGGAGAGGCACCTTAAGAAGAAGATAAAATGTAAAATACCGTGAAATCCTTGCTTAAGAATAAAACTTATGATGATACAGAAGGTTAGTTACAAGTTATTACATAATTTACATAACTACTTATAACTAATTGTCTTATTAGCGACTTTTTTGCCGTAGCGCCATCTGTGAGATATCTATTTCTTCATTCTCCTTTACAGCTACCAGCGGCTGATTAGAGACGTCGCTTTAAAAATTGTATTTTTTAAGTTTATTGAATAATGTTCAATTATTTTTTTGTGAAATTACTCCACTAGTTTGGTATAAGGTAATTATTAACACAAAGAACCAGAGAGCGCACAAAAAAGTCGTTAAAAATCAGAACAAAGACCTGCAACAAGAACATACAATAATTGTGTTATTGTAAATAAATATAGCAAATCTATTTTTAAGCTTTAATATGAAGAAAATATGCACAAACAAGATGACTAAAATGCACGTACTAATTTACTTAGTTTAGGCATCGCAGTTGTATAGCTGCGATGTATTTATTATATGTACTATTATATAATAAAATGTATTATTAGAGGTGTAAGATTTCTTGTTTTACTGTTTATTTTCATATTATCATAGCTACCATAACATTTGATTTACTTGTATTAAATTAAATTATTATGAACTAAATTATATCTTTATCATTAATCTTCTTACTTCAAATAAGATTGTTCACTCTTCTAATACCTATATCTACTGGTAACCATAGATTTTGTAACGATGTTGCCAAGAAGCATGTAGGCGGCGAAATCAATTTAGCTTGCTAATAAGCGCTCCTCCCAGTGAGCTAATGATTGTTAAGCGCCCACCTTGATGTCCCGACCGGTTTGCTTGCCACACCGTCTCCAGCCGATAAATAGACAATGAGTCTAATGCGAAACTGAGAATTCATAATAAAACGTCCAATTTAAACACCTCGAGAGGATTTTTATTTTCTTTAATAGTGTATTTATTTAAAGTTGGATGTTTTATAGATTCGTTTCAATTTAATATCCAAACAGAATGGCGGGGAGAGATTGTAGCGCGTCGCACCGGTCGTCGAACACAATAAGTTTCTCTGTTTATATACCCAATCCGTATGTGGGCCGAATAAACGTCGCCAGTGAAAAAACAATCGACCCTCAAATTGAATGCCTTTATTGGACAAGCACAGATTGGTCCATACATAATATACATGTTTCTACAAATGTAAGAACTAAGAAATTTCGGAATAAGTACTTATTCATAACTTAATTCTGTGACGCCTGTTCATGTCATTTGCTGTGCTACTCAGAACAAAGATCTGAGAGGCACTGCCACTGTGTCTGTCACTTGAGACATAAGTTAACAAGTCCCATGTGCTTGTAATTTCACCAGCACCTTTACCCTTCAAAACCGAAACGCAGTAATACTGATATTACAGCTTGGCGACAGAAATAGGTAAGGTGGCAGTACTTCCCTGGACGACCTCTTTCATAAGAATCTTGACTACTATTTATATGGGTGGATTTAATTTAACTCATTTTAGTGTCAATTTTGGATTATGAATTTTCCTAATAGTTTATTTATACGCTACTGTATTTCAAATCACGGGATGGTTTTAGTTTCAAGGAAATTTTATATAAATAAACAAAGCAACGTCGTATAATTTTAATAGCCATGTTAAATTCGCGATGATATTACGATAAATTAAATAAAGTAATAACTATAAACACTGGAGTCACAGCTTTTTGTATCTGACTCTACCTTATTATACCATAAAATGGATAGTTTCATATTCAATATGTCTATTTGTTGTTATTGAATATTTATAGCGAGTTATAAAGTTGGATAACAACGACTGTCCGTGGCGAGGCACGAGTAAAAAGCATCTTTCAAATTTTGTAGGGACGTTAACAGCGATATTAAATAACATCTCTATTCCCTATAAAAGATATCGTAAAAATTGTAGAAGTAGTAATAGTTGTAGATGGACGGATGGTTCGACGTCTGGGTCCGGAAGATCCTCGCTGCCGGGGGTAACGTAGTGTCCACTAAATATATGAATATATTCAATTTTATAACATTCCGTGGCGATAACATCGCACGTCGATTTGATATTTTCGGCGGCGAGGTAATTTAATCCGGCCAGTGCGTTGGTGAATGGAGGTGACGCCACGCAGAGCGCGCCTGCAAACATCGTAACTTAACACTTAATCATTTACAGAGACACTTTAAAGTCGAATATACGGTGTATCTACCATCACATTAATTTAATATTAGGAGTAGGTTCGATTCACTTGAAAATAGCTGAAGTTCAATTCACTTGAAAATAGGTATCTAGACAGAAATAATTTTTGTTTAATATGTAATATTTAATTATATTTTGGGTTCGGTCGATTCAAGAATAGAGCTAAGTGCGGGATCCGCTGATAATTGTACTTTAGTCATAACACTTTTTTATTATTAAGAAAATAAACATAAAGATCCTGTAATACATTGGACAGAAATAAATTACGACCTAAACTGTCGTAATCAGTAGGTATTACGCTTTCGCCGTTGTACCTATAACCTAATTTACGTTTTACTATCCCTAATTTTTTTTGTTTGTTTTAAAATTTATTTTCTATTCAATTTCATGCGTAAGTCATATATATATGTCATGTGTAAGGCTTTTTGCAGGATGGCCATTTCATTGTTAATAAATATTTCATTTCAGTATACAAAACTGTGCATTACACTGTAGTGCTTTGGTCAGAAACATAAATTTTGCAACTGCAGCAGCAGCGGTAACAGATTTGTACGGAAATTAGAATTTATTCTTGTAATACTTTTTGATTTAGATAGATAGATAAAACGTGTAATGTGAGTGAAATATTTTCTTCAAATTTAAATGGGACCACTACTGAGGTACCTTCCTTCCAACAAAAAAGATTCCAACATAAAAAACTCATTTTTTTAATGTCGGTTAAAAAAGAATAATTGATATTACAAATACTGAAATAAATATGATGAGATTATCAATTCAGAAGCCTCCGCTATAGGAAGCGTTTTAAAATGCCTTGCTTTTGCGTCTCAAGTCTAAGTTCTCTCAAATATAAGGGTAGGTAACTATTTGTGGTTAAAAGTATGGTACATTGTGCGTGGACACTTTCATAATCCAAAGTGGTATTGGACCGTTTTGTATCACACAGTTGTTGCAGTTGATTTAAAAAAGAAATTCATCTGATTGTTTTAGTGTTTAAAAAAACCTTTGAAAAATGGGCCTTTTTATAATATAAATATACACGGAACACGGAAACCACAGTTCTATTGCTGGCACTCCAAATGTAGACAGCACTCAGATTTTTAGTAGTAGTAGAGCTCCTTGTGAAAGAGTTCGTCCAAGGACGTACTGCCACCTTGCCTATTTCTGCCGCCAAGCAGTAATGGCAGCATTACTGAGTTCCGATTTTGAACGGTCAGGGTGCTGTTGAAATTACAGGCAAATGGGAATAACTTATCTCTCAGGGTGACGGGGCAGTGTCAGTGCCCTTCAGATCTTTGTGATTGAAAGGTCTGAGTGCCACTACAAATGTTATGGACGACTTGTTCGTCACGTCTCTTGGTATTATAAAAAAAACGAATGCTTTTAGAATAGATACATTGCTTAATAAAGTTGAACTTTAATATTGTGATAGTGATGCAATGGGTGTCTTCTTCCCATATCGGAATAAGACTGTGACTAGGATCGCAAAAGAAGCTTCAACACGGGGCTATCCCCTACATATAGTTATATACAAAGTAATTTTCAGATTTGTTGTAACTAGCTAAATGGCGTTGCTGAAGCCCCGTAGAGGAGCTAGTTAAATTTGAGATCCCTAATTAAGATATTTGACATAAAATCATTCGACCCAATCTACGTGAAATTCCGTGGGCTGATGACGTCAAAATGAGCAAGTACCAAATAGTTACCACGTTAAGATTTCGCTTAGGATACTTTCATTTAAACGAGATATTTTATTTAAAAATTCCTTCGCCGTTGCCAAACTTGTGTGACGGTAGAGGAGGTTTATCATGTGATAGTATAGTATGTGCGGTACACATTTTGACCACTTCCAGATACAATAGGCCAATATTACTCTATAACACAAAGTGTTAAGTTGGCTGTACTTCCTGTAAAAGGATGAAATATATATACATGCAAAACCTTCCGAAATACGTAAAAAAAGTTACATTAAAAAGACTTAATTTTATGAAAGAGTTCTTCCAGGAAAGTATTTCCACCTTACTTATTTCTGCTGCCAAGCAGTAATATGAAGATTATTGCGTTCCGGTTTTGAAGCGTTATGAAATTACAGGCACTTGGGATTTGTCAACTTGCATCATAGGGTGACAGGCGCAGTGGCAGTGTCCCTCAGATCTTTGTAATTTAAAGATCTGAATGGCAACTGCTATGGACTAACTTGGCGCACAACTTGTCGTCAAGTCACAGTATCATAAAAAAAAAATTATCGGCACTCACTTATATTTTATGTAATTCAGACAAGAAAAAAATTTTATGACTTTACATTTTAAATTGACTACGAAATATATTTTGCCTCTACCATTTTCTATGATAAATGAAAACAAGACGACAGAATTATGCGTAAAATAAAAATAACATTATTCTGCTTGTTCCCTATAACTTGACTAAAAGTATCTAATACGACACAAAGATTTTTGCAAAATCTTTCGATGAAGCTAAGTAATTTTGCGATTTGTTTTATTCAGAGTTATCAATAAGTATGAGTCAGAGTTGAGTGATTTTGCCTCGCCAGGTTTGCCAACAATCCGAGCTGAACAAACATGCCCCCGCGATGCGCTGCCCGAGACAAACACACAAGTTATGACTCCGACACAAAGAGCTTGTTAGTCAACGAACGACTACCTACCACGCCAGCCCATAACACAGTTCATTATTTATATTAACAGTTTAGCAGTCAGTGGCCAGGCGACCGATCCCGACTTATAGCCGCGTGAATATGCGTGGGCATTATTTGTGCCCTTGTTAAGCGCTGAGGATATTATAAAAATGATTCCTTTATATGTGCTGTGACACTCGCTGGAAATTGGTCGTTTAATTTATGGTGACCATAAAAAAGGATTCAAGCCCGTGCAGGTTGGAATTTCATTCATAAGGACGCACAGGCGTTTGGGTCTTTATGGATGTATGTTTTCATTAATTTAACGCGGATCCAGGGAATGCCACCGTAGCGTCGGGTGTCGGGTGACGGTGGACAGCAGATCTCAGATACCGCAGCGTGCGCGGCTGCGACTACTGTGTCACGAAGTAACTAACCCTATAATTGACCTTTTATTTTTCAAGATTTAGATACTATTTTTTTGCTGAGTTGGCTTTTTCAACCCTGATCGTTATAAGCAACTACAATTTCGTGATCAAAGTCTGGTTATGATTATTTGCATAATAAATCAAGAATCATTCCTTGAGAGGCAAGTGCGTGACTTTATTTATTGCGGTGATCAATGGAAAATAATTCTTAGACATTTGAGAAGAGTAGTCATTAGTCACCAGGTCGGTGGCGGTGTGAGGGGAGCGCGGTGCGGAGTTACCGGCGCGGGCGCAACTCTTGGCGCATCATCAGATAAGGGACAATAAGTTGATACGCGCTCCAAATAAGCCCGGGGACGCATTAGTCACCGCGGTTACCGACTGCGCTGCACCGACAGTTGGGCTAATCCACTCAAAACATTCGGAGACATTTGTCGGTACGCGCCAGGGATCGGGTGATGGATAGCGCGACTCCACAAAACGATAGATAAAAGCCGATAAGTCAAAAGAAATATGACGCGAACAAAATCGGAAGATGTACGTATAAAGATAAAAGTCAAACAATGATTCGACCGCGGATTCGCCGCGGCATAATTTATGTGACAACGCGTGATGGACGAGCGGCGACTTTTGGTAAACTATTTACATACGGCGGCGGCTGCGCTGTCGGATTGGGTTCTGTTGTGACAGAGGGTGGGGTTTAGTACCGAAAACAAATGTCTTGTTTATTTATTAAGTTACGCTACGATTAAGCTTAAGACAGGAATTGTGGGAAAGCCTCTGAAAGGACCTGAAAGGAGCTGAAAAATCAACCACAGACAGGTCTTAAATCTAAACGTTTTTAGCCCTCGAGCGTCTGACTCTGTGTAAAATTGTTTCAATAATTTTTAATAGCAATTTAAAGATGGTGTAGACAATTATTGCACTGTTTACTTGATTCCTTAACAAAAAATAAAATCGAATTACACACACAAGTGCGAGTAGATGTCAGAGTTCGAGAATGCGAAGGAGGCTGACATCGCAGCGTCTCCCGCGGCGATCGTTCTAATTGAATCAGTGGTCTCGCGGCGCCGGAGTCGCCAATTCCCTTAACACGTTGAGTTAGATTGCTTCCCGCGCCTCTGAAAACTGTTTTCATGCTTGTGTAAGTTTCATCTAGCGTAAGCTGTTTATACACGACGGATATAAATATCATTTTGTTTTCGGTTTTCGGTTTAATTTTTGTTTTAGTGGTTTTAGTCATTTTTCTTTTCTTAGTTATTGCAATTTTAAATTATTTAAATGGATGTGTAAGATATAAAACTTAGATATTCATTTCAATTCTTTATTACATTAACCATAATGTTAAAAAAGGCTTAAATCTAAGTTATATAATATCAAGGTCCATAAGTATTATAGTAGGGCTTTGTCTTATCAAGGAAAGTATATTCAACTCTTCAATATGTATATCAATATATGTATAGTTCATTTGTGTACAAAAGATGAGTGATACGGGGATGAAGAGGCGCAGCTACTTAGGTTTCCAATATGTATCTTATCAGATTCTTCGTTGAGACAACAAAGTGTCGTTGTAAGAATGGAAGGTCGAGCCGACGGGTGGCGGCCGGATGGCGCGTAGGTGAAAATGTTAGGCGAGCGACAATCCCCGCGGAGACAGCGAGGCAGCGTCGCTTTTTATCTGCGCTCTCGCCGCGCTCACTCGGCCGTGTAATTGGATGAGAACGACGCGATCCCAATAGCGCGCCCTTATCTGTTCGCGGCAAAATCCACCCCGCCCGCTCCGGACAACCCCCGTCGGCCCCATGCTCCAGCAATAAGTTTTTAGTGAGTAATTCAAGATAACCCCTTGATGTTGTTCATTTTCACACTTCCTTTCGCGAGAACAGCTCTTTATTGCGTAATATGTAACTGTCTCATCGCCAACGAGTGTCCTGGGGGCCACAGACAAACTTCGCCCCTTTTATGATGTTAATGTGATCGTCCCCGACCCTCCTATCTAGATAATGATAATTGCTTTTTCCAAAATTATTGTTTGATGTTGTCGCTTAATGTTGCTTCAGGAAGTTGTAAATGGAGTTTAGGTTTGTGACGTTAACAGTTAATTGATTTTGACTGAACATTAACACAGTGGTAAAAAATTAGAACAACAAAATATCAAATTCCTACTTTTCCCTTCAACTATGTATGTACTGGGATTCTATCAAATCTGATGGAACAACAAAGACTGCGGGTGCTCTCTTTTGTTTTTATTTTCCGCAGTAAACCGGGAGGCTGCGAATTGTCGTCGTATTAGCCGGTATCAGATGGGCACTGGCTACTCGGGCTGGAACCTATCTCCCCCTACCTACTCATCCCCTCAGTAAAATCCAGCCATTTTGCAGCATCATCTGGTTCGTTCTCGTCTTCTCTCAGTTTTCTTACATAACGATGTTTGCTATTTGTTTCAATTAAATTTTTATGCGTGTTTTAGTTTAAATCTTTTCAAATGACTTCTTTTTTGTGGTTTACTTTGAGTTTACATTGATTAATTTTGTAATTCAATAGGGTTTCTCTCTCCTTCACATTAAAGAAATTAAAGAAAATCTAAGCTCTCTATTTATCATATTTGGAGTGCATTCATTATGGTATATTGAAAGGCACTGCCCGCCCAAATATTATTATTGACAAGCCATGAATAATATTTGGGCGTTACAAGTTAATCATATCCCCATCAATAAGAAATAACTACGGCTTTGTACAATACTACACACGGCTCTATGAGTACACGATATGGTTAACTAGCAACACTCATTTAAAATTATTTTGTATTTTGCAGGACTATGTAGGTAAGTTAGAGATTATTCTAATAAAAGTTAGTTATAGTTGGGAGCTTGCGAACTAATGTCATATTCGTAACGTTATCAGATGCCTTTCCAAGGGGACACCCCATATACGTATATGCTTTACGCGCACTAAGTGTACTTACTGTGCATAATATAGAATAAAATGTGTAGCTACGCGAGAACCTTTTTTAAGTTTTAAACGCAATGCGGCAGTGTCCATAGTGTGAAAAGGCACTTTCAGAGGAAGTATTTAGATTGTAATAAATAGTAAAATATACTTACACGATAACCTATAAAAGTCAAACCAATACTGACGCCATGCATGCGCACGGCATGAACCTCCAATAACGTTGAAATCAATTTAGAAAGTTCGTAGAACAATTTTGTCAGATCAAAATATGGTTCAAGCTCATCTTCAAGGGATCAATACGGAGGCTCCGAGGTACAGGGAGTCGGTCTCACGTCGCCAGCGCTCATTTGGGGATCCGCCGAAAACGTCTTTTTTATTGTGTTCATTATTTTGAATGAAATTGCGAGAGCATTAACTTGAGTATAGGGTGGGACGGGGCCTATTACCGGCCGCCTTGTAATCAGCATTCCGCTCTCGGCTCGCCAACACTCACGACACACATATTAATTTGTTAGCGAATACTTTTGAATTCTTCGTCGTGGTGAACAGTTGCACTGACTCAATTATATACATCTATCATAAATTTAGGTACACAGTCATTTCGTCTTCGTTACAATAACGTTCTCTTCAATGCCTGTTACCTAAATTGTACGGATTTAGTTAGCAGATTTCAGGTGGAAACACAATATTTCAAATTCTCACATAAAATTAGACAACTTAACCAATGTTCCACAGATAGCGCGGGCTGTAGCTAAACTAAATGGCTTTTGGTGGGCAGCCCTATAATTTTAGCCCTAATTTTCTCACTCCGACCGGTGATCCGCATTAGAATTTGCATAAAATTGTTAATAACAGACGAAAACATGGGTCGACGATCAATATCGAACGTGTCATAATTGGTAGGTATCTACTACAAGTTTATAACGGGTTTTGTTCACACCATGGATTCGGTAAAATGAGAAGCTATTTCAGTGATGTATAAGTAGGCTATAAAAAAGTATAAAGTCAACTTGTGTTTTGTACACACATAACAACTTCTAAGAAAAAGTCCAGTATGTTAACGTTTGGCCATCAGGCTACCGTTTAAAAAACCCGGATATCGGTATGAGGTTTCGACGTAGACGTTAAACATGTTGGGTGGCAATAATTAGTTACTAACACTCTATTATAGTCTAAATAATGATTATAAGTGAGTGAGAGTCGGCCGGTGGCGTGCATCCTGGCCTGTAATCTTACGCCGGTACCCAATCAGGCATTTCTCACCCGAGCGCGTTGAAAAAATAATACTCCCCGAGATTTGTCTATAATTTGCTTGATGCCGCCAGCGGAAGGCTTGCCGGTACGCGTGCATCCACCACCGTCGCACTTGTTTTTTCCGAGTGCTACAATTCGTTGGCTTTTTTGTTTTCATTAACGTTTTATTACTTTATATCATGGTATTTCATGGTATTGCAGTAATGATACGCGAATAATGGTTTGATGAAGAATGGCATTCGAGAAAATAAGTAAGTAAATTTCCTAAGCTTATATTACTCTCTAATTGTGTAATAGAATGAACTTGTTGTATTAATTTAATACAACAAGTTCATCATACTAATTTCCTATTTAATATGAATAATTAATAGGAAACTTATATTTCTATAAAGGAAATAGTGCAGATGAAATGTAAAGTACAGGTATGTTCATTTCCATGCTTTGATGCACCAAAATTAGGTAGATATACACGTGTATCGGCTCCATTTTCATTGTGTTATATTCTATTCATTTGACGGTTGTGTTGTGACCACATCAAAAATTTCGATGTTATGGGATATTAACCGCGAAATTCGGGTGATATTTTGACGTTTGAGTGACAGTTACTTTCAATAAAGAATTGTTGTAACAGACAACTGTCGGGAAGTCGAAAATGCTTTGTTTGGTAACAATATAACACCAGAACAACATGACCGTGTGAGGATAAATATTTAATAACTAGGTGCTTTGTTAACCCAATAATCGGAGCTTTTTGAAAGTGACAACGCTTATGATCGACTAGTGCAAGCTTCGGCACAGGGTATTTGACTCAATTTTTTTCTTCTTCAATCAACCACAGCCACATGATCATGCTAAAACTAAACCTGAATTTTTTTTTTCAATATCTCAATTAACACCGAAAATATTTCTGTTCACGATGTTGACGATCTCCGTGGTTGAGTAGTTTGTACACTGGTTTTCATTGTGTCGCCATCTCTGAGGTCCCAGGATCGATCTCTGGTAGGGTCAAAGTAGAAAACTAACTTTTCTAAATTGTCTACAGTCTGGGTGCATGTGGCACCGTCATTGTTTCCGATTTTCCATAACACAAATGCTTTATTTACTTACTATGGAGACAGAGCAATGTATGTGATATTGTCTAATATTTATTTTTTATTATTCAGTATTTACATCGAACACCAATTCACCAGGGTTGTATTCCAGAACTCTACTCAATGCTCAAGTCAGGATTTGAGCAGACTTGAATATGATTTCAAGAACTGGAAATACGACTCTAATGGCAAGGACATGAGTATGATTTCTAGTGCTTTGAATCATACTCAAGTCCTGACTTGAGTATTGAGTAGAGTTCTAGAATACGACCCTAAGTCTATTTTTAAATGCTAATCAAAAGTGTGCAAACCGTGATTGTTGTCAAATACCCTGTTATCATTTATCCGTACTTACAACTATTTATATTTTATGATATGGTTCCCCTCTTCTAAAGTAAGTGTTTTTGCTATTCCATGTGGCCACACAGCTTGTGCTGTCAAAGAATATGAACGATTGGTTTTTGAACGCTACCTACCGTCACCTCGCCGCTCGCAACTCATCCAGACAAAGTCCATTCAAGTAAGACAAGATCGTGTTATGCTGCTACAAAATCGATCTTAATCTTTTTGTGACGAAAAACCTGAATTTTTTAGTGCGGACGTTGTCTTCTCGATTCATCTTGTTTTTATTGTAATAAAAGATTCTCGAAATACAGTGGCTGCAGGTGAGGGAAGGCTTTGATCGGAATTCGATAAATCGGATTGACGGGCAGTTTGTTTGACCGCAAAGTTGAGTAAGAGTTTCAGTGTTATTGCAACCTTACAAAATTTGAAATTAATTTGTATTCATCATAATTTTAAGGAATAAATAAGAACAATTTGAATTGAAAACTAAACGTCTCAACCATTTTTAACCTACTTCAAAAATGGAGGAGGTTCTCAATTCGATTGAATTTTTTTTTGTGTTACATTTGTGAACCGATTTTGATTATTCTTCGTTTGTTGGAAAGAGGGTCCCTCACTAGTGGTCCCATTTAAATTTGAAGGAAATATTCCACCTCTAAGGGTGACAAACTAGGGGATGAATCCGGTTTCGCGCACTTTCCGGTAACCGATTTCAATAAACCTTGGCAAAAAGATGCAAAGCCGCGAACTTTTGAGATTGGGTTTTTTTTAGTACTCTGCTAAATTTTAGTAATAATTATTATAAACAATTTCGTGTTCATACAGTCTGCTTAGATTTGTTTATCTGCCTGCTTACCGATTAGGCACTTAAGCAAAATGTAAAGTAGGTAACTCTTGTATTGTTTTATTACAATTTGAAATAATTTCGATCCATTTCCACTAAACTATAACAGACAGGGCGTGTTAAACGAAGTCACGTATTATTTAAGTACAGATTAGGCTGTAGTCGGAGTACCCTCGCGATTAGTAGCCGGGCGCGGGTCGCACCACCATCGCAACGTAAATCCGCCAGTAATTGCGGCTTCCACGCTAGCCCCGTCAAGCTCTTAACCCCGAGGATGTTTGTTAGTGAATCCAGGTTGCGATCGAATGAAATCTTTCTTCACAAATAAGTTCGTATTTCGTATCGGTTACAGAAAACTGGTATCCAATGATCATTACCAACAATCGGAGTGGAGACTAAATAAATGAAAAGATGACGAAAGCACAGGTTCCGTGGTCAAAGGATCAACAATACATAAACAATGACTGATAAATTACGCTAGTTAACTAACTGAACGCAAATGTTTCTCGTGCCATCTTTCACCGCAGAGCTGCCGCCCGCGCCGCTGCGCTCGCGCAAGTCATCCAGGCATCTCGGCGGCGATCACAAATTACAAACAAAAAGCTAGGAGCGTCCTAATCTGACATCGCATCACGTCCGATCATCGGCTGATCATGATTTACGAACACGTTGAACGGTGATAGGTGATCGGAACTCTAACAATTGATTCTCGATTTGAAATGACGCTATGGCTCTCCATTCGTTCCAGTATCTTATGATTTTATTTTTATAAATGATAAAATTACTGACAAGGACACAAATAATATCATTAAGGAATTAGTATTTACGCAACGTTGAGTGTATACTTGCACGCCAATTTTGTAATAGGTCACTTGGTTTGTGAAGCTCTAATGAATTATGATTTATGAGTGAGTAGCATGTTTATCGTGTTACACAATGTGTGTTATTTATTTTTCTTATTTGATGAGTATGTCAGTGGATTCTATCAGTGATAGAGTTGCAATAGTTCTTACGTGTCGTTTATGCATAAAGTCAGTCAACGAAGTACATTACATGTAAAATTTCTGATCGATCACTATGGAATACGAGGCATATTCAGTGGTTGGTCCGCTGTAACCTTAAAGTGGCAGGCAGCTGAGACACCAGGGATGCGTCGAATCGGCGCGGGAAGCGGGTGGCGGGCGGTGCGGGGTGGCAGCGGCAGGCGAAGCCCACGTCAGCCCACCTGTCCGATTAGCATCACCTCCTTTTGTGCGGGCACCGGGTCACTGACGGCTACGGCATACCACTCTACAAATTGAAATCTGTTTCGTTATGCCACGTCAAGGAAGCTAGCTGACGCGGAGAAATGCCGCCGGATTAGAAGCTGACTAATAGTGAGAAATACACCCGCATTCTCAGCCCATCTCGTAGGTCGTTGCGTGTTTTCAAATCAATCAACGTGATTGTCAGCACTCAGCGGTATCAAATTTCCATTACCCTCGAGTATCAACCACCGCACTAATTGATTACGAAAACAACGTTACTGGTACCTCACCATGCCAGCTGATGAGTGGGTTTATTTCCTAAGTACTTGCATAATATTAATCCAAATTAAAAGCAGCAGCTACCAAACGGCGAGCATTAACCGCCGGCCCTAGAGACTCCATTACGGGCAATAAAATGCCTATTATTATCGAGGGCCGAAAAGCCGATGCACGCGATGCAATTACTTGATTAGCGGTGTTCTGGTAGAACCCGAGCGAGTCGTGATTGATGGTGTACGTAATTAGAAAACACTTCAGCATGTGTCTTCATCGGCGCTATCTTAATAGCTGGCAGCACTTACTCGCTGAGTCAAACCGCACGTGCCCGTACAACAGTGCAACGCCGCTGTGCCTCATCGCGCCGCTCATGGCTTTACAGGGCATCAAATTGTATGTTTCGCGTTACACTACACTCGAAAGCATTAAGTTCAAGCGTTTTGTTTATTAATCGAAGTATATTTTGACGAGCAATCCTATTCGTACCCTTTGTATTACAAAGCCACGTTGATAATACGTCAAAAATCTTTTATCACATGAAAGTCATAAAAATGATATAACGTACATTAAACAAATTATGTGTTTATGTGCAATTGCATAACTCTCCAATTTAAGCATAAAAAAGATATTTACTGATTTCCTTGGTAGATTCTTTAAGCGTCTCTTGTGAAAAGATGTCATTTTGCAGACCAAGGGTGCAAATAAGTGACGTAATGTTTTAGTGAAATGAATATTATTATTAGAGATAGTATTATTTAGCAAAGACAGTTTTACTTTAGAAAATTAGCTTGTATTTAATGTAACTTAATTATTGAATTAACTAGAATAGATATACATATAGGTAATGTAAAAGAACGTTGTCTTGCCAACAGCCTGATGCCCAGGTTGGCAAGGTCTTTAGAATAAGTATAAATTGTATATCTGTGAAGTAAAAAATAAATAAAAAAATATTTTACTGCCTTTTTTGTAAAAAGAAGCGTACAGGTGTTTTTAATTCTCGCAATAACGAAGATTTGTCAGTGGGTATGGGTTATTCTTATTTAAAAGTTTAGAGAAGTGGACAGTAATGGATTTTCATAATTCCTTTGCAGGCCTTGGCCGTGAAGAAGTCGCATGATCCATAAATGACAAACTTTCCATGTTCGTTTCTTTAAAGTAATACAAACTTTCCGATCATGTTCGAGAATGATTAATTTAAGTGAAAAGTTCATTTTAATAGGTAAAAATCTCCAGTTGGTAAAAAAGCTATTGAAACTGATATACTAATATACTGAATCGCAAAATACTTGCCAAGCTGCTTTGCAAATGATACAAACCATCAGGCGGAGAGTGAGTGGCCGATAGTAGCCACCATGACCATGCGATTTATTGCCAAAGCTTTGATACAGCGGTATTTCCGGACGTTATTGATATTTTCAAACCGACGATGAGCTTCCAACGCGCTGAAGTACTTTGCAAAGTGAAACTGAAATCAATAACAATATATCGCTGTAATGAGCCTCTTTATGTCTATCGCCTTTTACTTTAAACGGGATTGTGTGCTGTTTTATATCAAAGGAGAAATCCGTTTTTAGTGTTGTTGTTGTTATAAGAGGGTATTCCAGGCATTCTCAGCGCAGTCCGGTTACTGGAAGACTGCGGGCCGCAAGTAATCAACCTATTAATAAGGGGCTCAGTACTAATGCGACTAATTAAAACAGCGACGCTGTCTTGAGACTCTCACAGTTTTTGGGATCGTTCCAGCCGGATTAGACTTGCTTCAGTGATACTCTTAACTCTATCGTAAGTTGCTCTCCCATTATTATTTTATCTGCGAAGGCACTGTTTTTATTTCGCGCGGTTAAAGTTTATCTCATTTTTATATAAACGAAGATTTATTAATATTTAATTTTCAATAGCTCTTATCGTCCGTAATTTCAGCCGGCAGCAATTATTAATGGTTTCATTGAAAAGGTAGCGAAGGTGGTTATTATGAGGAGGGCTAACAATAAATTGACATTAGTGATTTCGGTTTTGGTAGCAAAAAGGACTGCTTCTAATTTTAATTTTCTTTGTCTTTCTTTGTTGTTTCTTAGTTCTTGACTTCTCTTCGACATTCTGTATCGTATTAGTCGTAGGAGATACACTTTTTATTGATTTTTTTAATATTATGTTTATGTATTTGCTATTCGTGGGCGATGAGTAATGTGGCGTCACTTCTTCTTGTCATTTGTCATTTATTGGATAAGAGTATTTATTTCTCAAATGTAATGCTACAGTTGTGGTCTGTGGCTACAGTATAAACTGCAGTACATATAAGGCTCATAACACATAGCAGCACCGCAGTCGCTGTGAGGACGCAGTTGTAGTCACCCTTGCATTTGTTTACACATTTCATACACGCACTGCGGCGATGACGTTACTTGAAATCGCAGCGACTGTGGCGAGCGCTTCCCCGATTGTCTACTAATGTACAATTTCAGTTGATCACGCCACATGGGCTGCTGTCGCGCCGCGGGTGTTGCGGTATGACGCCGCTACTCTTGCGGCCCCGCGACGCCATGTAATAATATAATAATAATCAGCTTCATAGTATAAGAAATTTGCTTGAGAGCGGAAATAAAAATGAAAATCCACAATCATTATAAAAATAACATTTCACTAATATTGTTGTCGATAAATAATATTGCAACCATTAAAACCGGTGTGTTAGCCACTCTATTAAGCAGGTCGTCAACTCATCAATTAAACATCATACAACAACGCATTCAGGATGTCCGGCTTCTACGACATTGCAGTGGGTCAGGAATTGTCGCGGAATGAAGAGCGTGCGCGTCAGCTCAAACAGCCTCCTGGCCACTTTTGCGTACAGGGCCGACAGCCCATTTGTGCAGGCATGGGATGCTCTTTATATATTAGCTAGAAGGGATTGACTAAAATATGTATTTATATGTTCTGTAACTAGGTCACTACATATTAGGACATATGCAATTATTATTATTATATTCATATTTATTATTATATACATATTATTTATTATATTCGGAAATAAGAAATTATTATTAATAGTTATTAATATGCACATTTAGAATCAATAAAGCTCCTCGTGAAAGAGTTCGTCCAGGGAAGCACTTCCACCTTACCTATTTCTGCCGCCAAGCAGTAATGTGAGCATTACTGCGTTCCGGTTTGGAAGGTCCCATGTGCCTGTAATTTCACTAGCACGCAAGGGTGCTGGTGAAATTACAGGCACATGGGACTTGTCAACTTATGTCTCAGGGTAACGGGCGCGGTGGCAGTGCAGAGGCCCCTCAAATCATTGCAATTCAAAGCTCTAAGTGACACTGCAACTGCTATGGATCTTCGCATCGCTTACCACCAGGCATATAACTTGTACGTCCCGTTCGCATCATAAAAAAACACATTACGAGTAGTGTAAGACGTATCAAATTTTTTCCCCTTTACTTTGTAAGATCCATTTCACATACACATTCTACTATTAAGCGTATGTGTCCTTCCAAGTGGGGGGTGTATACAGTACTTAATACTTGCTACCATAAATTGTAAAGGCGAGGTATTTCAACGCGATCCGACATTTTAGGAGGCGAGGTGTGGGGCCTCTCGCGTCCCGGAACCCGCACGGTCACAATGAATATGAATAAAATTATAAAATTTTGGGACAAATGCGAATTTAATAACTATAGGAATTCAGTTATAAAACCATATTTAGCAGGTTCTCTATAATACTTAAAGAGAAAAATCTCTGTATAAAATGTGTGCCTAAAGTTACATATTTTGCTCTTAAACAATTCATCTGAGATTTTTATTTTAGCCTGTTTTCAGGATTTTATATGATCGAGTATAGTACATTTTATCGTATAAGAAATTAGCATATTCCTTAGACTATCTTTACGTACATCGTATATTTTTTTTAAGACCGTTATCTAACAGTAAATACCTAAACTGTATGACCTTGCAAAACAGTTTGTCCCGCTTCTCCTTCAGTGATTCCGTTCACCTTCTCATGTAGATACACTCAATATTTGTGATCACTGAAACTTTGACAGATTATATACTTACCTAAATTAACGTCTGACACTTTGTACTTGTATAACTGTCAAATTCAAATCCTATTTATTCAGACCACAAAGAGTCTATATCTGTCAGTAGGCACTTGAAATAAATAACGAACTAAATCTATGTTAGTAACAATATAAATCAGACACATATTATACGACAGTATCAATAACAGACACACAAATAATTAAATAATAAAACAAAACACGTTCAGCGTGAGGGTTTATTACAGCCGATGTCCAATGCCTTTGTAACGCACCGTATGGTCTCTCTGCTAATGTCCTCAGTAGGCTGTTAGGGCTCCCCAGCATTCTGCGTTTCACGGACACAATTTTTTTACGCATCAATGCATAAAAACAGTCAGTGTGTGCGTCCGCAAACATACTTAGATGCACTGCAGTATCTGGGCTGCCCTAAGAGCACCCTAAACGTGTCATTACATAGGACGCGCAGATCGTTGAAAGTCTTTGGGTATACCTAGCCCACAGGCCGCTACAGTAAAACGATTGACAGTATGATTTAAATAAAGACACTTTTACTTCTCCTGTGCAATTCGCAAACCTGCGAGCCTGCATATTCCCTCGGACGGAAATTAGGAATTGCAATAATTGCTCAGAATTTTAGAAACTATTATTTTATTACCTAAATTATATGACATTCTACTATTCTCTTATCAAATTTACATTTCATTTTATGTATTTTAATTTTTTTAACTGACTTCATTATGATCTTCATAGGATGTCAATTCGACCGTTTTTTGTCTCCGACATTTTTGTTAGATAAGGGGTACCACAACAGTGGTCCCATTCAAATTAGAGATAGTATTCCACCTCTAACGGCCGCAAATCAGGAGATGAATCCGGTTTATTGGATTTAACCAAATTTGCATTTCTAGTCTGTATTTTTTATAAAACAGTTATAATTAATAAATCAGACAAACTTATTAAATCCTACGTATTATTCTTATATTTTGTTATTGTCATTATGTTTTATTCATATTAGGTTGTGATTAATTGGACTGCACGATTATAATTACGTAGTGTATTAACAATATTTCATGGAAATTACATAAAAACAAATTATTCAAAATTCATTCTTGTAACGCCTTTATAACTTGCGTATTGCAAAGAAATAATGATTTGATTAACCACTGCGAAAACTTCTAAGACAGCAAGTAGAGCGTACTAAATTCGTCAATCGCTGCCGTTCACTTAGTGCTGAGTTAATCGCCGTACGCGATTATTGATTCCCCGGCAGACGGTAGTAAAGCCGCAATGGCTCGTAAACTGCCACTCCAGCGCCGCTACCGGCAGCGCTTGCGCACTGTACATCAAACACTGTACCGACAAATACGTGACTACGAGAGGGATGAACGAATACTGGAATATTGTTTTTAAGTGTAGAGTGGATGAGTAGGGTTACTATGTTAGCATTATTTAACTCTCTAAATAAAATATTTTACATATTATTAAAGTTCTGTGTACCGTTTAGATTCTTGGAATTAGTCAACATTCTTTTATAGAAAACTGTATACGTTTTAACCGACTTCAAAGAAAAAAGGAAGTTCTCAATTCAACCGCATTTTTTTATTTATGTTACGCGATAAATCCTATTATCGCGCAGCCGGAAATTTGAGAACCGATTTTGATGATTCTTTTTTCTTGGAAAGAGGGAGCCTCAGTATTGGTTCCATTTAAATTTGAAGAAAATATTTCCCCTCTAAAGGTGGCAAACTAGGGGATGAATCCGGTTTCGCGCACTTTCCGGTAACCGATTTCAATAAAACTTGGCCAATAAATGTAATTCCACCAAATTTTGACGTCGATTTTTTAGTACTCTGTATTCATTACAATAAGATTCCGGAGCATATATTTAGAACTATTATTTCCTAAGTTTAAAAGTTACATTAGAGGTATTTTAATAGGAAAGTCATATTATTACAAAATTGAACACTTCGTGTAAGATAAAAATACATGGGAAGACGACATGTCCCCAGATTCCACACGAATTTGTGTAGGTATTACGTATTCCATAGCATTTAATTTTTTTTTCAAAGAGAAACCCGTACAGTTTTTTGCTCATTCGTGGTCAGCACAGTGAATGAGCAGTAGCTTAAAAAATTGTGTCTTCAAGGGTAAATAGACGGAAAAAAATATTTTTTACTTTACCATTTTAGTTGTAATAAGTGTATATCAACGACTAGTCCTGAAAAGCTATGTCTGCATCCACATAAATTTGCGGAAGTTTATACAACGAATTTCCTCTAAGGACAAGATGATAATTAAATATTCATAAGTATGAATGTCAAAAGGGTACTAGAGGACTCTCTTGTTCTTCGTCAAAACCGCAGCTTTGTTACTGGTCATCTAGAAGTGCTTTTATCACATAAAAGTTTTACAATAATACGAAGTATTTGAAACAAATTATGCATGTGTGAAATGTTATAACTTTCCTATTGTAAGCATAAAAAAGTTGTCGACTTCTTTCGTTGGTAGAATCTTTAAGCCCCCCTGTGAAATGTGACTATGTTTTGTACATATGGCCTTATTGTTATGGCCCCAAGAGCCGTATATATAAGTGATTAAATTCTAAAACATTTTAGTTCCGATAATCTCAGTATACCATACTAAAAAAACTGACCTCAAAAGTTCGTGGAATTACAACAATTTGCCAAGTTACTGGAAAGGACCCGAAACCAGATTCATCCCCTAGCTTGCCACCCTTAGAGGTGGAATAATTTCTTCAAACTGAGGTACCCTCTTTCTGACATAAAAAAGAATCATCAAAATGGGTTCACAATTGTAGAGTTATCGCGTAACATACCCAAGCAGCACATCTATATCTAAATATATGCTATAAGATATCTAATAGAATTTAATTCGATTGTACATTTTAAGACTTCAAATTCCCTCAAGATATCTTGAAGAAGGTTTCTAGATAATTTAAAGTAAAAGTGGGCACAACTTTATTATTAGTAGATCACAAGTGTGCTTTGAGAAATTTTCTGTAGGTAGTGTTAAGAGTGATTCTTATCTTATTTCTCAATTAACCCTTCTAGAATGCTACAAGACCAAATGGTCTTGTTGTACAAATGGACTGCAAATGTAGTATATGATAATTTTCTTAGTAATGCTATTTTAAAACCAAAGTAACTAAAGCGTTACAAACGTAAGACGCAATTCTCTTAATACTAATAAATTTCAAGTTTAATGGCTTACAGAATATAAACTATCAAAATTGCAACACGGCGAAATTAGATATAATATTTCTGACTTTTTCGCACAATGTTTAATCGTTTAGAAAGCGCGAATTGACGTGCGACTTTAAATACATTGTGAAAGTAATGAAAAACCTGTCATAAAACTAATGCGCTCGCTGTATTTTAAATATTTATGTGTAAATATAAACTTAATAAAAATACAGTTATCGATTTTTGGTTTTAAAAATTTATAGAAAGCTTAAATATACAAAATAACTCACAAAACAAACCATTTCCAAGAAGTTTTAGGTTTCTTCAAGCTAATTTCAGCTTAGATTTACTTTTTAAAAAGAAAATAATTTTTTCTCGGCTACTTCATAGTCTTTCTTTAAAAATAAAAATGGCGATAACAATTTAAAGTTTTTTAAAAACACTGTTGGCAGCATTTTGTCTATAGCTTTATCTATAGAAGAACTTTAGAATACGAAAAGACTATTTTTACTTTTTTAGTGTAGTTGATCTTGTAGAAGAACATTGACTCCTATGAAGCTTTTATGATTGTCTACAAACCGCGATGTTTCTAAGCGATTTTTTCTTTTGACAGTATTACAAAACTTTTTTATGGAGTAAAAGTTATAAAGAATGGTGAGCGTATTATGCAATAAAAGACTTTTCAAAATACAAGGTTCAAAAAAAAAAAACAATTTAAAAAATCCTATTTGTCGCAAAAAAACGTTATTCTGTATAATTATATGGAATATGTTATATATGACAAGAAAGGTGGATAAATTCCCTATCAGAAGGTATATTTCAACTTATGTTGGAAGAAATAAAATTTTCATTACAAAATTGAGGTTATTTCTTCACGCCAAACACGTTTCACACAATGATTTCACTGTATTTAATTGATAGATGGCACAATACATATACACAACATTGAAGTAGCGCTCATTTCAATTGTTTTTATCACTTCAGAACACGGAATTACTTCACAATGTTTATTTATTTGTCAACAAACAAAAATGCACATGCCCGGCTCGCGCGCGAATTACCGACTAATGTATCGAATGATGTGACATAATATCCAAGATTCACCATCTCCACCAGATCTTTTAATATTCTTTACTTTATCATTTTGCATAAACTCTTACAACGTCCAATAGAGTAAAAACCCTAATCATAGTTTAAAAAAAAAAAAATCTACTGAAGACGCGCTTTAACGTGTTTGTCAATAAGCATACACTACAGAATGTCTATAAATGAAACATATCTAGAATAAACTTAAGAACACTAGTTTTTAGAGTTACCGGAGACATTACCGGATGTGTATAGAACAATTTTACTAATCATCCATACACAAAATAATAAATCTACAGATGAACTTAAAATAAGGACTATAAGAGTAAATCTTAAGAGAGATCATACTTAATTAAGTTATTTGGTATTCAGAAGGTTTTAAAATTTTGACTTGAATGAATTAAGTCTATAAGACCAATTTATTTTTAATAATAAGACTGTTTATAGATATAATACTTTTGAGGCGTCTATAGTGTGCTCCTTGGGATACATACAAAAAAATACCATCGAATTTAGACCCACCTCCTTTTTTGAGGTCATTGAAAAGTGACTGTTTGTTACGTTTTCACACTTAAACCGCAGAACCAACTTTGATGAATTTTGTTATGGATAGGATAGATGAGACGTAGGAGATGAACATAGGCTACTTTTTGTCACAAAAATAAATCTAAAAGGGGGTGAAATAGGGGAAAACCTATCATTTCTCAAGAATACAGTAAGCAGTAAGTCGTGGTCACCAGCTACATGATTAAAATTTATTTGCATCTGGTTGATACAAAAAGACATAGGAAACCGAGCGCGTATCGTTAAGCGAGTCATATTTTTATTACTGTTGTTATAGTGGTGAAAATCACAGTACTAGCTTGCAAGAAATTTAAGCCAAGTAACAGCCGTGTGTTGCCTTACGCAGTTCCCCGACCAATATATTCAGCGCCATTAAGGAGGCGTACCGTTTAAGCGCTATAACATGACTACCGCGAATCTTCGGCAAAAACGTTGTTTCATCAACACCACGACGGGATGGTAATTAGTTTCGATTGCGCATACGGACGACGTTGTGCTGTTACGAACAATTATTGTAATGAGGAAGCTGGTGTGCTATGATGTAAGGGGAAAATAATACATGCGTTTAAATATATTAAGTATAGTGGGATACAAAGCATCAATATTTGGGGTGGAGAAATTTCTTTTCGGCCCCTTAGTTTGCTTAATGGTTTCTGAAGAAGAATTTTTATTGTTTAATAACGCACAACTTTTACAATGTAAAAAGCGAAGTAACGGTTTTTATTATTGTAAATTTTATTTTTTTAAATCATCACCTAAAAACTTTATATTATTTTTAACAAGTAGAGCAAATAATTCTTAACTCTGTACAGAGCGTGCTCATATTGTATATGATATTAAAGTGTCCATGAATGAAAACCAAAATATATAATTTATGTTACAAAAAAAATCCGATATAGAAACTCTTATACAACTGAAGTTGTAGCTGAATTTGAATGAATTGTTAACTGTTGTTGTTGTGAATTGTTAATTTTTAACATCATAGACATTAAGAAAAATATCCCATGCTGTATGCTGCATCAAAGCATGACTACTTAGTCGGCAAAATCAGAACGTATTGATCGTATAGTAAACAGCCCAGTGGTCTAATCATGTAACTTGGAAATAAGTTGGAAGTCTAAACAGAAATGTCAAATATTTGTTAGTATTCCCAAAGCCCATGCTGAAGACTGGTTCTTTTCTACATGATGCGATATCCTGCCAATAAAATGATATCGTTACAGTTTAAGATCCGCAGTAATAGGCGAGACCGATCGAACGTCGGCCGAATTTGCAAAAAAAACGCTGTTCAGCAAACTGGCTATAGAGTACCGTCGGCAGAAAGGAATCTAAAAGAATATCTTTACATAATATATCTTTATATCTTTATATAATTCGAATTTTACGTTTGAGAAATAAATATTTCTTTGAAGGAAAAATAAAACTACTATGTGCTGGCTTTAATAAATTACTTTTTAGGATTCGGTAATCAGATGGCAAATAACGGAATAGTTTTATCAAGTCCGTTCGACATTTCCCATTGTCACTACGATCTTCTAGCTGATTTATGCTATTGATGTATAATGGTGGTACATCACATATTATTTGTATTTGATATATTTAGCTAACAATCACCATGTGTAGATAGTACGTGTGAGAACTTATCGGTTCCTCGATGCACACCAAAGGGGACAAATAGGCAAATTCGCAGGTGATATTCATTATTTTAACTCCTTACTTGGCTTCATGTGTAGACGATCATATATATTTGTCAATATCTGCATGTTTATCGTACGTTAAGTATTTTTCCAAGTACAACAAATATCAAACAAGTTCAAAAAAATATTGAATGAAACCAATAAATATATATATTCTCGTTCATAAATGAATAATTAAATATTATGTATAAATAAAAATTATCACATTATTCACAATAAGATCCATTAGTATTTTTTGAAATATTCAAAATTATATTTTGTCAATTTCACAATTTTGAGTTATTTTATTAGTATGTTTGTTTGGTTTCGTTATTTTTTGTTTATTTGGTTTCGTGTTCGTTATTCTAGATCTTTTTTTTTGTCATATCGATATTCTAGATCAGACGTTTTAAATTTATTTTTAAAGGAGCAAATCTTTTATAGATTTAAAAACCTGACTTAAATATACATTCGTTCTTACTTTTTGGGAATACGCCTACGTTTACTAAAATAAAATAACATTAGCTACTAAATTGCGATGCATGTTTCCTGGTAGGGCTTTTGACAATGTTATGTATGCACATCACGATACAATAAATACTTTGAGTTTGACCTTAACGTTTTTGCAGACGGCATTTGTGAGAGAGCGGCTCTACAAAGAGGTGGGTGCAGGTGCTTAAATCGCGATCAAACATGATCACAGCGAGCTCATCGCACAGCTTTCCACCTCCATAATCGCCATTCGCCGCACACCATAATACTCGCTAAATACATGCAACATTCTTCCACACACTATGAGAAACCTCGGCATAATTAGGTACACAAAAAAACTAGCAGCTGCCGTTTTCTAAATGCAATCCATGTTTATAAAAGCGTCGTTGATAATTTAAAAAGTTAGTTCAATAAAAACCAACTGAAATTATGTTTATTGATATTTAAAATTCGTGTTGAAATTAATTCAATGTTTAGTTTATTTTTTAACTGACCACAACGAAGCCAAGCGAAGGTTTGTGTGTTTCATGCGATTGTATGTAGAAATACTTGTAAACTTTCGCGTTGCATTGTACAAACATTTGACAAGGGGAATAAATGCATTTACACCCTTATAATGTGTATTTTCACACCTTCCTATTTTCCTGACGTTTCGGCCAAGTTGCAATACCGTGGTCAGGGGCTGACTGGTGATGCGGTGTTACATCTCCAACTCGTTTATTCCCGTTTTCAAATGTTAGTATAATGTATCTTAGTTATACACTTATACACAGTTTATTGATGAGGTGTCCATAGATTATGTATTAGGCAACTAGTGAAGTTCAAAAATTTTCATACTCACTGTCATGTGAGGAACCTATTTTTCATTCCTTACCACAAAAAAAAAATCAACGGAGCCATATTGCAGCTACGACAATTCGATGACTTTCTAGAATAGTGGCCTATGTCAAAAGCATCTAATTCATTAGAAGATTAAAACAACATTAAGGCATATCTGCCGCGCAAAATTGACATAATTGCAGACCATCCCAACGTTATCATATGATTATTTTGACCAATGAAAGGCTCGGTATGATATTCACAAAAAAATCTTTTGAACAAATCTTAGTAAGAAATCAAAACAGAAACTATTTTCCAAAGGACCACTGTTTTGAAAAGCAGCGAATTACTTTTAATGTCAAATGCTCTGAAAACGATAACAGATAAATAAAACATTGTACGTACCAGAGATTGTAAGTACCAAACAAACTACGTTATCCAAAGCGTGTTATAAATACTCTAGGAGATAAACAATAAAATTCCACATTGTGCATAGCTTGCTTTAGGCTGACTTAGTACTAAATGGTAATTTTAGTTATAAAATTCAAGCCATCTTTACTTAGTTTTTAGTAGTTGTTTTTATGTTACTTTTAAACGTATTCTTTTCTTGCTTACATAGCGGTATCTTTCAACGGCTGCATTCTAAATTTAAGGTAACGCTTTAAAGAAACTTTACGATTAAGTTTCTGGCGTTATCACCTCCACAACAACCCCACTGAAGAAGTAATCGCTGTATCAAGTAACTGGCGCCAAGACGTGATCTTAAAAAAATCTTAAGATTGTCTTGAGAGGCGGCGGCAAGAAAGCGATCTACGGAAGCCGTCGAGTCCGTTCCAGCGCCTAAAATAGTTAGAAAAACTGCATATGGCCCATGCTTATCACTGCTATTGGTGAGGAACACTTGTAACGTTTAATGGAGTAAGTCCATGTGCATTCTGCTTAGACGATTAAAAGGATTACTTCTTGCTTAATAAGTAAACTTCAATTAAAAATTCAATTATAACTATGTATTTCAATTACATCCATGTATTTTTTTTATAATATCAAGAGACGGGACGAACAAATCGTGCGCCTGACTCTGCGCTCTGAATACTGCAACTGTGTAGTGCCACTCAGAGCTTTAAATCCCAAAAATCTGAAGGGCACTGCCACTGCGTCCGTCACCCTGAGACATAACTTGATAAGCCCCATGTGCCTGTAAATTCACCAGTACCCTTACTCTTAATAACGGGAACACAGTAATGCTGACATTACTACTTGCTAGTAGAAATAGATAAGGTGGCAGTACTACCGTGGACGAACACTTTCACAAGGAACTCTACTGCTACTAAATGATATGTATATTCGGATGCCGTGTTATATATAATGTGCAAAATTTAATTTGAAATTTACCATGAACTTTTCGGTGAAGGAAAACATCGTAACGTATGTAACTTGCACGTGGAAGAAAGTTCACAACCTTCAGAAAACGTATGAAGTCCCCAACCCGCATTGGACCAGCGTGGCGAACTATGGTAAAAACCCTCGCCTGAGTGGAGACGCATGCCCAGCAGTGGGACGTATAAATGGGTTGATGATGATATTCGAATAAAATTGTTCATGTAGCTGTGCTAAAAAACCCCTTAACATATTAATATTCAAAAAAATTAAAATATAAAATAAATACTTACTGTGAAGGAGGTTTTCTCTACCGTGGGATGATTTTACGCAGCTCCAGACTAATCAAAATTCCAAGTTGTTGTTAGAAAAAGATTTATATCCATCAAGCACTATTTCATCTTGTATGACACTAATACCATTTGACCCTATATGCGGAAGGTCCGGGCAGTTGCTCCCACGAAGTGACTCGAATCCTGGAAATCGTTCTGCGAGACGATGATTTTCATCCTATATGATAAATAAAAATATAAAATTTCACCCTATATGAGCGTACGTCAATATCAGAAGGTCCGGACAGCAGTTCCCAAGAAGGGCCTCAACTTTTGGTTAGCCTTACTGAGCTCTCGATATTCTCCGATTTCTCTCAACATAAACAAAATTGTGTTACAGTAGTCACCCATCGAGGGAAAATCTTAACATCGCGATTAAGGCCATTTAATACCCAAATTATGATTTGTTACATTGCTAAAAAATGTTTTATTTTTTTAATCTCATACCAATTTCAATCCACAATTTCATATGTGGCGCCTAATACATAAGAAATTGTATAAACACATCTGTTTTGAGAACATCTCTCTTCACCCCTAGCTGGTCATAATTGTCACCAATTAACAGGGTGTGGGTGTGCACAAAAAGTCGGACCACCATCGTGGAAAACACCTTGGCTAATGTGCGAGTTGACAGTGAAAAAAAAAATCGTTTCGCGAAACCGCAGGGGAGCGGGCTAATAGTATGAAGTGTCCAAACATGGACCTCCAGAGGTGACCAGGTGGCAGGATATTCTGCTATAATAAGACGTTTCGAGAATTGATTTTGAAATAGTGTTAATTTAAGATTCTAAGTTTGGTAACTAGAAGTTTGTAAAATTTATAAACTTGAATATATTTAATTAACTAGCCATAAACTTAAAACAAACTGCCTCCTGCGATCACTCTGGCCTGGCACGCAGACGTCCCAGACTCAATTCCCGGGCCAGGAAAAATATTTGCATGGCCTTTTCTCTCGTGAGTTTTTGTTTAATTTGTGGTTATCGATGTATGTGACCATTATATTCTAATATTATTAATTATTGCTAATGAGATAGATAGTGTATGAAAATGTAGGCTGCATTGTATGGGTATATCAATTTATTCGTCAGGAAGACAGTTCACCAACTGCCTCCGTGGCTCAACGGTTACCATGCCACTGCCAATGGACTGCCACGCAGAGGTCCCAGGTTCGAATCGGCCCGGGAGAAATATTTGTATGGCCTACATATTACATTTTTTATTGAATTGATATTCAATTATTTTTTGTGAAATTACTCCACTAGTTTGTTATAATTATTAATACAAAGAAGAACACTCAGAAATGCCCTACATTTATTTCTCTCGTGCCTTGGGGTGTCGTTTGTGGTTGTCTATGTGTGTGTCCATGGCTTCCGCGACACAGGGTTTCCCTAGTGCGGGGCTATGTTGAGTGTGTGCGCTAGTTACTTATTTTCGAGGCGTAGTAGTATTTAGCAGCAGTACAGCTCCTTGTGAAAGAGTTTTGCTTCGGTTTTGAAGGATAAGGGTGTTGGTGAAATTACAGACACATGGGAGTTTGAAACTTCAGTGCCCCTCTGATTTTTGCGATTCAAAGCTCTGAGCGGCACTGCAACTGCTACGGACAGACGTGTCGCTTACAATCAGACATACGACATTTGTGTTCATCCCGTCACTGGTATCATAAAAAAAGTACAAAAAATATGTCTCTTATAAATAAAAAAAATAAAATACAGTCTTCAAAACTTCGTGGAATTACATCTGTTTGCGAAGTTTCATTGAAATCCATTAACGGAAATTGGGTACAATCCAATAAACCGGATTTACCCCTAGTTTGCCACCCTTAGTGGTGGAAAATATTCTTCAAATTTAAGTGGACCTATACTGAGGTACCCTCTTTCGAACGAAAAAGAATCGTCAAAAATGATTCACAAATTAAGTAATATGTCAGTAAGCCGGAGTAATATGTATACATTTGTATACATATGTACGCGAAACACACAAAGAATACAGTCGAAATGAGAACCTCCTCATTTTTTGAAGTCGGTTAAATGAAAATAACAATCAGTCTATTACGTTATCGTAAAAGAACAAAGTATTTTTTTTTATTTATTGCAGAAATCACATTAGACTTTGTTTAAATTATAAAGTTACGAGTACTTTATGTCATCATGTATCTTTATGAGCCAGTGACCGCAAAAACCATTCATGTGGGCAACCACAGTTTAAACATGTTTAAGTTTGTAGTTTCATAGAGATAGCCCGAGCCCACCTTATTTCACTACACAATGGGATCCTCTGAAAACGTCTTAATAGTGTTGCGAGTAGTCTTTGATGAATGGGCTCTTGGGATAACTGTGCATAAGGCAGATGTTACTTGAGGTTTACAGGGTGTGCTCGTCACATAGTTCTTTCGCGTATGACTCGAGTTGTACCTCATTTATTTGTACTTTTGTGTTTTGATTTTGCAATTTTGTTGTTGTTAGTTGTAGTGTAGTTATAACAAAAATAAATCATCCAAACAATGTGTTAATTCCTGCTTCTAACGCCATTCCTATCTTAATTTTTATTCATTTTTTATTCACTACAATTCATCATCATCAACAACCCATTGATTCGTCCTACTGCTAGACATGGGTCTACTCTCAAGTGAAAGTTTAGGGCTATAGTCTGCCACACTGGCCTGGTTAGGGACCTCACAAGTTTTATTTTTTTCTTTTCTTCCTCTTGTCTTCCTTCACCGAAAAGCTCAGGGTAAATTTCGAATAAAATTACGCACATAAATTCCGAAAACCTCCGAGGTGTGAGCCCGGATTCGAACCCGCGACATTTGCTTGAAAAGCGGTACCATTAGGCTACCACGGATTTAATATAATAATATAATATTAATTACATTTTTATTGAAAGTCAATGTTTCAGCACCATGATATGCAATTATTTTTTATGAAATTACTACTACTACTAGTTTGTTATAATTATCAATACAAAGATCGAACACTTAGTTATAGTTTAATTTATTAAATTAATTCAAAATTAAATTAAAAATACTTTAATAAATTACATTTTATATTTAATTTATTAATTACCATTAAAAATAGAATGATGTGCTGATTAAAATCAATCCGCCTGTATATGAATTAGAAACGTCTCAAACCACACACTTCACATCTTCGTAATAAAAATAATGATAGTGACTGTCGTTTAAACATACTCTTACGTATTGAAGTGAAAAGTTCACAAATCAATCTTGTTTATATTGAGAGCTTAAAGAGCAAGCACCCTACAGGGGAACACCTTTTGTTATAAAAGGTTCGTAATATATCTGGCAAAGCTGTACGAAACACAGAACAGGGAAGAACTTTTGCCACACTCAAAAATGCAACAAACAGATTATTTATTGATTACAGTGACATTGCTATTAAATCATCACCGTCACCACTACTGGACACGGGTGTCTTCCCACGTGTAGGTTTAGGCCATAGTCCGCCACACTTTAGAGATTTCACATGTAATCCGAGGGTCTTGTACCTTCTTTAACATGCAGGTTTCATCACGATGTTTTCCTTCATCGAAAATCTCATGATATATTTCAAATTAAGTTTCACACATAAATTCTGAAAAACTCATATGCGAGTCCGAATACCGACTCACGGCCTTTGCTTGAGACGGTAGGTCAAATTATTAGGCTATCACGGTTTTGGGTATTACATACTTTCAATCCAGACCCGCAGCGCGACAACACGTGACAGGAGCTCTCTTCCAATCCAGACCCGCAACGCGACAACATGTGACAGCAGCTCTTCTTCCAATCCACAACGGCAACGCGACAACACATCAGAAAACTTTCAAGATTGCCAGTAAAGCCTTTTTCTTCCTTCTATCACGTGTGGATCGTCGAAGGGACCCACATTTTTTGGTAAGAGACAATTTAGAAAATATACATATAAGCAATTTGTTTACTTTGTATAATACCTAATTATGTTCTGATAAGTACTTCTTTTAGATATATTCAATACGCAAGGATGCCTGCGCTGTCAGACTTTGTATAGTACAACAAACACAGACAATCTATTTGTGGATTAAACTATTTACAAAAGCGTATTAAGCCAGAACGGAATGCATGTCGTGTGGCGTGAAGGCAATGCTCAGCCAAGCTAGATATGTCTTCGTCACAATTTACATAAATGATATATGCGATCCGCCTAATACCGTGCACTGTTAATTTATTAACCAGTAAGGAGCCTGAGGTGCGCCTGGGCAGCCGCATAGCGCGCGTGCCGGGCCACATGCGCCGACAGCGGTCGACGCCAGACCACACTGAAATACTCGGACATCATAAGAACATGACATGTTCTGGGTCAACCTTGTTGACGTATGTAAATCGGCCAACAGATCATTATCTAAAGACAATAACTTCAACGTTCCAGTCACATTCTTGTTTTTCATAAATCGCATATAGTCCGCGCTATTGAGAATTAGGGCAGGGAGATGTTACTTACAGTTATTGAAATTGACACATATTTCTCCTACCTAGCGCTTAGGATTATTGATAATTGAAAATTGATACCTTTTACATTATTTTAAAACCAATTGTGTATTTTGATACACATTATTACTCTATACAGAAAAGAGCCGAGTTCATCAAATGGTGATGTCCGCTGTCCATCCACGTGCGTTGCGCACACGCCCTCTGGCCGGTGGTCGAGCGCGGGTGGTCTGCGTCATGCGCGCACGCCGCCCGCGGGAGGCGTCAGCTTCACACATCTACGCTCACACTTCCACTACATATTGCATTTTTAATACAAAGAGATTCTATCACAATAACTGAAGACTCAATTTCTTTCCGAACTGCACCATGGAAATATTACCTTATTTAACCAACAACGCTCTCATAACCAACTCATTAAACATGATAGTACGTCTACCGAAAGTAAAGATTTGAACGTAATAACATATGGGTGTTAATTGCTATCATGAGGCGTCAATAATTGTTTTTTTGGCCACTAATGGCAATGGAAGTTCCGGGTTATGAAAGTTTTTGTGGAGTGTAATCAAGTCGTAATCAGTGGGTTGGCTAGAGCGTGTGAGCTGAGCTACTCGCTAGCGCTTCACCGCGAGGAAATTATTGCTCCGGTGAATTCATCTCTGGCGTTGCTTTCGTGTAGGTAGGTACGTCTCTGACTGTGAGATCCGTATAAAGATATTAGACGTCTTTACGATTCGTTGCGTGTGGCTCCCGCTGTAATTCACGGAGCAATCACGGTACCGTGTCTCCGCAATTTATGAGTGGTAACACTATCAAGTCACTATTTGCGTTTTGTTAAGACATTTTATCTACTCATTTTGTGACAAGTGACACTGCAACCGGAAAACACATCACCTCATCTACATCGTTAATAACAAAAAAAAAAAAAAATTACAGCAACGCCACGTTTTTGAAAACAATTTGTAATGGCTGACGATGTCTATAAATCAAAAGTTTGGGCATCTTGTTTCACAGAAACGGCGCATTGCCGAAATATTTGGAACGGCATCTGTCAGCTCGTGGGTTACTTTTTGCTGAAGAACGTTTTTATGCAACCACCGTTACCGAGTGCTAATGAGACGTTGTTTGACGAGACCACACGGCACACCGTATAACAACAAGTATCAACATTAATTACTACAATACGTTTATTTAAAATTAAACAAATCAAGCAACCTACCTTTTAATAGACGTCACAACGCTGCCTTTAATATTATTCGAAAATCCATACTACGTAATTAAAGGTCATGACCTCTACTAAGACCACCCACCTTCTCGTTATTGACGACACTACAAACCGTGACGCCACGATGCTAATCTTTAGTTCAAAATTTAAAAAAAGTAAGCATTACGTAGTACTCCTGTAAATAACGTCTCGATTACTACAAACATATTTACAATAATAATTTGCTGTTTTTTTTTGTTGTCCTAATTTTATTTTTTAAGCGCTATTTTGCCGTTAGTAGGTAATAACGGCAAAATATCACATAGGGCATTGTGACACTGCGTAGTAATCCGTAGTTCTATATTTACATTTTGGTTATAGACATTATTTTTTGAGTTTTTTCCAATTTTACCTATTTTAATTTTGCTTACATATGTGTTATTTTGTTATACCTACCTAACTATTTATTTGTTCATATCGTCTTAAATTTTTTATTTTTAGTTTTTCGTATTTGGCACGCAAATAATTTAATTTTAATCTATTTGACTTTCACTTAAAGTTTTATTATATAATAATAATTCACTGGCATTAAATATAGAAAAGAGACAACTTATAAATAGGCTTAATATAAAAGAAAAGTAAAGAAAAACAGAAATTTTCTAATTATTAATACAAAGACCGAACTCTAAGAAAATTACTTCGATCCGCTGGATTGGAACTAGTGCCATCAAGCATACCATGCCAGACGCTCTCTCAACCCAGCTACGGAACGAACCACCAGGCTTTACGAATTTTTCTATGTGCTTGTTGTAGACCTTTGTTTTGGTTTTTAACGACATTTTTGCCGTAGCGCCATCTGTAAGAAATCTATTTCTTAGAAATATTCTGCTTAAGTAATCTGGCTTAGTATTTTGTGACCTTACTGGGTGATGAACGGTATGCGCTTCGCAGAACTATGCGAATAAATATCTCCAGCGAATTTACATGATATATTTAATTTTGATTATGATTTTGATTTGTGCAAACATAAAAAATAAACAGCATATAAAAAGATAAACAGGAAAACAATCTTGCAAATAAAAATTTCGTGAAACGAGTACGGGATCCGACAGATCCTATCGCAAAACCCACTATTTTCTATCGCAGTCGGCCATATTTTTGTCAATTTTTCGTCTGACATATCCCATTTCCTATTCAGAAAAACATGGAGCAGACGTGAAGTTGGAAAACAAGGGAATGGAAAAAAGAGCGTCTCGGTCGAAACGACAGATAATCGTGTTAGCCAGCCGCACCGGCGAATAACTGATGGGAGCCGCTCGGTGCACCGACTCAATGAGATTGCGGTGTTTTTCCGACGCCTGCGGAGACAAACAACGGATGCAAATTCGTGTTGACACCACGATCCATCTTGTTCGCCTCTCTGGAGACCAGTTCCCGAACAAATAGAACTGTGATTGAGACAACCCTCAGAGTTATTTGTACCTATACCACGATATAGGTTTTTCGGTAGGTACCTACCAATATTTTTTCACTTCATTTTATTTGTTGAAAAAGTAAATAGGACCTCCTACCAGATTTTATAGTGCACAATGCGATAAATAAGTGAAAGGTCAGTGAGTGTATGCCAGCAGTTTAGTTTCGCTTAATCTTGGAAACAAAACTGGCTCGGTGTCGTAGGTCGTAAAACAGAAGCTGCGAGGTGAAGCGGGTGCAACGCGGGCGGCGAGTCGGACAGTGCAAACTGTGACTTTACTTGAATGAGGAATGGCATGCTCTTCGCAGAACTATGCAAATTAGAATGTCCAACTGAATTTACGCAATATACTGATTTTTTCAGGATCTTGTTAACCAATAACGACAAGTTACCTTTTACCTATAATTGCATATGTTGCTTGTTTTGACGACCTTCGTGTTCGAGTGGCTTGCGCACCGGTTTTCACGGTGTCGCCATCTCTGAGATCCCGGGTTCGATCACCGGCCGGGTGAATGTAGAAAAGTTACTTTTCCATATTGTCTAGGGTCTGGGTGTTTGTGGTACCGTCGTTGTTTCTGATTTCCATAACACAAGTGCTTTAGTTTCTTTGGAATCAGAGCAACGTATGTAAAATTGTCTAATATTAATTTATTTAATATTATGTAATCCTGATATTCTACAGAGCATGTAATTTTTTTCCGAAAAACAACACTGAATGGCGTTGTTGCTGTATCTATTGCAAACAAGAAGCAAACGAAGTGTAATAAATAATTTCACAAGTAATGTAAACAATATCGTCTCATATTTCAGCCACCGTTTGCCGCTGTATCTTATTGTTCTGTGTAGTGGCAACGTAAGCGTGCGGCGAATAGATCATCCTCCGGATCGGCCGCTCTGCCGCCACTGTCCAATAAATATATTGTTTCGCGCACAGCCAGCGCAGATAAAGTAAGCTCGCGCCTCGCAATGCCTCGCTGCCTCTTGTGCGGGGCGCCTATGACAGCGAATTAACAAGTCATTGAAGGTAACACTTTGATTTTCTTAAACAACGAGAGACTTAAGAATTGGATGTACATAAGATAATATACATCATTATATATAATTGTCTACATATACATAAATACAAGGAGTGACAAAGGGTAGTAAAAACCACCAAATATTAATCTCCTATACGGTGATAGGTGGGACTCCGATCTTCTTGCTAGGTTCACCGATTTTCACGTCCTGGAAGCTCGGTGAACTTAGTAGTTATACTGTAAACATTTCAATTATTCATTCACTCATTCATTTTATTTTCTTTATTTAAATTCTATAACTTTTGTACTAACAGTAGAATAGATAGCTTGTAAGTGTACTTACAAAATAACTGTGAATTGTCTGCAATAAATGATTTTTTAAATATTTATTTTATTAATTACATTTTTCGATTTCCCGAAATAGTAATATAAAAGTATCATAAACATAAAAAGTATTTGCAATATCCATATTAGCTAGCAAACTAGCTATTGCTTGTTTTAACTAATACGTTGAGTACTAAAAATACATGGCGCCACTGTAATTATTATAAAATACAACTTCAGTTTCTTAAATGAGTAGTTTTATCCTACGATGCATTAATTATTTCCTGAAGTCCGAAATTCGAAAAAAGTAATTAGGTTTAACTAATCTATGTCACTTCTTATAATACATATGTAGACAATTTTATCTACTCATTTGAAACACCCTATTCCGGCCATTGGTAATGTTTTGTAAAGCGGTTATTGTATATCGTTCCGAAAGAATCGACATAATAGTAATAGGGGTTAATTTAAATGTTTCAAACCAAAACTTGACAACGACGCAAATATCAATACAGGTTCGTTCCATGGATAAGTCTTGAAACTCTTTGGAAAAAGTGATTGGAAAATGCCATAACTATTGTTTTTGGTACCAAGAGACGGGACGAACATGTCGTGCGCATGGTGGTTAGCAACACGCCTGTTTTGCAGTTGCAGTGCTAGACAGGGCTATGATTTAAAAATCACGAAGGTCTGTGGGGCACTGCCACTGCGCCCGTCACCCTGAGACATAAGTTGACGAGTCCCACGTGCCTGTCATTTCACCAGCACCCCTACCCTTCAAACCAGAACGCGGCAGTGCTTACATAACTGCTTAGCGGTAGAAGTAGGTAACTGCCAATGCATTAAGTTTAAATTTTTACAAAAAGGAGGTGAAGTAAAAACCAATGTTTAATTTTATGACTAAATATAGATGCGTTGAAAAGAAAAGTCCATTTTCGCAAAGAGTTGGACCCCACGTCGCTTTTCCTGCTGGAATACTGTCAGCCAAACGCGGAGAGCTTGGCGTTTGCGCATTATGACTTTGGGGACTAGAGAGTTATTTTTATAATGTATTACAATTTCAACAAAGATCTATAGACTTTTAAACATGATTTTGATTACGCGATGGCTAGTACTTGAGTGTTCACGTTTTGTAGAAGTTTGGCTACATAATTACTTGATATTACCTATAGTTAAAATGTTATTTGATATTTGCGGTTCTTAGTTCATTGGTAAGAATAACATATAGGTATTGTGTACCGTAACAAATATTATATGGATACATTGAAGGAATTTTGACATTAATTTATTTATTATTGACACGAATGTGACTGTATGGTATGAATTTATTTACATTAATTATTATTTTAAATAAATTACTTTCGTTTAGATGTCCTAAGTACTGAAAATGAAAAAATTAAAAAGCTTATTTCTGTTTTTTAGTTGTTTTTACACAATGTTGGGATATCCTAGTAGGTGTCATTCAACTGTGACAGGAAGTCCCGCTCTTTCGTTATACTTTAGTTGTAGGAAACAAACTCAATTTATATTTAATAATTTCCTAAGTAACGAAACTAATTAAACTAAATTTACGTGTTAATAAAGATGATGCGATATGCTAAGCTAAACTAACCTACAAAAGATGTTGTAAATGACAAATGTAACTAAACAAATAACTTACGATAAATGACATGATGAAATGACATGATAAATGTACACAATAAATGATATGACATGAAAAATGTACACAAATGTTTATGTACCAATGGCATCCCTTAGAATTTATTACACATTTCTCTCAGAAAAACCTGCCTTACGAATGAGTTTAATGAATATGAGTATTATACATTTTAAGACCTGGTTATCAACACTACTAAGCCGTATTAGAATATTTAAATGCTGCACGATGAGGTCTATAGTAATTTTTATAGCAAATTAGACTATTTTTACAGTGCATATTTGTTTTTTATCAAACAAACCAACGTGTCGGGTACTTTACAGGTCCCAAGGTGAAGCTGACTGGGACCTGCAAAGGTCTCCAAACGTGTGTTTATTTGAAAAAAAAAAGAAACAAATTTGTATACCTCACGCGATTGTTATACATAGTCATATATGTGTAACAATAGCGAGAACTCTTTAAATAATTTTAATTTTAAAACTTATACATATAATATCTATCAGGGGTTAAAAATAGTTATTATTTTTAACCCCTGTAAACCTACATTAACCATCTACTCTTACTAAACTGTGTGCCACAAATGTAAAGTTACTGGAATATCTTAGGTCTTTGCGATACAAGTATAGTTAATACGGCGATCGCGAGAAATCATGGTAAAATAGCATTATGAAACATAGTATTGTAGTGTATTATGGAAATTAATGTTTGTTGTTGTTGTCCTGTTTTTAGTCGCTAACTAAATGTTATTATTGTTATTATTCGACATCAACAATTAACATTACGCTAACGCAATTTTCACTTTTAAATTTTTTAAATTTATTGTCTAACATATAATAATAATTTTTTTGCCACAATTTATTCATCATAGATTTTATAATATAATGTGATCATTACTTTTCGATTCTTTATTTTGAAATTAATTTAAATTAGCTGAATAATTTGGAATTAAAAACGCAAATGCAACAAAATTCGAGTTAGTTCGAGTTAGTTCGAGAGTGTTGTCGATTTACAAAATTCGCATTATGCACTAACATCCGTAGTCGTAGAATAATGATAAAGATATTTTTTTTATTCGTAGTGGATGTCCATTTGTTTGTGTGTGTGTGTGTGTGTGTGTTTTTTATAATACCAAGTGACGGAACGAAGAAGTCTGTGTGCGCCTGGTGGTAAGCTACTCGCCTATACATAACAGTTGCCTGCCAATCAGAGCTTTAAATCACAAAGATCTAAATGGCACTGCCACTGCGCCTTTCACCTTGAAACATAGGTTGGCAAGTCCCATGTACCTGTAATTGTCTTATCCTTCAAAAACCGGAACGCAGTTATGAAAACATTACTGTTTGAAGGCAGAAATAGGTAAGGTGGCCCGGACGAACTCATTCACAAAAAGCTCTATACTACTACGTAACATACACAGATTTAAAACAATTTAAATAAGATTGTTTCTTGTATAAGACGTTTACATAACATTGACAGAGTATTTTCTAACATTTTCCGCAGTATTACCAAAGACAACGTAGAATAAACAAACCAGTGATGTTGTTTGAAACAAAAGTCCACGAGGCAACGTGGTAAGTAGCAGCAAATAACATTAAATACCGAGAGTGCAATGAATTATTCAATACGATGAGTTTTAAAACTGTTTAACTGGCAGTACTTTCCTGGACGAACTCTTTCACAGAGAGCTCTACTGCTATATAAAATGAAACATTACGTGAGCTCTTTCCATGTACCTATAACAGTTCTAATGGAAAAATATTCTTCACCTTATTTTTTGTTCGTCACCTAAATCGCTGTTACAAAAATTTTAACAAAATCCATGCTTCACAGTACCAGTGTTGATTCAACCTTAAGCTATTAACAGGTAATAAACAAGCACACACTAGCGACCATTTACATGAGGGAGTTGTTAATCACGTTAAAAGTAGTATTCGAATGTGTAGCGCATTAATTAAGATCGGACCGTCCTTATTTATTCAGGTGACACGGGACGCCGCCGCCGCAGAGACGTTTTGTCGCCGTTCGTAGTCGCCCTATAGTCGCCTTACCACGTCGCACCGCCGCCGTTGTGTGTCGGATGTTGCGGTACTGCGTAGGAAGTGAGTATCTAACATCCTAAACAATGGGTAACTAGCCTATTTATTTCATTCATTCGTACTCTTTGGTAATAAGATGGGACAAACTTGAAAAATGAACTTTTCTAAAATGTACTCTGGTTTAGGTGTTCCGGGTATTGAGTGCCCCGGAGTGAATTCTATTGGTCTGGTACAGAGAATTTCCTAGTTTGAGAGCAGGCAATTGGTGTAGTTGCCTGTCACATTATTACTATTAATAAAGCCACAATGTGATCACATATTTAATTAAATAAATTAGTCTAAATTAATACATGCCTAATATAAATATTAGGCATGTATTAATTTATATATAAATATAATATAAATATGTAATATCCACATGTATGTACAATATCACAATTTCCGATGATGGAAAGGTGAAGGCGGAATTAAATCTTGCAATTCCATAACACACTCTCCGTGATATATATCCTGTAGAATACCGATAACAAGTTAAATATGTTGACTTAATTTTTTCACTTCTTTAATATCGTAGTTTTTTTCCTTCAAAACCGTTAACCCGACAAGGTTTAATATGGTCTTTCCTTGCGACATGTGTTGTGCAATTTTTGAATAAAATTCTATCCGTGTGTGTTAAGTTCTTAATATGTAATATCGTAATTCAGTTTTGTTTCCAAAAATCCTAAACAAGAAAAGAAAATATTCAGATACCAGTTCTTCACTTGCAACAGTCAGCTTCCCGGAGCGTCAGATCGCAAAAAGAAAGGCACGAAGAAGATGGATCGAGTGTACCTCACCACCGCTGGCGGTCACACGTTGTATTTTTGTGTTTTGCTTTACCCATCTCAGTAGCACACCTTTGTTATACTGGTTTTGTTAAAACAAACTCTATTTGTTTCTAAGTTAATTGAGATTGTGAAAAATTAAAGGAAAGCTTATTTTCCTTGTACCTACCTTTATTTATTTATTTATCAATACTTATAAACTATCATTACAGGATCTTACCTAATGCTATAGTAGGCTACATATTTAACAAATCAATTAATATATTTTCATAACACGTCGTGTCCAACAGTTGCAGTGCCACTTAGAGCTTTAAATCGCAAAGATCCGAGGGGCACTGCCATTGCGCCCGTCACTCTGAGACATAAGTTGACAAATCCCATATGCCTGTAATTTTTGTAACTTTTCAGAAGAGAGTGTAAAGATTCTACGGGTAAAATTGTCTATAACTTTTATGCTTAAGTAGGAGAGTTAATAATTTCACATATATCTATACGTAATTTGTTTCATGTACTTTATACTATTTTTATGATTTTCATGTGATAAAAGTACTTTTGACGTACTTTCAACATCAAGGGTACAAATTATTAGTCTTGCATTATATAGGTATGTGTAACAACAATATTTTTCGTTATTTGCGACGCTTATCTCATAACTTTCAGCGTATATGCTTATTTTATTTGTAAAATGTATGAGTAATTTATTTATAGGTTATTCGAAATTGAAATAGTGATTGTATTTTATTGGTGCGTAAGTAATTTTTATTTATTGTACTGTGGTCGATTATACATATATTTGTCTTTGTAAAGAATAGAAAACGAACATACTTCAAATCGAGTTCTTAAGTTTTCATTATAAATTAAAAATTTTTTATATATATAATATCAAGTGACGGGACAACGTTGTCGTGCGCCTGATGGTAAGTATAGAAAATGAAACTAAGTATTTTAAATCGCGCTCATTCAAACAAACTACCTAACATAGGTCCCAGTGGTCACGACTGACAGGTAGATAGGTCATCAACCAGTTATATCTAATATTTTGTTTGGTTTGTTTGAAAAAACTAATACTTATACGCGATTTAGAAATATAGTTTAATTTGTTATTTGTAACAATCGCGAAAACTAATAATTTCTTCTTTAAACTTAGGCAAAGTTCGTCGTAATCCTAGGTGCTGAGTCACAGTTCATTTTAAATTTAATTTTTATAATACCTAGTAACGGGACGCACAAGTTGTGCGTAACGCTTAGAGTGGATTTTTGTCATCCAAGTACGTAGAAGCTGTATTTTTTTTATTAAGAACTATATCCTGCATCTCACCTAATGGAAAGTGACGATGGAGCATGCACACCTAAATAATGTCAAAAATCTTTAAAAGCTTAGATGACTTTCTTTCTGCGCGCAGAAGCGTTTTTCCCACGCTAGCGCGGAGTTTTAATAAACAAAATTAGTTATTGTTGTCAATTTAATGTCAACAATAAGAATAATAAAATATACCAACGGATTTATATTACATAAATAATGTATGACAAATCGCGTAGTTGAACGTGTCATTACCTTTTTTTTTTTCATCGAAAGAAAAAGTGCACCACAGTCCATCATCAAGTTCAAATTTCAAAAACATTATCCACGCTAGCTTGCAAAAAAACGCTTTTGCGCGCAGATCTCTAATGAGAAAGAAAACCTTTGCGAGCTAGTGAGGTGGAAATAAAGTTTTAAGCCTCGTAAATGGCAAATTTTTGAACAACATAATGGCTACTTGAGGGACTAAAAATAACAACGTACAACATATTGACTAGGTATTAGAGTTGAGACAGAGGGAATCTGCATGCATACATGCATTAAACGTCAGGTATTACCGATTCTCGGTATTTATTCGACAGATGCTCGGCGCATGATTCAATATGAACCGCCACCCAGGATGGAGCACGTAGTCAGTTAATATCCGGGACTGGATTCAGTACCGTTGTTTAGAATACTACTTCTTGGATTACCTAGTTTTGCATCTAGATAACTTTTTTACGAAGTCACTTGTTTTCGTTTGTCATTTGATCAAAACTGAACAACAACTTCTGTATGTTATGTAGATTTAGAAAATTCTTCATAAAGCTGGATGTATGTGAAAGTTTGAATAGAGAATCAGAATCAGAATCAGAATCGTTTATTGTTTGAACTGGTAAACAAGATGATACATGTAATTTGGGTGCAACAGTTCATACCCATGTCGGGTGTACAATGTTTCATAACTAATTAGTCAGTAAGCTCAATTAAAATACTATAGAATTCAAAATGTCAATAGAATTTAAAATTGAATAATTAATTATATCACATAATTATCAATGTCAACTACTTAGGACGTACAGTCAATACAATAAAATTATCAATATGTACATTATATAATTTTTTTTTATAATATAAATAGCATAATGTAATTTTTTTTTAAAACAGTTATCAAATTCTATGAAATGTCTGTGTAAAAAAGTCTTTAATGGAATAAAAATTATTGGCTCGTAGCCATGACATCAGCTTACGCTTAAATAGAGCACTACTATTTGACATTTTGATATCATAAGGCAATGCATTAAATATCCTCACACACATGGCTCCGCATTGTTTCTGGTAGAAACTTAATTTGGTATAACTATTATAAACTAATCTGTCGGGGCATCTTACATTGCGATTGTGCACGTCCCGTGTTTTTTTAAAAAGTTTCTTATTATTTTTTACAAAATTAGATACCTCAAAGATGTACATACAAGGAAGCGGTAATATGTTAAGAGACTTAAATAGCGGACTACATGATCCTCTAGGTCCTAAGCAACACATTGCCCGTATGCATTTTTTTGTGCTATAAATAATTTACTTATATCTGTAGAATTTCCCCAAACAACAAGTCCATATCTAAGTAGGGATGCTACGTAACCATGGTAGGCTGCTAAAGTTGTCGACATAGCGCATGTATCACGAGTTTCATTGCGTAAAAAGATTTTAATCTATTGTTAATAGTAGATAAGATATTGCCTGTAATTAGCACGTTTGCTGAAGGAAGGCCACATCTGTGTTAGTAACAAACAACACAGTTTTTGATAATTTAATTTATTTAATAATTAAATAATAATTTAATAAGTGAAAATTGCTGGCAACACCAGCATTTTTCTCTTCTGTATCTCCATTCAAGTAGTTGATTTTAACTTTTATTTAACTTTTAATTACATATCATTGTGTTGTAAGTATGAACAATTTTGACATTTAAGTACTTATACATTTTTTTTTATAATATCAAGTGACAGTAAGAACAAGTCGTGTGGCCGGTGGTAAGCTACACGCCTATCCATAACAGTTGCAGTGCCACTCTGAGCTTTAGATCGCAAATATCTGAGGGGCACTGCAACTGCGCTCGTCACCCTGAGACATAAGTTGAGAAGTCCCACGTACCTACCTGTAATTTCACCAGCACCCCTACCCTTCAAAACCGGAGCACAGCAATGCTCTCATCACTGCTTGGCGGCAGAAATAGGTAAGGTTGCAGTACCACCCTGGGCGAACTCTTTCACAAGGAGCTCTACTGCTACTAACGTCCTATGTGTTAGAAGAGCGTTGTATAATGCGAAGACGTACCTAAGCAGGGGTGATGGATAATGTTTTTCAGCTGTCTTTTGAAATTGTACCCTCGCTTTATTTATTTTTATTAAGCCTTTTCAGCTGAGTTACAATTTTATTTCTCTTAATTCAGCGTGTCTTTTGGCATAAGCTCCACTAGATCTTTCCACTGAGCTCTACCAATAGGAACCTGCAGTCAGCTACTGCTTATCTTCCCATCTTTGATGCTGACTAGATGGAGGGCTCTATTGCGTGTCCCGTTTTTTCACCTCCCAATTTCTGACAATTTTTTCCTGCTTTCCAAAAAAAGGAATGAAAAATATTATCGCTTAATAGATGTTAAATAAAACATTGTATAATTTACGAGAACCAATTTGTGTGTAGTTCAATCGTGCGACTATGTCTATGATTTACGTGTTTTAATACCAGTACGAGTGGTAAAATTTTATTGTTTAGTCGAAGGCCAACTTAGTGCAGTTGTGGCAGGTATTGCTACAAAAATGTCTATTGTGATTGTTGCAAAAATGTATTTGCTTTGGTTACTTGTGTATAAGAACTACAACAACACAGAGGGTATTAGAATATATTGAAATGCTACTCTTAATATTTTAATTATATGATTCAAAAAAAGTATGAAGAGATAGATCATCAAACCATATATTCCCGGACAAATAATTTACAGTTTTATTTTTAAAAGGCTAGAATAGAAAATATTTGTTACCAACGAAGAAAAAGTTTTCTCTGTTTAAAAATTCTGATTTTTAATAGGACTTATGGAAAGGACGTAATATACGATATCAGTTTTAAAATTACATAATAGATCTTGATGTATAAAACATTTTTTAAGCTTAGAACATTTCCATAGAATAAAAAATACAGAAAAAGCAAGGTGGGTCAAATTATGTGTCCGGGAGTGTGTATGTGAATACTTGCGTTTAGCATATAAATGGTAACAATGGAGTAATTCTTACATTTTTTAGTACTCTACTAAAAAATGTAAGAATCTAATCTAAAAATATTTTTATTTTTATATTTTCAATATAAACATCTTTTCGTTTTGCTAATGTTTTTTAAAAATACAAGAAACATAGAACGATACTTTTATTTCACATTATATTCAATAAAGTTGTAATTCCAAATACAAAATAATATTCATCAATTTGCTATACAGTTCTTTTTTTAATTGGCTAAACCCCTAATCACACTAAAAATTACAAAAGGAATCTAGCTAAAGTTCTGATAAATCATAAAATTTGAAAAAAGAGCCCCGCGGCATGTCGCGTACTCGGACGGCACTTATTAGCAAAGAATTGCCCCTCTCTTCCACACCGATTTGCACTAAATGCACCGAGAGACACATCCCAAAAGTGAACTTCATGTGCTTATGTTTTAAAGTGTATATTTGTGTGGTAGTGAATTTGTCGTCCCGCCTCCAAGGGGCGTCGTTCCCCCTCCGTGGCCGTCACAGCGAGTGCGTTCACACGGGGTCACTTTGCTTACTTTAAAATTTTAATCACAACCCGCTCGTTGATTTGGGAAAAAGTTTAATGAACACAGCCAGTGACAAATTAAGAAACATCGATTATTATAAATAAAGGTACCTAACAACAACAAATAATACATAACATCAGAATGTTATTTAAAAGAATGTATCGCGCAACGTTTTTGTTCGCTACATGAAATTAGGAATAATAAAAATGCATATAATAATTACATTTTGATGTAAATATTTGTTCTCTTATTTACACGTGATTCCGTTATTTACTAACAGGTTCGATTTTAAATAGAAATAGATTTTTAAAAAACAATACCTAGCGAATTTGTATCTACTACACAAAACTACTACAAAAAATGCTAATGAGTGCATTTTTTTTTTACATAAATATATTTCTTTTTAGTTTTGTAACTCCACCTTTTTTTTTGTGAAACTACGTGCTTAAAACTTTTCATTTACCTATTCAATGTATTTTTAATGGCTTCAGCACTCCTCAAAAACCAATTATAACTGCAATGGTTAATTCTTCACGTAGCCATAAAAAACTTCCGTTCCATAAATTTTCACTTGCAGAAGCTCTTGCACCTCCTTACCTATACCTACTTACAGGTGAATTGAGTAATAGAAATATAAATTAGTTTGCACTCTCCATTAAGTGAAACTATTGAGTATAATTTTGAGTAGTTTATTGAGTATAATCATCAGTACTCATATTATTTACTGAACAAACAATAGGTACCTATCATTATCGTTCCCCGATCCATGGAAATCAACAAAATAATTAATGCGATTCGTCACAATCCGCGTATCGGCGGCCATTTGTGCGCCCATTACCGGTTTGCCGTCGATAAGGTTTACTGCCAAGCGACATGGTTAGTTTGACCTCCTCACACGTTATAAATTATTATAAATACGAAACTGGAAAGTCTGTAAGTTCAATTTTCCGCAAATTTGATTCAGTGCTATAAAGGCCGCAATCTCGCGATTGACGCGTTGATTGCAATACGACTGCTTTCTTTGTGCCGATATAATGATGTTTATAAAACATTTCTAATTGAGCGATCATTGTTGACTATTTGGAAAGGTAAGGTTATTATTTTTACTACTTAGCTGTAGAGCCGAGAGAGTCGAGAAACTACTTGATTGTGGCGTTATGGAATTTGTTTTGGTGCGATTGCAAACGTTAAGATTCCAGGGTAAGCATTCGGAAATGCACAACACTGTATACATATACGTACCTGTACCTATACATGTTATTATAAATAAGTAATTGTCATTTTCTTTTATGTTAGTCTAGCTTTGTATTTGGCTCGACTAATTAATTTTTAACGCATATTTCTACATATATATCGACTTTAAAGGAAACAAGTTTATCACACAATAGAGATATTGCTTTATAAATGCACTTTATATCGGAAACTGCAGCAATCGCCGTTAATCATGATCTATTAATGTTTTATCATGTAATAACCCATCTCCTATGCTCGGAGCCATTTATGTCGAGTAATAAACTCAGAGCTTATTTATTTATTCATAATAATATAACCGCGAATATTCTCATGCAAGTAATCGGCGGGCTCGGCCCTAAAGGCGGCGGCGAGCTCTCGCAGCGCATAAATAGTGATGCGAAGCGTCGGCGCAGCGAGTAATGCGAATAAATACTTCGATACGATCGGCTCACCGTTTAACGAGAGAGCCTTTTCCGCGCCGCGGTGAGCCATTTAGCGAATTTCAATAGTTAACTCGCGGAGAAAAACTCGCTTATCGAGTGAGACGGGCGCGAGTAGAGCGGCCAGCGCGAGCGGGACGGACGTAATAAGAAAGAAGTAATAAAAAAGCAGTTGTGTGTGCGTGGTCGGAGTGTGGTGGCATAGGGCGGCGATGCAGGCCCCTCCCTGTGGCGCACCGCCTCGCGTCTCGCCACCGCCTCAGTCGAGTCGACACCGTGCCGCGTCGCACCGGTCGCTCCGCTCTATCCGCCGCAACTGGCGCGCGTAAAAAGTTTACATCTAATTCGAAACTTTCGGTCGTGGTGACAACACTCTTAACTCTATCTTTGCCGTTGTTTACAACTATTAGGTTGTCTCTAGCTCCTAAAAAACTATTCATAAATGTTTGTGCTGGAATTAACTGTTTAAAGTTTCGTAACTTTGTAGCCAAGAACCCTTGCAGTCGTAATTGACTTTGCGTTACCGTAAAGAGAGTTTTGATTAAACAAAAAAAGTCCTATAATATTTTGTGGTGTACGATTTTTAGTCAGCACCATAACGTCGACGGTATCAAAGTTGCGTTTAGCCAGACTATGTTTAGTTCCGATGGGATGTTCAGACGGTGACGGCGTGTGGGGAGCTGGAACGGGTGCGGGCGCAGGCAGGCTGGGATCGGAGGCTGTGAACTTGATGCTGCTGCAGGGCGAGGGTCGGGAGCGCGGGCCCGCCATGGAGGAGGAGTGCTCCGCGCGGCCCTGCGCCACTGACTTCTCCATCGCCGCTATCATGGCCCGTGACCGCCAGGAGAGGCGAGAACGGCGGAGGCATAGAGACCCAAGAGAAGATACTCTAACACCTTTAGGTAAGAATTTCAAAGTGCTGTTTCTTAAGCACACATACTTTAATTAAATCGTTGCAGGAGCATCGGTCCGAGCAGATACTTGTGCTGCTGAGTAAACTACTTTCTCATTTGTATACTTCTTGGTCTAATGATATGTAGGTACTTAACAAAAATAAAGTATAGTTTAAAACGAAAATACTGTATACAATAATTGTGTTAGAAATGTATCTATTTATACAAAGTGACAGTAGATAATAATTCGTATCTCGTTTACAAAATAAACCACTTGCAACATAATAACAAGGTTTACGCATTTTTCTGTAAAACACTTTCTCACAATTTTTTTTTGTACTTCTTTTTCTAAATGTCTTCTTTCTTTTTTTAAATATAGCCCAACTAATTTGTTTATTGGTATATAAATCTATTGGACAATACCAGCGTTTACTGAGTAGCTAAACTTTTTTTGTTATTTAATAACCTTGCTCACAATATAAAATTACTATATACAGTTTTTTTTTAATTTATTGAACTTACACAATTAAATCAACTTCAGTAAAAATAAGTTTTAATGAGAGTCTACATTTTTAAATTAACTTCTCATTATATTAGTTAATAATATTCGTTTTAACTTATATTGTAAGTCTACAATACAACTTACAATGATACTCTAAAAACTTAATTATTTAATAGTGTAATATTTGTACATATAAATAAATAATATTACAACATCTAACATTTTAACTTATTTTATGTGTATAGTAGCAGGGCTTTCCCTTAGAGAAAATAATCTGCGATTATCTCGAAATCTTGATTTTCTTTAATAGATAGTGAGAATCGTGACCGGCAGTGGGACGTATACGCATATAAAACGTTTTAAATATACTGCAATAAAAAAGAATTATATTTTTTTTACATTAAAAGCTACCTTTACCCCAATTGCAAAAGGAAATTGAAAATTGCATCTATATATCAATAGTAAGACGTGGAGAAAATGATAAAGGGAGATAAAGAACGATTGGAAGCTTCATGGAGGGAATCAGATGGACAGAAAGATGTTAAATGGGTATAGTGAAGGAAAAGATAATCTTATTAAGACAACCCTGTTCTGTACTGAGATAAGAACAAGTTCAAAAGACAAAACTTAAACTTATTATGACTTTTTTATTAGAAAAGAATCGACCTCAAAAGTTTGTGTCTATTTTTAAGTGTAAGTTTTATTGAAATCGGTTAACGAATAGTGGATGAAATCTAATAAATCGGTTTCATTCCCAATTTCCTACCCTGGAATGCTTTCTTCAAATTTGCAAAAATGCCCGTAAGACAATTTGTCTTTTGTGAGTAGATCTTTTACAGTGCCAAATTACACAAATTTACATTAAACAACTGATACTCGAGGATTAATTTTATTATCAAAAAAACCAACCTCAGAAGTTCGTGGAATTACATACATTTGCTAAGTTTTATTGAAATCGGTTATCGGAAAGTACGAGAAACCGGATTCATCCCCTAGTTTGCAACCCTTAGAGGTGGAATATTTCCTTCAAATTTAAATGGGACAAATGTTGAGGTATCCTCTTTCCAACAAAAAAAAATCATTCAAATCGTTTTACAAATGTCACCGGAGTAATCGCGTAACTTACATACAAAAAATACAGTCGAATTGAGAACCTCCTCTCTTTGAAGTCGGTTAAAAATTGTATAAAAGTCAAAATACAAAGTTTTACAAGACGAATGAAAAACAAACATTTGGATATATTCTGGTTAGATTTTTTTAACTATATTCATAATAATAGTCAATTTAGTGAACGTCACAATTCATTTTTAATAAAATTGTTTATTTTTTAAAAAAAAACAAAGTTAAAACTTAAAATATATATGTAGGTTAACAAGCATAAGCATTTAGAAAAAGAAGTACGAAAAGTGTTTTGCAGTAAACCTTGTTACCTATCATGTTTTAAGTGGTTTATTTGGTAAACTAGATACGAAATATTATTATCTAGTGTTTACATTTTGTGTAACTAGATATATTTCTAACACAATTATTTTAAACAGTATTTTTGTTTTAGCTACTTTATTTTTGTTAAGTATCATTAGACCAAAAAAGTATATAGATGAAAAGGTAGTTTACTTAACAGCACAAGTATGTGCTCTCTGAGTCAACACACTGTACAGCCAAAAATCGTATACAATTTGTATTTATTTTATTATATTTAACATTATTATGTATGCTAACAAAATGTCTATAATTTTTTTTATTCTTATAAACCGAAACCAACATTTTTACTGATTTTCTGGGAGTAAATAGAAAAGGTATTCCAATGATAGGTAAGGTAAAGAAATAATAAGAATATTTGACTACATTCTATGTACGAGCAAATAAAAATTATACAAATGTTAAATACTTTTTTATGGGGACACTAGATCCTGTTCTAGGGTGGTTCTATACCTATTTACAAATCATCTACATGACTTTTCTTCTAATTGGTGAAAAAAATCTGCAAGAAATGGACGCAGATATATTTTTTGTATTGTCTGCCTTCTATTCGATAGGGTTGGTGTTTTTGTATCTATATTATAATACTGTAAATATAAAAATAGGGCTTAAATAATTAATTTACTGGTAAGTATACATATGAGAATTCAAAGAAACAAAATCTTCATCTTTCAAAAATTACGTTTATTTAGTCGTAATATAGTTCTGCCATTTTAATTCTTTTTTTTTCAAATACAAAGTGACGGGACGAACAAGTCGTGCACCTGGTTGTAAGCGTCACGCCTATCGATAGCAGTCGCAGTGCCATTAGAGCTTTAAATCGCAAAGATCTTAGGGGCACTGGTTTACCCTTCCTAACTGGAACGCAGTTAATACTCACATTACTGATAGCGGCAGAAATAGGTAAAGTGGCAGTACGTCTCTGGACGAACTCTTTCACAGGGGGCTCTACTGCTACTACATTTACTGGCAGATCCTTTGCAGTAGAATAGGTGTGAACGGGAATATTCGGTCTTGGAACCCATTTTCAACTGCATTATTTTCCTTGTAGATAAGTCATGAACATATTTATGAAACGCTAAAAAAAGGTTCAATTATGATAACAACGTTCAAATGAACCACTGGCTACACATACTAGAATATACTAGAACGTTTAATCGCAATGAAGATGAAAAGATGATTGAAGTATTCCTTTTTTAAATTACACGTTCCGGTATATATGGCCAGTGCGCAATATTTCACATGATCATAATAATTCAACCTTTTATAGCGTTCCTATAAACATGTACATGGGTTTAAATTACTTAAACTACGAAAATGATAGTCTGTTGCGAACAAAACAGGTGAGTGGCAAGAGATTCCATATGCAACTCCTGAAAGGTGGAGATAGTTTTGACAGTTGATTAAGCATGGTCATTTCACTGCATGCATCATGATCTGCAATTCTTCACAATAGCAAGTACCTGTCATGGTTTTACCAGATCTAAGTGAACCGTGGCGGATTATTTCACGGCTGCACTTCAGCTTCTAAGTAGTAAGTATTTTTTTGGACACTGGGCTTGTCACCTGTGCTTACCGTTTGAGATAATCATACAGACAACATTTTTTTTTCATGATACCAAGTAACGCGTCGTCCGGTGGTAAGCGACACGCCTATCCATAGCAGTTGCAGTGCTACTCATTGCTTTAAATTGCAAAGATCTGAGGGGCACTGCCATTGCGCCTGTCATCTTAAGAAACAAGTTGACAAGTTCAGAGTGCCTGTAATTTCAGTAGCACCTATAACCTTCAAAACTAGAACGCAGTAATGCTCGCATTACTGCTTGGAGGCAAAAATAAGTAAAGTGGCAGTACTTTCCTGGACAAGCTCTTTCAAAAGGAGCTCTACTGGTACTAAATTCTCGATAAACAATGATTTTTTAAGAGTTCTTTGTGTGTCTTTTAGATCTTGCAATTTAAAGCTCTCCAACTGTTATGGACAGGCGTGTCGCTTAGCACCAGACACACAACTTGTTCATCCCATCACTTGGTATCATAAAAAAAAAAACAAATTGACAACTTTTCAGGAAAGAGCTTTAAAATTTCAAAAAAGAATGAAATTAGTCGACATTTTTCTATGTTTTTCAGAGTTATAAAATGCATATATAAGAATAATTTGTTCCATATTTTTCGTATTATTTTTATGACTTTCGCGTGATAAAAGCACTTTTGACATATGGCTTTATTATATCAAGGGTACGCAATTTGCACTACATAATTGGGTATGTACCTAAACGTTTTTATAGTTTAACTTTATATTTTACGTTAAAGATTACTAATATTATTTCTTAATGAGTGCGCATTTCACCGCCATCTTTGTCGATGGAAAGTGACGATGAGGTCGACGATGTAGCATGCACACCCAAATAATTATTGAATATAAGTAATAACAATCATATTTTAAAAAGTATTTTGTTAATATCGGATTTTTCTTTTTAACGCGTCGATGACTTTATTTTAACTTTTTTAAGTACTAGACATCTTCTTCGGCGTTTTTTTAAGTATATTTATTTGTGAATATATATGAATGCGTAAGGTTTAATTCACACGAGTCGTAAGCATAAGGGCGAAACTAACAATTTGTTAATTTTCACTTTGTGGGAAATGGTTTTATACTTAGGACTCATCGATACATAAAATTACAAAAAATCCTTGGTCACATCAAATAATATGTAACGGCATCTTGGACATCACTGCTGACAGGGTTCAGAATTCATTTGCTTGACTTGCGTACAAAAAAAATCAACGACACCACAACCATCAACGAGTGCCTTACGCCGATTTGTAAATCCTTTCACAACAACGCCATGGATACGATAAGAAGAATATAAATCTATTATTATTATTAATATGAGTAAGCTCAGCTACAATTCGCTCATTTGATGCCTATACTAACGTAATTGTAATTTTAGAAAAATTGAATTAAGTATGTTAATATATCTGTAACATAAGTGTCTTTTTTTTTGTAAAAACTTAGGGACAGGTCAAACAAGTCGTGCGCCTGATTGTAAGTGACACGCCTTTCCATAGCAGCTGCAGTACCACTCAGCGCTGCGCCCGTCACCCAAAGATATAAGTTGGCAAGTTCCATGTGCCTGTAAATTCAACAGCTCCCTTACCCTTCGAAACTCACACTACTGCCTGGCGGCAGAAATAGGTAAGGTGGCAGTAGTTCCCTAGACGAACTCTTTCACAAGGACCTCTACTGCTATTATTGCTTACAATTGAAAAATAAAATTGGCAGTAATTTAAAATTTTTATATTGTAATAATACACAAAGTTATTATCTGTAAACTTACATTACCTTTCAAAGTACGCGAACTCGCGCTAACTTGTTGATGTTTTTTGTATGAAAACGTTATAAATTGTATGTGACATTTACGTATTGATAACAATTTCTTAAGTAAAATAAATAAACGCTGGGACACGATGTTAAGCGATGATGCGGCTGACGAAGTGAAGTATTTTACTTTAAGTTGTTTTTTTAATTGGTCATCAGTAACTCTAACTTTTTTATTTTCCTTTTTTTGTTTTAAATTTAACAGTCCTTAAACGGTCTACATTATTATGTACGTAAGTTTAGTAGCAATGGAGCTCCTTGTGAAAGAGCTCATCCACGGAAGTACTGCTACTTTACCTATTTCTGCCGGCAAGCAGTAATGAGAGCATTACTACGTTCTGGTTTTGTAGGGAGCTGTTGAAATTATGAGCACATGGGACTAGTCAACTTATGTCTCAGATATTTGTGGTTTAAGGTTCTGAGTGGCACTGAAATTGCTATGGACAGGCGTGTTGCTTACAATCAGGCGCACGACTTGTTCGTCCCGTCACTTGACACACACAAAAATATTATGTTTAATGTTTTTTTTTTCTCGTTTCCGCTCCTCATAGATATCTTGGTTATTAGTCTATGCTAACTTATATATCTGACACACCAACGTGAGACCGTAGCTCCTCACAGGGAGGTTCTGACTGAAAATCTGTGTTTGAATTACTGAGTTTAGAATTCTCGCATAGTTGTGGGTTAAGTGTAACCAAATTTGTATTTTGTTTGTTTTAGTTACTTAGTTATTGTCTTATTTTATAAGACTTTTTTGTCTGTATGTTTTGTGTGGCAAATAAATGGAACCATAATTTCAAAATACCATTACAGTTCTCTTTTTGTACATTGCAGGTACATATATAAAACAAAGGATTAAGTATAAAGAAATAAATAATGATTGTCGGTAGTGTCTATTATATGGGGTATGTATCACATCGTACTTTTTTTTTTCAGAAAAATTCGTCGACGCGGCAGCGTCAGCATCAGGATCCCCTTCGCCGCCTTTAGCAGAATATGAGCGAGATTCTCCGGTAGATGTCTCGTCAACGTCGGAAGCTGGCTCAGCTAGTGGTGCGGCTGGTGGCTCGAGAGCTCTCTCCCCTCTCCCGCGTAATCCTCAACTAGTGGAACGCTGGTCCAGTGAAGACATGAAACACATACAGTGTCACTTAGAAACTAAAGAACTATGGGACAAGTTTAATGAACTCGGAACTGAAATGATCATAACCAAGACTGGAAGGTAAGATTTTTAATAACCATGATTTGTCTCGATTCGTATGATTTGTTGTACCCTACCTAAATATGTCGTAGGTACGTTCGTCGTAGGTTCCTGGTAGGTACGTCGAAATAAACAACATGCATGCATTGGATATTTTATTGCAAGGTAATCTAAAAATCGTCAGGCATATCAAATAGCCTATTAGTATCCGAAAGTTGTAAGAAAATTAAAAATCCTTTGTGGTAGGTAGGGCATGGCCATCATGGGCGATAAGGTAGGTGGCACAGTGCGCGGCTTGCGGCGGCGCAAGGCGTGTCGGTCGCGCCGCGTGGAACAATGGCCAATCGGCCGCCGCCGCTGCAGTGGCTGCGCGATACTACACGGCTTTCACAATCAATCCATGTATCGATTTTATTGGCTTTTGATTTTGTCAACAATGACATTCTTTTCGCTTTCAATCGTTGACGTCGTTCATAGAGTTCTAAAAATAAAAATTTTTGGGATCACGTACGTGTCACTGGACAAATTATGCGCAAAAATCTGATTGCTCTAAAACACTACTTCATAACCATCTCTAAAAGTGTAAAATTTTTGGATCAGTAATATTTATATGTTTGTGTGTCACCGACCATTCTATGCTATCGAATAGGTACCACATTCGCCAGGTTTGCTTATCGTCGGCAGTGTAAATCAGCGCGCGACAGCTCGCCGATCGTGTCAAATTCACCAACCTAATCTTTTGATAACGCTTTATGCCACACTGCACCCTCTCTCTCCTCCCCCTACCTAGCACAAACAAACAACGATAACACCTAAACATGATATTTTTTGTGTCATTTAAAATTTTTAAATTTATAGCTTTATAACACTCATACGCTGATGAAACTGAATATCCTGAGTTTGAATGTCTTGAGTTCTTTTACTTTAATATTTGGGAAGTTTTAATTTCTCAGCTACGCTGTTTCGAAATATATTCAATGCTAAGTACGTTGCCGTTAAATAAATAAATAAGAACAAAGGCAAGTGGTGCACACAAAACAATGAAAGCTCTTTCATGGACTATAAAGCCTTATTAATACCTCACTTATTTATTCCTTATAATGTTCTCGAGTTAACGACGCCTCGGGCGTTCAGTTTTTTCTACCACGCACCATAAAATACGACATCTGGAAATATATTCCAGTCACATTTATTTCCAAACTTAGCAGCCCAGAACAATGCTCAGGCATGTTTTATATTGTGTTGATTCGCTATAACTCCGTAGTAGTAATCGCAATAAATTGTCAAATTACATCACCTCCCGAATACCATCATCAGTTATGTTATGTTAATGACCGATATATCTTCATAATGCGCCCACGCTATCTCTTTTTCCACATTATCGGCACTTTAGCCACGGTCATGAAAGTTAATAAAAGATTGCAAACGTTACAAAGGGCTCTGGGAAGTCGCAATGGGAGAAAATTTGCCACACACCGTCATGCGAGCTTATCCGCGTCGGCCTCGTCGATTAGCATAAATCTCTCCAACTAACCGTCACAAATGAGCAACGTACGCAGGATGGAAGCAGCGGCTAAACAAACAAGAGACTAGAGTCGCGGATACGGCGACATAGGGCGCGACGAATCGCGACCGTCGCCCGGCCGCATAAATCAGCATTATCTCGCGAGATAGCCGCGCGCCTGGACCCACCCCGCCATATCACGCGGGCCCCGTGTCGTTCGAAAAAATTAATGACTCGGAAAAACGATTCGCTTATGAGGGATCTTTCACTGTAATTGAATTGCTCCGCAGAGAACGGCCGAATCGTCGGGTAATATAACGCGAACGTAATGTCGAGTCAGGTGCATTTCGCAGGACTCATTGAGTTCTTAATAACTTCAGACCGCTTCTAACAGTGATTGACGTATTTCGAAGTCGACCACATGAATAGAGTTGCAATTGTTCACTTTGTTCTGTGCTTAATTGTATTTTATGATGAATTTGCGATAAAAAGTTTTGAGGCAAAAAATCAAAATGTCGGAGTGACCTTACAATTTATTTATTTTATGTTCATCATAATCACATTGCAATCACTCATAAAGCTCCTTTCATGGTTAAATATTTACAGAAATGAAAAATAGAAGAGAAAATCGGTGTTGCTTGCTTCCTAAAGCCACATTAGCTCCATTCACCCCAACGAGATTATCATAACAGGCGTAATAGAATAATGTAAATACGTCTGTCTGTTGGTCGCTTCCCCAGTAGTTGGCATGCTAATCGTACAGCTCATACGTAAGCTGAGATTTAAAACCTGCCTCTTTGTGCACGGTTCTTTATTCAGCGGGGATCCATTTTTCATTCGCTTCGCAAATATTTTGATGGTTTGTCGACTCTGCGCTTTGTGTTCAATAGTTTAGAGCGCGTCCAGCTGAGGTCGTTACGGCGATACTAAACTTTTTACTGCTGCACCACAATTACGATAGCACCAAGTTTTAATTTTGTACCATTCGACGATATCAACAAAAGACGTTCTAATGAAACTGTTGAGTTAGATTACGCAAGGGTTAAAAATATAGCACATTCATTCTGTTGTCGATAACATTAGATTTTTCCGGAGGAAATGTTATGAAATTTTCGCAGTCATTTATAAGGTATCCGGATCAGCGATCGTAAACGTGTGCGAACAGATTTAAATTAACATGTTTTCATAATGGTATCTATCGTCGATAACAGAAGCATTGTGAAAATGTTTCCTGGCCGTCGCTTTGCCAACAGTCACAGTATGGTGAAGAATAAGTGGTAAGCGAACAAAGTAAAGTAAAACCTTTCTTCTAATGAATGGGAATGTTTATTATACAATGGATATTTGAATGTTTGTTTTACAACCACGCCTAAACTGCTGAACTTATCCAAATTAAAAAAAAAATTGTAGATAATATTTTGAATTCATACATATGAAAGGTAAAAAGCACCCAACAGTGGAGGTGATTAACGAGGGATACAGACGCTAGTGCAATTTAAAAAGACTTATTAAGTGGTCATTACTAATTTAGTTTTTGCACTTAAGATATTTATTTACGCGTAAAGAGAAATATGTTTAACATATGACAAAAGATAAATACTCTTGGTAGCGTTAATTAAATTCAAACAGATATATTTGTTATTAACACAAAGAAACGAACACTAAGAAAAATGCCTTCGATCCGGCTCGATTCGAACCAGCGCCTTCAGCATGCCGTGCCTGACGCTCTTCCAACAGAGCTACGGAACGAACCAGCAGACCTTTCGAATTTTTGTATGTGCTTGTTGCAGATCTTTGTTTTTTGTTTTTAACGTTTAGACCGTAGCGCCATCTATGATAGCGAAATCTACGAAAAATTTTCTTCACTCAGCCACGTACCTTTACAGCTTCCAGCGGATGACTAGTGATGTTGGTTTAAAAATTGTAATATTAAGGTTATTGGTTATCACGAAGTCGTTAAAAACCAATTGTCGTCGTAAAAGTCGTCAAAAATCAAAAATAAAGATTTGCAACAAGCACATAGAAAAATTCTTAATGGCTGCTGGTTAGTTCCGTAGCTCAAGGAGAGCGACTGGCGCGGTAGACTAAAGGCGCTGGTTCGAATCCAAGCGGAACGAAGGAATTTTTCTTAGTATTCATAATTATAACGAAACTAGTGGAGAAATTTCACAAGAAATAATTGAATATCATGGTAGTAAAATATGATATTCAATAAACTTAATATTACAAAAAATACACACTTTTCGGAGCATTAATTAAATACAAACAGATACAATTTTGCTAACTTTTAGGTACTATGACTATTGATAGATAGTATCTATAATACGAGTTGGCACATAGCGGCGTCTTTGATTTGGATCTCACCACCACGTATCTCATAAATCTTCTGTATAATACACAATAAACATACAAACACGGATAAGATCTTCGGTAACGTGAAATGAACATAAATACCTCTATATAAATTACACTATTTATATATGAAATGATTCAATGGTCAATGAACAATAGATGACATAATTATCTTAATAAGCATTCTACATTTCTTAAACCATGAAACGAAACGATATTACAAGAACTCTACATTTCTCTTTTAAATTATGTTTTCTTCAAACTCACTTTGATGTTGAGGCAAAATTATAAATAACAATATGATATATTAGAAGTATGACACGGGTCATTTATTTGAAAAGTTCACAGATTTACACAATGTTTTCTGCTGGGGAAAAATATTAGACGAAAATTGTTTTGTTTTTATAGTTTATCGTTTTTTCTAATAACTTCATGCTACCGCATTAACTTAACCAAAATTCGATGTATAATGTGATATAATATAATATACTTTAAAGCATTTTATTCATCGGTTCGCGACCAAAAAATCCTAGGCCAGTGTTGACATTTCAAATTTTCGACTTCAAATTGTTACCAACATTTTTTTCACAAAAAAACCGTTGCAGGTAGTGGGCGATTCGCATAACTAGGCTCGGTGAAATTTATCGAGTGACGTGTCCCATGTGTGCCTGCGTTGCGAGCTCTGCACTGGGCAAATAAAAATGGATATGCCGTCAATACTTTACGTGCCATCTAAAGTTGAGGTACCTACCTACGCGTTAAAAAGTATGACAAATACTTTTGTATTGATATATACAATATTATGTGTCTCCAACAGCGTTAAGCATATCTCGTCTTTATCAGAAATAGTTATTTCCCTGTACACTTTTTGTCTATGCAAGACTATAAATACTTAAATTAGATTCTCTTCTATGTTTCCAAGTGAAGATGACGTTTCCGAGAATATTTAGACTTTGCTATTATAGTAATTTTAAGCACATCCATGTTCACGGTCCGTGCGTTATGGCTGTACCGCGCTTACACGCGCACGAGGCCTGTTTGCCATTTGTCGCACTCGCACGATAATTGTTGATATACGATCGCGATCCGACACTGTAATTGTCAACGCTTAATCTTCTAATTGACTCGCATTTACCAATGCCAGCGTCACCGGCGTGTCGCTTACCCCAACTATTGAACTTAAAAATCGAAATCTGGTTTTGTAAAACATAATCTCGGGCAATATAAAAGGCGTCGAGCGAGCGAAGTCGAAAAGCAATTCGCAACGCCAATTTCAAGAACAGTAAAAAGTGCGATTCACAAGTGCAACTTGAAACGGCGTTTAAGAGCGAACCGAGGGCGGCGCCCACCGGGGGCGAGAAAACAATTTGGAATTTTATCGGCGGTGAGGTGGGCAAGGGGAGGGGGCCAGTTACCTCTGATTTATGTTCGACATTAGGCGTGAGGTGGGCGAATGCGCGAAATGCACATACGCTGCGGCGGCCATTGCCACTCACTCCTCACCTCGACTCAGAATTGTTCCACTTGCTAATGTGTTGCACGTTGCACATCACAAGTGAAACGCCATCAATAAAAACAAAAGCCTAAGCTTTTCAAATGTAATGCTAACCTCCGTCAAATTTTTGATTAATATAAATGTTACCAAAATAGACAAATTAATGCAACCTTAATTCAGCTTCAAAACTCCGTCGACCGAAACCAAGGAGTGCCGCAGATACTCAGTGTCATTTGAATTCAAAAGTTAATTTCACTAAAACCTTAAATGAATCGAGTTGGTTGAAGCTCGCACATTATTTAACTTGTTCCAAGTTTAAATTGAAAACGCCACCAAACTCTTTGCGAAGTCGGAGTCAAATTTTGAACTTTGCTGCTGAATCGGAAATTTCTTTATAAATATCTTATTACGCTTAAATTCAGTTGGTGTCACGCTGCCGACACTAATTTTATTCGTGAAAGACGGCACTCGGGAGAGCAAAGAGGGCGGGCCTCAGTGAAAATATATGCAAACGGGAAACACGATATTTGACGGAGCTGAAAACGACAAAAGAATTAAGGATATATATCAAGCTGTAGAACACTGTCGTCGCCAACCGGGCGACGCTTGCCCGCCCTGCTACCAACATCAAAATCACATCTCGATTTAATTTTGCTTTGAATACAAAGAGTATTGTAATATCCTACAGAGGTACTAAATAAGTAATCGTTTCAATAATTTTTTTCACTATTCCTCGTACAATGGTAGTCGCGTGGCCTTTGCATCCAAGTAAACAGTAATGTCATGTTGTACGCACTTTACCTATTAATTAACTAAATTATCCAACGTAATGATAGAATATAAGTTTATAATTTTCAAAGCGCTTGTTTTTATTTCTAGTAGGCACATAGGTATATATAAATAATTCAAGGAGACAACCCTATCCGTTGTTATCTAGGTTATGTGAAGAGAACACATGCAGCCTATTTGAATACAGCGTGTAATAGATGCGTGATTCATGTAAATGTACCCTTAGCAAGTGTATCGCGAGCTAATCTCTCCCCGCCGCACCCCCGCCGGCGGCAATATGCCCCGGGGTGAAGGTGGCGGGGTGTCTCACAGAAAACGTGTAAACTAATTATGTACATTTTCGTAGCCACTTATTTACATAACCACGGGCTGAACCCCGCTTTCACCGTGAATATTTCATTTGTAATCTTTACTTTGACGGTTTAATATGACAGCTGTTGGTTTGTTTGGAGGAAACTTTTAATTTTCGTCTTTTTCTTTCGGTGGTGGCACCCTTTGTGTGCGCGTTACTCCGACGCCTCCCGCCGGCCGTAATGATAGGTGATTATCGAACAACTTTTTTCGGATAAACGTCTGGGAAAGTTCGTGAGGTGTAATTTGGGGAATTTTTCGCTGAGGTTGTCGGTTGTTGTCTGACATCGGAAGGCGCTTATTATTTTGACGACTGTTTTCTCTATCTGATGGTACCGTTTATTCTATCGAGGGCACTAAAATATGTATTAGATATCGATCATTTCCCCGAAAGGGTTACCACCTCGTTGGTTTAAATATAAATGGTGCTTCTATAGATGTTTTAATTAGCTAGTTGACTTTATACGAGCAATTAGTGGAAGTTCTAAGTGTTCGCTAGGCTGGCTTGTTGTGAAGTGAACAGGAAGCCGATAAATAAAACTATTAGTAGGTAATGAGCGAGTGGGCGCAGTTTCGCGGGTATTTATACCGCGCCTTCGCGGGAACTAATTTATGGAAGTAAGTACGCGGAAAATGTTTATGTAGTACTTGAGCCCTACCGCCCTGCGCTGTTGACATCCGGTCCTCCCGCGTAGCTACTGGGAACAACAGTATAAAGCGTTTCACGTGATTACTTCAATTACGTTATGGGAACATTAATGAGTTCAATATTCGTTATTAAACAATAGACGTATGCATTTAACCAATATACTTAGCCATTTAAAGGGGCAATGCGACCACCAGACTCGCGTCAGTGGTGGCGAGACCCTTTGATGTATTTCTTCGGGTTGGACGATGAGTGATACCTTCGTTGCTTTAATCACTAGCTCTGTCTCGGCGCCGTCTGCGCCAGATGTAGGAAACAGACTATTAGTTAAGGAACTTGAATGTTGCTTTACTTAGATTTCTTTCAACAAGCATCACAGCAGGTAACAAAATGTAAAGAATAAAATTAGCTATTTCACTTTTAAATACGCCCAAATCTCTATTTTCCTGTGCATTTGTTGGGGTCTGATTAATTCCAATCCCAAATAATCACTATCCTCGTAAAGTGGCGTAAAGGTCGCGACATTATCAGCGGAGCTCCATCGCAGCGATTACAGCGAAGACGAGGCCCCGCCCGCTGACATGTCGCGTTTTAACAGTCACTACGTGCGCCCCCACCCTTCTCCTTTCAAAACCCCCACTCCCCCACCAAGCTGACGACATTAGCAGCCGCAGACATAGGGCACGTCCCGGCCAGACGTTGACACAGCCAGCTAAAGTTAAGGAGTTATGACAGGATGTGCTCCTAGGATGTACTCTATAGTCTTACCAAGTAGGTACCAAGTAAGTACCAAGTAGGTAAGACTATAGGAGGTACACTCTTATAATTTTATACGTATACAAGTAAAATTGTATACGTATAAAATTACAACTCTACAATGCTATTAGTTACGACTACAGTTACAAGTGAGTAATTAATTCATTGTAATACAGGAAAAAATAACAAATAATCATTTTCGTTGCATATGCCTAAATAATTATATTGTAATAGGTAAAGTGTAAGTATTGGGATAGGTAAAGCTTTATCTACTGCAAAAAATTGTATTCCTTTTACAAACTTTATCTGAAACGTAGTATTGTTCGTTTTTCAGTCATTTTGTCATTTCTATTGTTTTCATCGGTACTCGCGAGTGAGTACGGCCGTTGCAATGACTCCCACTTTATGGAAATGAAAACAACCTAACTATAGCCCTCCATTCTACCCTTTGTGAACCGCGCTATTTCATTTACGTTTACACACATAACACTCGTTCTTTCATTAAGTTCATTCGACTTTACATGTATCTATACGTACTATTGATTGAAGAAAGTATTGATTGATTGCATCCACTTTTGTATTATCTTTAGATCTCACTATTGCCTCGTGTATACAATAATTAACTTTCACGATAGTTACTCAAGGATTATCGTAGGATAGTTTTTTCTGTTTATTAACAAAGAGAAATTTGTTTGTCAAAAACTAATAAACATTTAAAATGTGTACAAATTGAATACCTATTTTCTACATACTACACAGACTATATTTTTCCAGATTGTCTGATTTTCAAAATTTTTCAATGCCTTAAATAAACTTCATTTAAGTGTCTGTTAAGTATTTCCTTTTTTTATGATACCACGTTACGGGACGACCAAGATGCACCTGGTGGTAAGCGACATGCCTGTTAATAGCAGTTTCAGTGCTACTCATAGCTGTAAATCGCAAAGGTCTGAGAGGTACTGCCAATGCGTTGGTCACCTTGAGACATAAGTGGACACGTGTCATGTGCCTGTAATTTCACCAGTACCCTTACCCTTCAAAACCGTAAGAGCGTTTGCGCTTTACGCCCTATTCGTATCAGTTCCGAATCCGAGGAATGACGGTCCGAAATGTCACAGGGATCATTTTATCTCTACGTGTACAGTCAAGAGCACATTCAGCTTAACACTTTGCACTTTGGACCGTTCTTATTGTTAGCGGCATAAAGTTGGATTTAAGTCTTACGTGTTAAGCTTGACGTGCTCTTGACGCTGTACAAGCTCTATTCATATTTTCTCGGACTCGAATCGGACTTAGTGCACAAGTGACATCCGAAGTGGGTCGGATGTCACGAATATGAATCGGATGTAGTGCGTAAACGCGTTAACAGTAAAGGATGATTCACATTAGACCGTGCCGGGTGCGAGCCGGGTCTAAGTCATCCGAGCCTCGTACGTGCCGCACGATCTTAAATTAGACAGAGTCAGAGAGTATTGACATTACAACGAGCCGAGGTGGGCCGGGTCCCATCCGAAGCTCGGACGAACTCGCTAGCTGTTCGGGCGTCACTTGTCCGTGACACGGACACGGCACGTTGTAATGTGAGTCACTTCATATAATATGTACGCAGCATTTCCAATCCGAACCTCGTAGGTGGCTCGGCTCGCGCCCGGCACGGCCTAATGTGAATAGTCCTTAATGCTCACTTTATTACTCGGCCGCAGAAACAGGTAAAAGGACAGGACTTCCATGAACGTTCCGTCTATTGCTACTACCCGTAACATTTCCTTAAACAGAATTACAAACATGAAATAATCAACAAACACACCGAAGCATAAAGAACCCGAGTGGTAAGAGCAGTCGACAGTTTTCGCAATATTGTCACCAAACTTCCCAATTTCGGTGTTGACTTGCGAAACTCCTCGCATACACACAGGTGCGCTACCTGGGCGTATAAATAGGTTGTAGCTGTCGGCGTGCGGAACGTGACTCCAAATTGGGGCTTTGCAGGAATTAGCGCCGAATTTGCAAGGAATAATTCCTACATAACTCTACGGAATTTTGTTCTAACGCTGTGATATATTGGTAGATATTTCCAAGTATATTTTATATGATACGTATTTTTATAATTAAGTTTATTGAATTTCAGGATGTTTCACCATCATGACATACAATTATTTTTTGTGTAATTACTCAATTAGTTTGTTATAATTATGAAAAAAAAAGGTCGAACACTTAGAAAATATTCTTCTTCGATCCAGCTGGATACGCTTCAATCCGGCTGGATTCGAACCACCGTTTCCTAGCAAACCATGCCAGACGCTGCGCCAACTAACCACGGAACGAACCACAAGACTTCACGAATTTTGTCATTATTATATAGGTATTTTTGTCTTAAGTAAACACAATCGCGATAAAAAAAATATCAATGTCCCGCGTACAAATGTGAAATAAAAGCCAGTCAGTGCAGATCACTGTTGTGCTCTAATAATTTGATTGACTACATGACATATTCACTCGAAATGAAACATGATTATAGCGATTTTCACGTTTAGCATATTATACGTTAGCCAATGAAACTGATATTGTTAAGTATCGCATGTCAGTTCTACATTCAACGATCACCGTCGGGCACGTTAAGCGTTATTCATCATCTGAAAATTTGCAACCGCTTAAAATAAGCTAAACAAAAGAAGTGCTAGCGTTCTGACAACGTTCGCTATGTGACACCATTAGCGCGGTAAAGCGCAAACAATAGAAGCAAAACGAGGTGGAATTTCGCACGGCGCGCAACACCGCCGCCGTCTCCGCCTCTAGCTCCTGTCGCCTGCGAGATTAAACCAGTTTTATTATACTTACACGCTTTTAACACACCTAGAACAATGAACATTGCTGCCTTAATATGAAATACACAATCCAGTACTGCATGACTTCGGAAAATGCATTGTCAAAATGAGTACCATCAGTTATTGTATGGAATTAAGTCTTCAATTTGTACCAATTTGAAGACAGAAAATAAAGTCATTGTCTGAAACAGTAAATTGGATAAATGTAGGTGGGTAAGACAACTATGGCTCGTTTTGTAGAGACTGTATTTGGAAAAACAAATACGTGTAATTGCACGCCTGTTTCACGTCATGTTTATTAAATATTCACGTTATGTAGAGAGTTAGCGCTGTCATGTTTTACACTGGAGTTTGTTATTGACGATGTGTCACTCGTCGCCTATCGCCCATTGCGAACCTCACATAATGCTTTCGACAATAGCTAGGTAATGAGTTGCCAGCGGATTGAGCAGATTATCTTGTTCCTAGTTCCTGTGACGCATACCTGCGTAGGAGCGTCAGAACATCAGCCCATCGACGAGAGCTGGTGAGACAATCCACGCAAAATTCCACACAGCCGTTCCGCCTCCTTGCAATCCTGTCATTTCATTGCTTGAACGCATAGTGAAGAATGATGGAAAGGAATTTTAACGACTCTCGATTAGTTACACAACGATTTTGCTAAAAATATTAGTTTGTCACTATGCGAGTCACACTGATTAATTTTTTCTACGAAATGAAAGTTTAGCTTTCCTTCTTGTGATACAGATATATTACAGTTAACTTATTTTCCATTTGTAATGCATTAAACGTAACGTAAAATAAATAACAACTAACTAATAAAAAAGTAGACCGTTAAAAAGCGAGCGGCAACTCTGCACTAGGCAAAAGCTACATACGGTGTATCATTACAGAGTTCGCCGCAATTAAAATTGTACGCTTAAGTAATATTTGTTTAAATCCACTAATTACGTTACCGCTAATAAATACTTACACGCAACATCTGCTGCGTAATGGCTGTCGTACTGCATTGTAGAAATTCATTTGTAACGCTCGTCGTCAAAACTTATAAATTACTGTTCGTGCGAACATGTTTTTTACGTAATCTGCACAAAAATATACAAATACACAGTACAGAATAAAACCACGCTAATCACGAGAGCAAAAACCGATACAAATAATCGCATAATCTCGAACTAACATTTTCCAAAGTGTATCAATCTAAACCGTTTTTAGGCGCATTTGCAAGTCACCTGTGACGGGACTACATCACACCGTGGTAGTTAGTTATCTGAGATCTCGCCGCCGCTAGTCCAACACAGATATTAATCAGTTAGATTGACAAAATCGTGCGAGTGTCGAAAATTTGACGCGGCCTCGAACCTGGACCTCCCAGGACGGGCGATATTTCACCCGGTGGCTCAGCCGACGCCCAGCCCCGCCCCTCTGCTCATTAAGTGCTTCTAATACACATCAATCTTACACACTTTCTCCCATGTATGAAGATTTTAAACCCACCCAATGAACGATGATGATCTGAGACTCGAATAAAAGATACGAGAATGACACTTAAATATTTGTTTTTCGATTTTGGAATAACAAAAGAACGACGACGAAGTATGATGATTTTTTTAGTGGTCGTCGTGAAAAGATTTTTTTAAATAATCAATATCTATTGACTATTCCTTCTACAGCTTTATGTTTTGTTACATGTTGGTTTTTTATTTTTGTATTATAATACCAAGTCATGCGCTTGGTATTGAGGTACACGTCTGCCCATAGCAGATGCAGTGCCAGTCAGAGCTTTAAATCGCAAAGATGCGCGGGCAGTGTCCCGCCCACTGCGCCTGGCATCCTGAAACATAAGTTGACAAGTCCCATGTGCATGTAATTTCAGCACCCTTAACCTTTACAACACGAACACCGTAATGATCACATTACTGCATGACGGCAGAAATAGATAACGCGGCAGTACTTCCCTGGCCGCACTCTTTCACAGGGAGCTCTACTGCTACTAAATAATACTTGGTTAACGTTAAACAATACGCTTAAAAACAGACTAATCACCGCTATTTATTTTAAGATAAAACCGAATCTAGCCTGCATGTTTATGAAACTCGATTATAATCTATGAAATTGTCTTGGTAAGAATTTAATTTGATGACTTCGATTGCCTAAGGGCGCGTTTATTCGACACATTTAAATTTCATCGCGCTCACGCCGCGCGGAGAACGCGTGGCCGCGTACATCTAACTGTAATGGCAAAATACTCTCTATTTATTTAGCTTGTACGCATTGACTTACAATTATATGGACGTCGGGTCCGCGCTAAAAAGTGTCCGAACTTATAGGGCGTTAAAATCGTATACAGAGCGTCATTCACGCTTTAGTCTTCGTTTGTTCGACTGACAGCGAAGCAAGCAAAATTAGACAGTACTGCGATGACATTACAATTTAAATTCAACGTTTTAGCTTTTTCATATTCCTTTACATGTCACTACGTTTAAATAGGTTGACTTGGGACATTTTTTTCGTGGTTTTTGTATTAGACCCGTCGTCCATTTATTTGTAAGTCAATGCTTGTACGTTTTAACTTAAATGAGCGTCCCGGGCGTGCTGGCGAGACTGGCTTGTCTTTGATCTACGCGGCGGCCGCGCGACGTCGCAGCGACCGCGCGGTTGTATTATTCCGCGAAATTTAGACGTTGTTGCCTAGTAAATAGAATTCAGATTCGCCATTAATGTACGTGAACGCTTGGTAAGTGGGCGGTCACCGCGCGGCGTCACGCGCAGTAACTTTCGTGTCGTCTAACTGGGCACAGTTTGCATTGTGGGCGCTGATTGAGGCGGTATCTCGAATTCGATTTGGAAATGTGTTGTTCTATATTGGTTCTGGTCTGGGTGTTCTGGGATACTCATAGTACAGGGTAATCGCTAGTTTGAAATCAGGTGTGGTATTAACCCTATTACTAATTTCGGATTGGGATCTTCAAAAGGCTTCGTAGCGTGTTGTGAACCTTTATAAGAATAAGTTTCTCTTAAAATCCTTGAGACAAATTGTCGAGTCCCGCACAAGTGGTCGGTGGTTTGTCGCGGGTGTTCTGCCTGTTATAATCTCGGCTTTGACACGCGGTCATTTGTCATCGCGTCAGTCACTGTCAGCGCCGTTGATACGCCCTTTTCCTTCGTAATCTCATCATTGCTCTGAAATTCGTTTTATTTTCATTTGTTATCGGTTTCGTAAAATTCCTTAAATGAAATTATACGTAGTGTTTGTGTATTTGTCACAATTTGTGACTAGATGACTTTGACTAATGTTTGGCAGTGTGATGGTCATCGCATACAAAACAATAAACATGTTGAATGTATCTTATTTTTAATCTACCTACTACGTGACCGATGAAAGGGTGGAAGCAAAAAACATTTTTTTTTCTCATGGTCCAACCTCTTCTGCTCATCAAGATCGCAACAAGAGGAGACAGGGGTAATTGTGTTTGTTATATTATGTACAATGTAGATATTACAGTTTTTGAACAGATACACACATACACACACAACCAAAACTCAGCTCCTAGTTAGCCACTCGACACTAACATTTCAAGTACAATTTAAGAATTGTCTGTAAGGATGAGAGCCTGGTGAGTTGTAATGCAGGTCTAATTTACAGTATAGATTCCAGTCACTCTCAAATGCTCTCGCTTATAATTTTTGATCTTTATTTAGATTATAGAGAAAATAAACCATTATTATAATCTGTATTTGTACTAGCGAAAAAACAGCAATACAATAATATAATAACACTAATTTTAGTAACCAAATTTAATTAATTTTAATGATGCATTTGATATTTCGTGTCGCTATATGAAGCAGTCACAAGAGCAGATGTGTCAATGTGTAAAGTTTCAAACATTGAGGAGGCGACGAGTCGTGACCGTGTCGTGTCAGGTCTTCGGATGCCGTCGCGTTGTGTCGTGCGTCACATCCGCAGAGACGTCTGCAGACGACTCTGTAACCTGAACTTTACACCGATTGATTGATGACTTGTGATCTTAAATACATACTTTTGATAGGTAATTTCTGATTACAATGAAGAACAGTTAGAAACATTCCTTCGATCCGGCTAAATTCGAACCGGCGCCTTCAGCATACCGTGTCTGACTCCTATGGTAGTAAAACATCGTGATATTCAATAAATTTAATATAATTATTATTAAACCGGCATCTCTAGTCAGCCGCTGGTAGCTGTAAGGGTAACTGATTGAGTGAACAAAGATTTCGAACAAATCTTTAAAAAAATCCAAAAACAAAGATGTGCACCAAGCAAAGGTCTGTAAACAAATCAATAGAGTAATTTCACAAAAAAATAATTGAATAACATTGTAGTAAAAATTCGTGATACTCAATAAACTTAATACTACAGCTAACTTCTATTTTTGTCGCTTTGACGTATTTTATTGTTTCTAAAGCTAATGGTATTTTCTGATTAGCTGACTTCCAATTTTACAACCTGACGTATTTTTATAATAAGTTCGAGTATTTTTACATAGAAATAGAATTTAAAATTCTTTAACAGAGTGTGTTGGAGCTATACTATGTATCGTATTGAAAGCTTGCAGTTTAACTACAAAATTAAGTGGCAGTAAGTGGTCTTATTATGTGATATGAAATATTCATTGGCCACCGGCACGGATTGTTGTCACTGGCATTATGCGGCAAAAATCACTTAAGGTTCACTACTAGCACTAATTCGCCTTAATGGAGTATTGAACACGGCAAGCTTGTACGGTATGTTGCATCACTGAATAATATACCCTACCATAAGCAACATTATAACATGTCACTAAATAATATTGAAATCCTAATTCTTTAAACGCACAGTTGGTTTTCTCGTCTGTGTTAAAACGAATAAAAAAGAAACTCCGGTAACAACGCACAAAGCACAATATAAATATATTTTGGTAACAGTATTTGAAAGAGATCACTTTATTTTTAATACAAGGATCGATCACACAGAAAAATTCCTTCGACCTGACAGAATTCTAGCCTGCATCTAAGCTTTAATGGCGACCTCTTTACCAATAATTGAGCTATAGAAGTGGACTGACCTTACACATTTTTCTATACGTTTGTTACAGATCTTTATTTTTGGTTTTAACGACTTTTTTACCATAGCGCCACCTGTGAGAAATGTATGAAAGTGAAGATTTATATTATAAAGATTATATTATTTATTATAAGATTAGATGTTTGCCGTGAATACATGATTTTTTCGCCAAAATTCGTACAAGACATTGGTCTATTCTTACGAGTGAGAACAGTATGAATACGCGCTACTTTTTAATCGAAGACTCATTTTGTATAAAATATTACTATATTTATATATTACTAAATTGTGCCTTATATTTAATTTAATTCATTTTATGTAATTCTTAATTATTTAATTAATTTTTTTTTAAATTTGAATTTACCTACCGCCTTTCAAGAAGGTGAAGGTCATGGATTCGAGTCCGGGCTTGCACCTCTGAGTTTTCGGAAATTTTAAGTACCTAAGCTTTTCGGTGAAGGAAATCACCTGCACATACCTGCAAAGTAATTTAATGATCATTACACACATAACATATTGTCATATGTGTGAAGTTCTCAACCACTGCAGCCTAAGTCCTCATTGTAAGAGGAGGCCAGTACCCAACAGTGGAACCTATATAGGCTCTTATATAAAAACTAACCATCGTCGCACGTCCTATTACTATACCACTTAGATTATGGCATCACTAAAGCATTTACCGTCGAAAGTGAGCAATTCGCTAATGAACAATCGCGGAATACGCAATCCAGCGCCATCTGTCTCTAATCAACGGATCGACTTAATTAAATCGCGGCGGCACTATGGCGGCGGATGTAATTGCTATTAATATAGCGCTCCTGTAATTACAAGCGAATGCACGGATTGGCCGCTCCACGGGCCCTAATCACCACGTGATAACATGCGCTAATGCAGCCCGAGCTTCCATCGCGTCATCGCACTAACACCGCTCGTCTAACGAACGCTCTAAGTGCTATTTTATTGACTCGAATTGCGTACTAATTTGGTTTACTAATTAATAACACAATCTAAAGCATTGACAGGTATGGGACGTATGTACGTAAGTGCATGCATAAACTTATATGCGTACTCCAATGTTTTTTTGATGACTTGGTTACTGGGTATTTCCTTAATTTGCTACAAGTTAGCTGTTCGAAATTACAAGGATTGTAGGGATGCACGCGTGATAAACTTCTAATAGCGCATAAAGTAGATTTATCAAACAGTCGCACGGCAGTGGCGTGAAACAATGATTGACGAGTTCGCACCTCGGTTCATGCCTTTCTAATTAAGACGACATGCGTGTGCGCACTGTTGCAACTCTTCGCGCTCGTTTAACAACCAAACCGCTAATTTCAATTAATACTTGCGATGTTGCTTTTTATTATAATTGTAAGGGTTTTGATTCTGCTGATTTGCTTATATAAAGATGTAGTAGTTTTAAGTGAATCTCACAATCAATATTAAAACGACCTTTCATTCATACGCTCTACGCGCCGAGTAGCTTTGATATGTGACAAAGGTCTGGATTGCAGTCATAGGCATGCTCTTTAACAATGTCATAACAATAACGAGCCGTTGTAAACGGGCGCCTCGTATTTCTGTCTTCGGGATCTGCTTATTAAAGCGAGCCATCTGTTTGTCTCGATATCGTTTTGGTTTTTGTTGAATTTCCACTAACTTTTGGGTGGTAGGATGATGGACGACGTCGGTGGCCATATATCATTGCAGTAATATATCGCGCAGTGCGGCGAGTGTCGCCATTAACGCACGCGCGCAATTGCCCGTGCGCTTGCAGCACCGCCGCTCGCGCATCGCACGTTGTGATTGCTATAAGAGGCGTCTCACAAATCGACGCGCGCGACCACGGCCAAGCGTGCATAAATCTTATTAATGGTATTCTTATTTTCGTCCTCTCTCGATCTTGTAAAATTGCTAGAATGAACATAACTAACGTTATATCGCGTTTGCTGAGCATCGCGTTAGTTCAGTTATTATGCCCCACGAGGCATAAAATTTCTTATAGAAATCAAACCAATCAAAATCTCATTGTAAATTACGATTCGTCTGCACAATATCTGTAAACTACTTGGGTGGTCGTATAACGTTTGTTATGATAGTGTTCGTAGATCACAGGTCAGAAGCCGCATTCCGTGTGCAGTTGCGCAAGATTCGATAGCAAATTGTCAAGTACAGTACGCCTTGCCCCCGGGCTTTGCCCGCTTCAGGCATCACCGACACAAAGTGAGAGGCCGCTAGGCATAGTTGCGTCTCAACTTACGGCTAAAGATTTGTTGTTTCCGTTCTCGCCGCCTCAATGACTACCATTTTGTGTCGATTAGGAGATAGTGTTTCACGCGCCTGCTACCGACGCCAGTTTTTGTGACACTCCTTTCTGCTCACAACGAGTTTATTATCGTCGATCAGTTTTTGTGTGTTGTTTTTATTATATTATACATTGGTTCTTATTTCTTTTTATGCCCGTGCTTACTGACTTACATTTTGTTTAATTAGATGACTCAAGTATAGGTTCCCTTCAAAAATGAGCGACAACAGGAAACCGCAGTCACATAGTCAAGTGTAATAAGAGCTATTACATCGGCCAACCACAAGTCATTTCACTGACAGTAAATAAAAACATACACCTTTACAAAAATGTCTACCCATTCATCTTTCTCCAACGGGAGACACTAAAGAATGTCACCGTTAAGAAGGGGAAGGGGAGAGATAGTTAAGAGCTAAAATGGTATGAAGTGACTCAGTTCTTGCGCTTTACTTTTCCTTCAGGCATTAAAAATGTTGCGGAGCAATTTTCGTCTTTATTGATGTTTAATATCAGAAGGTTTTATTACAATACTTTTTTACTCTAAATATTTATTATCGCTAACAATGTCTTCACAGAGGGGCGAGTACATATAAGCATTCGACCCTCGTAAGTAGGGGCAAGACACTTACCTATTGAAGCACTTTAGGCAGTGCCATTTTGAAGCGAATATATTTTTTTTCAAACTGATATACCTTATACCTATGTGATAGTACTACTTTTTTGTTCATATATGGAATTGCATTATACAGTAAATGGTAACCAGTGAATTTGGTAATAGGGACTCAGGTATAAGTACCTGCAACAGTTTTTCCTCCAAGTTTTCTCAGTCTTGAAGCAATCGCGTAAATGCGCGTCGTCATGTACGAAGCTGAAGTAACAATACTTACATACGTCCAAGCCTGCACCATATTGCGCTAATTACTCGCGATAATTTGCGATAACCTGAGTTCTAATGAGCAAAAGACGATTCGCGCCGGTCAAAGTCAGCGATAAAATTGTACCTCAACCAAGTAATTGTCGAATAATTGCGTTAATGTGAAAATATACGCTTTAACATAACAATAGAATGGTGAGGTACCAGCCTTATGAGGAAATGAAAAGTTCGAGAATAAGCAGTTTCATTATTTTATGAAACCTTAAGTTTTTTACAATAAATAATTTTAATCGGTTCATATATCGCTCCTTCAGTGAAACTGTGATTTAACTTGCTTTTGCAAAAATTTACAGAAAATCAGTATTAATATATTTATATTAATATATTATTAAGATTTATTTTTTGTTTTTAAAGCTATTTTTTTTATGACACCAAGTGACCGTCCCGTTGCAGTGCCAGTTAGAGCTTTAAATCGCAAATTTCTGCTGGGCACTGCCACTGCACCCAGAGTCATAAGTTTACAAGTCCATGTGCCTGTAATTTCACCAGTATCAGTGATCTTGTATACGTAAAAACATTCACCAGTTTCCTTACTAAGTTATACTATAATAAATTTAGCGCTCTGTATAGAACAATCAAGGAATGCACGATGTGTCTGTTTTTGTGTATAAATTTCATTGTTTAGTCATTTTCACTGTTTTTGCAATTTAGCCTGTATTTTACGTAAGTGCGATATGTAGATTATTACGGAAGTAATTTTGTAATACTAGTGACCATATAAATAAGATATTATATTGTCAGGCGCATGTTCCCGACGGTGCGAGTATCGTTCGCGGGGTGCCGAGCGGAAGCGCGGTATGCGGTGCTACTTGACGTGGTCCCGGTGGATGGCAAGCGCTATCGCTACGCATACCACCGCTCTTCGTGGCTGGTAGCGGGCAAAGCCGACCCGCCTGCGCCAGCGCGCCTATATCCGCACCCCGACTCGCCGTTTTCTGGCGATCAACTACGCAAGCAGGTCGTCTCCTTTGAGAAAGTCAAGCTCACAAACAACGAGATGGATAAAAATGGACAGGTCAGCACTCAATTTTCTTATAAAACACTATTTATTCTGGAAATAATATTTAAATACTGTAAATGAATGAAATAATAAAAAAATAAAAAATTTACAGATCCCTTGGTCACGTTCGATTATATTGGCTGATTAGTCAGCCGTGACCATGGGACCTGCAAAGGGCTTAAAATACTGGTTTGTTTAGCAAAACAAATACACTTGATTTTTCAGACCCAAAAAACATAGTTTCTTTTCCTATGTGCATCAATCGCGAAAACTTGAAAAGTCCATAAGTAGGTACTAATTAGTTTTTTTTTTCACTAGTTGGTGCTAAATTCAATGCATAAGTATCAACCCCGGATACATCTGGTACTGCGACGAGAAGGGGCAATCAATGCACCTATTACTGACTTGGAGCAAGAAGAATTCAAAACGTTCATATTTCCCGAATGCGTATTCACTGCAGTCACGGCATACCAGAACCAATTGGTAAGTAGATACCTCTACTCTGACAGTTCTGGCATTTTACTATGTCGCTGATATGCGTATAAATAAGTCATTTGATGTTGTTTATTTGGCATATTCTTGTCTTGGTCTATCATTTGATTTCGAAAATAGATCTGAGAACCAAACGTTTGAAATCGCACCGCGATGTCGGCCGACTATCGACGATTTCTATTTCTATCACACTAATTGCATTTCGCTGAAAGGTATGTCCAGTCTGAACAAAGGGAGGTGTCACTTAATTTTTTGTGTATCAGTGGCCACACGCGGGCGACGTCGACGACGGACGGACAGCGCGGTTGACGCGTGCCCGACGGTGACGATTAATGTTTTCACCCGAGCTAAAAATAGGTCGCATTTGATGCTACCACTGATTGAGTCCAATGTTTAACATATTATCTATACTTTTCCTAATATGTTTTTAATTTGGGAAAACAACACTAAATCACATCTATTTCCACCTAACTACAAAACATGAAATAAAAAGCACTTGTAATCAGGGTCGAGGTAATAATTACCATCGATAATTATCTTAATAATTAGCACGACAAATAATATGTTGATAAATATACCTTGATAATAATAATCTTGATATTCATAAAATGAATTAAATCAACATAATCTCAGTACAGAGTACTAAAAAACAGATCTCAAAAATTCGTGGAATTACATCTATTTGCCTAGTTTTATCGTAATCGCCTACCGGAAAGTACGCGAAACCGTATTCAACCCCTAGTTTGCCACCCTAAGAGGAGGAATATTTTCTTGAAATTTAAATGGGACCAATACTGAGATACCCTCTTTCCAACAAAAAAAGAATTATCAAAATCGGTTCCGGAGTTATCGCGTAACATACATACAAAAAAAAGAATTGAATTGAGAACCTCCTCGTTTCTTGAAGTCGGTTAAAAATACTACTGCTTGCAATGTCATGCCATGTGTTTGTTTCAAAGACGTATCCAAAGGTGTTAAATATCAAAAAAGTTTCGGAAAAAGTCACAAACCAAATCGTTTTCCCAATGATTTTTCTTGGTTTATTTCATTTTCTTATTGTTTGTCAGTTTTAGTTAAGAATTAAAGACAATAAATCATGAGTCAGCATGAATAACTATCCGATGTATATCGGACAATTATCATGATAATAATATGAAAGAAATAAATATCTTAATAATTTCAAACCCTTTTTGTAATTACATCCAAATTAATTGTAAACTGTTTCGTGTTTGTGTAAACAATAGTGACAAACAAACTATATCAAATTTAAGTATTCATATCAATTGCTATGCCGATTTTCTTATTACTACTTTTGTAAATGAAGACTAAACACGCTTTCCGCTCTGTTCGCGGTTTGCCGCACTCGCCGCGCATGTGTCACCACGCGCAATTAATTCTCTGTCACAGGAGCGTTTGGGCGTCTCTAAGTTTCTCGTTTTGTCGCGTCTCGCGTAGTAAAATAATTAGGACGTTTTGAAGTTCATAAAGGGAGCGTTGCTTTATATCGACAACGCGGCACATAAATCTTCATTCGTTCGTTAATTAGCTGTTTCGTGAGAGTTTACTACCTACCTATGTCTTGTAAAGGGCTCTGTAGGTGTACTTATAGATTTACGATACCCATTCGAAATTTCCAAATATTCATTTCAAGTTTATTCATTCTATAATAATTAATTACCCTCGAGGTAAAATACTTTAAGCTTTTTAAGTAGATACTGCATTTTTAATACCAATAAAAGTTGTCTAGTTTGTAAGTGATTTGCATAATTACTGGCAAATTGATTAGATACATATCGATGGCATATAATAACTCCGGTAAACTAAAACACTTAATAGTAACTAGAATGTGAATGTAATGTATATTTAATGCCTGACCAGTTATCTATTAGATGCAGGTAGTATAGCAATGTCCAATAATCACCAACTATCAATATCATGGAAAGCACCACCTCCGCAGTCGGCATGGAACGACTCCCCTGGGCCGAAGACTATTGATTTACATTGATTCTAACGCGTTTCTAAATTTACTGCCAACACCTATAACCACATAGACACTGATAATACATTGATTGTCGTTATGCCCACTATTCGTACACATAACACACACATACGTAATTGGTTATTGTTTATTCTTAAGCTTACAGATAAAATGCACGTTTTTAAATAGCCCAAGAGAATATCTTTGGTACTACTTTACAGAGTAAAAAAGCGTGATATCGCTTTGATCGCGGCAGTCTGGGCGGCGCGGGCGCACTCGATTTGGCTGACGTCACATCTCTGACAGCTAAAACATTTGTCGAACAGCAGAGATAGTGTCACAGATAACCCAATCCCTTACAACAATAAGAATACACTTAGCATGTTTGCACCTGCGCGCCAGCTACAAGATCGATATGACTTGTGCCCGCATAACTCAAGTATTCATAAATTCTGATGCGTACAAAAAATAGAACATTAAAAATACCATACACGACTAATATTGCTAATAATAAATATTAATATGACTTACAAACTTAGTTTTAAATTTCAGAGAAAGTGTCACCACATTTTGTATACGTGCATATCGTTTGTTAAATCGACCCAAAACGAAACATCATTATTGGTGCTTTATCATACTGGACGGTTGATAAAAGATGAGATAAGGTTTATACAAAAAATGAGAATTGTGTTTTTTGTGTGTGTATCGCGGTGTGAGACTGAACGTCGCCTGCGCGCGCGCCGCGGGGTGGTTTCCCGGGAAAACGCCGCACCATGGGCTGCTCCACCTTAACCTGCTTCAATATTTAACATTATACACCCACCATTCTATTGTCGTTATCCTCGTTTTGTGTACAATCCTTTGTCTGGAATTCGACTCGTTGCTAGGTGACAATGTTTGTCTGAGTTTACGCATCCTCAACGCACACAATGAGTTTTTTAATAGTCGATGACTTGTGAATTTGTTTTGATTGATCGCTCTTTGGGGATACTGCAACCTCAATGAAGAACTCGAGATGGCAGCGTGTCGATGTGCTTTAAATTTTTATGGATAAATATGTTGAATTTTTAAATTACAGCTGTAAAGAAAATAATATCGGTAGTAAATTGGGTTTTCAAAGCTATCAACTTTACTCGATGTCAATAAATAAAACTCAAAAGTGAGAATAGAAAACAAACATAAGTATAAAACGATTAAAGATATAATGTTTACTATTACGTTGATAAAGCTACGCGACTGTTACACGGATTGAGGAGATAATCATAGAAATAACTGCGCCCGCGCACACTGGCCGACATGTAAACGCACTAGCTCCCTCAATGGCCGGTTAATTGAAATTTATTTCTCATTTCTCAGTATCAATAATCAATATTCTAAAATCTCCAAAGCTATTCTCACATAGAGCATGCACAAACGAGTTTCCCGTCGAGTATAATCGAACAATATAATGAGGGAGTTAAGCCAAACACAATTTCAATAACAAAGGGCAGCCATGACAAATAAACATATTTCACGGACTAAAATGGCTCCGGTCAGGTGTCACGAGCTGTCCCTCCTCGCACCCTGCCGCAACTCTCCTCTTTTTCTTTACCTATAATCGATTTATTCTTTTCAATGCAATCCTTTTATGTTTTGTTGGCTCATAAACTCATACTCGTAAGTTACTTGTGTTTGTAACGTTTATAAGAAAATGATATAGAGTGTTTGAAAATTATAACTAAACTTTATTTTTTCTACTATTATTTCGCAGAGTTTTTACAATATCATTTTGCTATCGTTGTAAGCAAGCACACTAAAATTTGGACCGCATCTACAGTCCATCTTATAGGCCAATCTGACCTGTGATATTATTATATCCTATATTAAAATTAAAAACAATATCCTCTACTTATTATAATATATTCCAAAATGTCAAAACAATTACTTTCCAACATTTTTATAATACCGAGCAAAATTAAGACAGTACTTACTTCGGTGGCGCAGTGACCCAAAGTGGTCTTCTTGGCCTCCGACACCAGATTCTGCCACGCCTTCCGGTTCTGAGCCTGCTCCTTCCAGCCACTCGCACCGAGGTCCATGAGATCTTTTTGGACTTCGTCGCCCAGCGAAAGCGGTACCTGAGACGTCCGATAGGTCGTCCGGCGTCCTTTCGGTTGTCCCGAATAAATCCTCTTCGCGACACGATCTCCTCCCATTCTCTCCACGTGTCCGAGCCAGCGGAGTCTCGCAGCTTTAGTTTCTCCCACAATGTTATGCCCGGACATTGATGTTCAATCTCAAGGTTCTTCCTTGCCCTTCAGCTCCCATCCTCCCTTTGAGTCTGTCCTCGAATTAAAAAAAAATTAAGAAAGACTTGTCTATATTATTTATTAACATTAATCAGCAAAAATCATCAAATCGCTTCATTTTCATGTTCGACAGATTATACCAATCTTTAAAAAAAATTCCAGTAAGTAATTTCGTTATTAAAATTTTCAGCAAATAAAAGACAGCTCGATAACACAAACAGTAAGTACATAAGTCAAAAATACAAGAAGTCAACGTACTTGGTTTAAGTGGATTTAAAATAATTTAAGATGAAATTATTTATTGGAGCTCGGTCTCCCTCATGCTCGTAGGTTTGTTGGATAATGGTGTGATGTGGTCTCGCTCGCTCTTGCCATCGATCACGCGAGGTGTGACGTCATGTAGAGCCATCGTGTGCGGCCCCACTGAATTTATTGCGTCTGCGCACCCAACCCAGGGAAAAATTTGTACCTATGTGTATATTGATGATTTCTTTAAATGTTTTTTTAATAATTGAGTTTCGTGATATTTAAAATAAACTCTATTTTATAACTCATTTTTCCTTCGTATTTTTAAATTCGAATAATCGGTTAGGTATTTAATCTCTTTTCTACATTCTACGGACAAGTAAATCACTTTGACGCAGAATATGACGGGCGTCCGATTCATTCCGGGGAAATAATAATAAACATTTTTTATTTCATACAAATCGAAATACAGCAAAGTATACCATTGAAATGTGGCAAATTGCCTACTCCTTGATCTTCCGAATATATAGTCATAACTACGGGCACGAGTGTAAGGTGGATCTCATACTCACTGTGGGTCCACTGCGTGAGCTGCTCACCAGGATCGGCCGAGAAACGTACCCAGCGCTAATTTAACACAGCGTGCCCGATGTTTCGCTACCCCGATATGACGCTACTGGACACTGAAGAACACCGAATAAATTTGTCGAAAAGCAATCACGATATCCTTATTATGTGGATGTGCAGGCTCTTAATCAAAGTAATAACAAGACTAACAGACGGCCTTTACAATATTCATTTTATATCCTTCGTTGTGTCTGTGGGCAGTATCAGAGAAAGCCTTCAGCTGATCGAACTGTTAGATGAAGAAGAATAAATACAAAATCTAAATTTTACCGAATCAGACCTATTTTATAATTTGTAAAGTTATTTGTTCGAATACAACTTTAATGGAATTAATATCTCATTGAATTGTCAAAATCTGCGACCGAAAAATCATGTTTATTTCGAAAATTCATATTCAGTAGATTTCTTGGGCATTTAAATTATTCACTTCCGTTGAGTGCGAACATAAGCTGTCCAATTTATTTTGTCACATTTCAATTAAAAAAAACTAAGTTTATTCTTGAAATTCTGCGAAGAGTTAATTTATTTTGGGTCACGTTATCATGTGAGCAAATGTGACCAACGCTGCATGTGGTGCATGTTACTTCGGCCCACTGGCGAATTATTGACGATAAACTATTGGTTTCTGGAATATCCACACAGCTGTAGGTCGTTTCAAAATTGTTGAGAGCCACTTACTCATTGATGAGTACTGTTTTGTACCATTTATGTGTATTTAGCACCTAGGAAATTAATTTCTACTTATAATTTACTACGGGGATATACATATAGGTAAAAAATTATCTTATCCTTGGTATAATAAAGTCACATGTGATCATATCTCAAAAATGATTTTATCATTTAAAAGTCATAAAAACAATACTAACTATGTATTATGTACATATGTGACATTTAATAACTGTCCTATTAAGCGTAAAAATGTTATCGAAATTTCAAAAATTTCGTTCGTAGAATGTTTAAACCTCGCTACTGAAAAGTTGTCATTTTGCAAATAATTTTTTAGTAGCAGTAGAGCTCCTTGTGAAACAGTTCGTCCAGGGAAGTAAAGCCACCTTGCCTATTTGTGCCGCCAAGCAGTAATGTCGGCATTACTGTGTTCCGGTTTTCAAGGGTCGTGGTGAAATTACAGGCACATGAGACTTATATACTTATAACTCAGGGTGACGGGCGCTGTGGCAGTGCCCCTCAAATCTTTGCAATTTAAAGCTGTGAGTGGCACAGGAACTGTTATGGACAAGCGTAGCTTAACATCACGTGCATGGCTTGTTCGTCCTATCACTTGATATCATTAAAGAAAAGATGTCCCTTATCACACTAAAGGCGCGTAATGTGCGATAATATACTATTACACTATTTTTAGGCAAATAAATTTTAGACATCACATACGTTGCTCTGACCCCAAAGTTAGTAACTAAAGAACTTGTGTTATGAAAATCCGAAACAACGACGGTACCACAAACACCCAGATCCGAGACAATATAGAAAAAATATTTTCTACATTGACCCGGCAGGGGATCGAACCCGGGACCTCAGAGATGGCGACACCATGAAAACCGGTGCGCCAGCCACTCGATCACGGAGGTCGTTAAATAAGTAGCTTCCGTTACATTTAATTATGTAGTGTGTTCCGTAAACCATGAGCATAGTACAATATAGCCCTGCTTCATATGTCAATCATTAAGATATGCAGGAAGGAGGGCCGCCAACGTGACATTTATTTATTCCTTCGAGTGTTTCTGTCGTGTATTCGTGTCTAACGGTGACTGTTCGCTTTATTCATGCTCCCGGAGAGCGCATTAGTTTATTTTTTCTTATTCATATACTGTGAAAATCAATTTAAATTACTGAAATTGAAACTTCTGTTAGAAATTAGAAGAAAACTGTCGTACATCTTTAGTTGTATATGTTATATTTTAATCGCACTTGCAGGATATCTACACTGTACCTCGTTTTTGAAATCTTCACAAACTTATCAAAGTATAGCAGTATCTACTTCCATAAACAATATATCACCACCCCAATAATTAGAGCGTCGTTTGCAGCGCGCGCGACGGCGGCGGGCGCGGCGGCGGTGGCGCGACGCTCATCTCTCTCCTTGACGCCTTTTTGTGAGATTTTTTGTTTCCCGACCGGGAATAATGTCATTATGGCGCCTTTAATGTTGTCAGTAAGCGGAGCGGCCCGCCGCCCAAGGCGAACGTTTGTTGATACTTAAATTAGGTTGTTTTGACACGCCTCATTCTTATGTTTGTACTAAATCTAATAAACGTCGGTAGCGAGAAAGTGTCCCATTCATTACCTCCGCGCGCTCCCAGTGATATATTTTCAGCTTGTGTTATATTTGTATTGTTAGCAACATGCAAGTTCTATTAGCAGATGCCGGCTTCAATTGATTCTGAATTACGGCCCATTGTTTTACAAGATATGAATGTTTAAAACAAATTCGAGACAAGCAACAGCGCAGCGAAGCATACATAGTGTAGGTACTTACAATACGTCAATATCGTCAGCTACTACTCGCATTATAAGCGCAATCATTACGTCAGGCACAAGTGCGACGTGAGATCACGGCTATTGTAGTCAATGGCGCTCGCCAGGTGGGTGTGCAAGTCGAAGTAGTTGTAACCGACTCGCTGGTGACCCTCGACACCTCCGAGTTGTGCCACGCGACGCATCGGAAGCAATTCTGTCCTCCCGCACTCGCTCTCCGATACCCACCCGTACCATGTTAGCACAGATCTCATTACATTTTTCCACCACGAAAACACTATTCAAACCGTCACTGACAATACACTCATTCATTTTCAATCACTTCTGTGACAGGACTCTTTAGTTTGAAAATTAACATATTTATAGAAACTACGTTTTACGAGTCACAAGTGGCCACAAGGAATACATGACTCTTGGTACCGGTGACTATTTTTGAAATCATTAGTCTACAAGTGACACGCTGTTCGTGAAATTACTCATCGCAGAACCGAAGACTTGTCACGGAGTGGTCAATATTTTGTACTGTTTATCTTTCTTCTTTGATCCATTGTTCCGACTAGGGAACATTTATCAAGACGTTTCAAAGATTAACGCGCTCCGGCTGCACCACTTCAAACAGTTACATAAATATCTTAAACAATAATTAAGAAGTTAATTGTCGCGACAAAGGAATGTCAAGCGCTACTAAAATAAAATTAATTCTGATTTTTTTTCTCGATTCACTGCTAAGAGTACCTAATATTAGTTAAACAGTAACTTTTTTAGATAGATTTTTTTAGATTTTTTTAGAACGTGTTGAAAATCTAAGTCGACTTTTTTTATACAACGTGTATGGCCTAAAATTCAGCTCATAGTGCGAACTCGTCAAAATAACGTGCAAATAACAAAAGAAAGCACTCCCACATGCCAACCAGGTAAAAGTGCGTTCTATCGGCGGGTAATTACCGTGCCAACTATATCTGTTGAAAGATTGACGCGCGACCATACCGCGATGACTTGTTTATTACGAATCATTAAAAACTACGTATTTTCTCACCTCACACACATAAAACTGCCACGAATATATGCTAAAATTAATACTAATATTGGTTTAATCCGATGGGTTATTAGGCGAGGCGATTTAAATGGTGACTGGTTTCCGTGGATGGCTTTGTCGTAAATATTAGTCACAAATTGTGTGGAGCCCCAGCGGGAGCGCCACTCAGCGAGGGGGCGATTTCTCAACCGTGCTGCCTCTGCTGCCAAACACATTTTTTAACACCTCTCAGACTGTACTTAAATCAAATATTTTGCTTTATGAGTTCATCGACTCAGTATTTTAAATAAACCTCAAGACCGTTGTTACGTTTTTAACACCACCAAGATTAATTTTTACAGCGTCCCTTATAAAAATGGGAAGTCTTAATTTATATTTCTTTTATTAAAACTGTGAAGATTGCAAAGTGCAAACTTTAGAAAAAAAATTAAAAAAGAAACAAAAGGGGAAAAATATGAAGTAACAAACTAAAAAAACAATGCAAAACCAAAAAAAAGTTCGTTCGTAAGTTAATTTTTGTGCACACTTTTTAAATTCTAATTTTATATCTAGGCAAAAGTTTTATTTATCTATTCGCATTAAACTCTGTCGATTATGAATAAATTTCTAACTTCGTAAAAGCATGATACTCGACTAAAATGATGAATAGATGTGGAATGTCGTCAATAAGTTAACCTTATTAGAGCTGGTACGCAACACCGCGGGTGGTGGCTGTCTCGCAGCGCGCTATACCCGGTTCACAACACGCTACCCAACCTGTCGTCTTGACCACATGCTACTTTACACGTTTGAAAATTCAAACACACTCGCCTACTATGAACAAGCAGTTATGGTAATCACTGATCATGTTCTCAGTACCATAATGTGTCTAATTGATTCTGTGTCCATACTATCGTTAATTGATTTAAGTTTAGTTTATTTACTACAAGAAGACATAATTATATTTATGCAAATTGGAATATATAATCTATAAACTCAGCGTTTTGAAATTATGTACGCAAATAAAAAAACTCGGATTGTCTTTTGTTTCAGATTACGAAGTTGAAAATCGACAGTAATCCATTTGCCAAAGGGTTCCGTGATTCTTCGCGTCTCACCGAATTCGAAAGGTAACTAACTATTAACTTTAATTTTCTTTTTGAGTTTGTTTATGTTTCATTAAAATGTACATTATGGACAAATACTAATGTATTTTTTGTAATGCTTAAATTGCTTTAAAGATACAATTTCGCCAATGATTTGTTACCGTCACAAATGTGATATATTTTAGAGATTTCTGTTCGGTGTGGTCGCCAGTTGGACACGCTTTCAGAAACAAATAAAAAATACAGGCGGACTAGTAATTTGTAGATAATGTTAACTCTCGATATTCAATGATGTATTCATTTTTTCTTATCATTTGAATTAATTTAGTGAAACGTAAGAGCATTCGTGATTGTCCGATTTCACTGAACATTCATCAACACATTAGAAGATTAGTGTTTTTCAAGACGTAAAATATATTAAAATAAAAAATGTTTTGGATTAAGTCATGTCATTCAAGTGTTTTATTTTGAAATTTTTCTTTGTCGAGATTCTATATCACGGGGGAGCATGATAGAACAACCGTCTTTCCCGATGACGCGCGCTTCAGCGCTGCCAATCATAGGTACCCATGCAATCATTAATAAGCTCCTAAAATTATAACGCTGACAGAACGTTGTCTAACGTCCAATCTTTTATGTTTCAGGGAAACAATGGAGTCAATGCTCGCTGAGCAACATTACCTGCGGTCACCGTTGCGGCCGTTCGATTTGGACCAACACAACAACAACTTGACACTTGAAGAAAAAGCCATACTCGCCGCGCGTTCGCAGCTATTTTTGCGGGCTGCGTATCCTTTGTATGGAGTCCCAGCTGCCGCTTTGTGGGGGCAATGGGCTTGCTTAGCACCGCAATTGCTGGCACAGCAACATCTCGCGGCGTCGGCGTCGGGGTCAGGACTTCAACTGCCCCGGCCTGTGTACCCGGGCGGCATGCCAGCAGGCGCTGCTGCGGCCGGCGCGCTGGCGCAGCACCGGTTCTCACCGTACCCGCCACGGCGCTCCTCGCCTGGTTCCTCTCCGGACTCACTCCGTGATGCTAGCCCGCACCCGGTGCCTCTGCCCCCACACCCTCCGCATACACCCCACCCGCCTCACAGCCCGACTTAGTGATAAAACAGCAAATAAAAACCTCCCCGAGATCTCTGTATATGCGATATAAGATTCTGTATATGGAATATTTTGCGAGAAAATATAAAAAGAAGATTTGAAGTGCGTGAATACCGAGACGACTATTGCGATGATGGAGCAGTATCGTTGATTTTAGTAAAGAGGACTGTAATTTGTTTTCTGAAATGAAATGGTTAACCGACAGACGATTACTTTGTATCTGACAGAAAATTATACCTTTTTGGGCTTTGACCGTGGAAACACATAGTATAATTTGTCTAGACTCGACAATACTACGCCTGTCTTGTAAAATATTGTATAGTAATATAGTATAAAATATAATTTAAACTTGTAATTTAATTGTTATATGTTCCTAATAGTTTTTGTCTCGTAGTGATGGTTTACACTAAATCCATGTTGTAGTTCTAGTAATGTAGAATATTATACACTGGCCTCAAAAGTCTAAGTATCAAAATTTTATTTCGTAGCTATTATAAACACTGTCAGAGTACGTTGAGTTTTACCATTTTGGTCGCACCTGATTTCTGTGTAATTAGGTATGTGTGCAATACATCAGAAAAGCATAAATTGTTTTATAGAACGTAGGGTATTATTAAGAATAGAGCATTAATTGTAGAAATTATATTAATTGCTGTCTGTGTTTCCATAAATTCCAACACGTGTAAGTTTAAAGTGGACACGTTATATGTACCTACACAGTTACATTGTAGTTAAATTATAGTTATCATTACAAATAATATATTGCTAAAATATAAAATTAAATGTTTGTTAATATATTTTTTGTTTCAATACCCTAAAACAAAGCCGTATAAAGCCGTATTATACCTAAAATGAAAGAAAAATAAGTTCCTCAATTGGAAAACTTATACATAATAAAGTAAAATAGATAATGAGAAGTTATCTATGTCTAACTTGACTATACACTGAAATAAATTGCATATGAAATAAAATGCATTATTCCAAAGTTAGTAAGTAACTATCTATTTAAAAATACAAAATAAAGGTACATTTTATTAAAAGCTTCTACTGCTCGCCTTTCAGATAAAAATATACATAATTTCGTTATTATGCATGTCTAATTATCTCATTGACGATCTTAGTAGCCAATTCTACATATTATAATATTACAAAAATCTTGTTTCATGAGATTAACGCCTAAATTACTCTCTCACAATTTTTACCCAATACTACAGAATTATAAGTTTATGACGTTAGGTAAAAGTTTAAAAAAATGTGTTATTATAAAATTACAATTACGACCATTTTTCTAATTATAATAAGTAGCACTATGCACTGAACATACTACCTTGTTCGTAACATCGGGAAACCGGTCTGCGTCTCGTTTGTCTATTCATCGCTAGATGGCGTTACACGTCGCATTTTATAAAACACACCGCGAGAAAAATAGAGCCGATCTCGATAGTCATTTATGTTTTCTTTCTGATGTATATTCGTTTAAAATTATACTACTAATTCGAATGATGTAATAGCTCTACATTATAGATTCAAAGTTTGCTGAATACGTGCAACATTATTTCAATACCAGCAATTAACAATTCGTTAACTCGAATTTGGCCAATTTTGCGTTTTTTAATGCTAAATTATGCGGGCAATTTAAATTAAAAAACATAATTAAGAAAAAATAATCATATATTTTATAACTTGTAGTAAATAAATCATTAATATGTGTTTGAAAATTAAAAGGTTAGCGCAAACGAAAAGTAGCAATTTTTAAGTTAGCGTAGTGTTAATTGCTGGTATCGATTTGTTATATTCAATTGGCTATCCATAGGTATTCATGACCTGTAGGAATTAATGATTCAATTTTTTTTTTCAATGTTTTGTTAATGAAATTAGTTAGTTGCAATTATGCAATGAACCCCCATCTGAAATCCGACATTCTAAGCTTCATATTTTCAAAACTGAATTACGTAAACATCTTCTGACACGGTCCTAGTCTACAACGTGTACATATTTATTAGTAAGTAAGTATAAGTTTATTTAGGTATATTTATATGTACAAATACATATGTAGGTATACTATATCGTTATTTATTATTTGTTAAAATATAATGTAAGTTTTCATATATGTAATTTATTTTTATTTACACATTGACACACTACATCTCCCGCTCTAATTAGTTTTCCTCTATCTAAAAAGTTCTCTGGAAAAGATCGTTCTTGTTACAAGGCTGCCTTTGCCCATATTAGTCATAGTTATAGTTGCAGTAGAGCTCCTTGTGAAAGAGTTCGTCCAGGGAAGTACTGCCACCTTACCTATTTCTGCCACCAAGTAGTAAGATGAGCATTACTGTGTTCCGGTTTGGAAGGGTAAGTGTGCTGTTGAAATTACAAACACTTGCCAACTTATGCCTCAAGGTGACGGGCGCAATGGCAATGCCCCTAAGATCTTTGCGATTTAAAGCTCTGAATGACACTGCAACTGTTATGCATAGGCATGTTGCTTACCACCAGGCGCTCGACTTGTCCATACCGTCACTTGGTAATATAAAAAAAGTTGTTTATGTAGGTACTGTTTTTGTTCTTGTGTGTGAGCAATAAATGTATATCTATCTATATATCTTGCCATAACGATACCGAAATGCACAAGTGGTAGGTATAATAAAACAACCAGTAAGTACTAACATACTTAGTACTCACTTCGTACATTGATTTATATAGCTCGGAGACAAGTGTGACAGATTGCGAAATTGTTACAAATTAGAGCGACACGGCCGGCAATTATGCAAAGCGGCTATAAAGTTATCTTTAGGAAAACAACGGCGAGCGCCCCACGCTAACTATTCAATTAAAATGAAACAGTGGCGGGCGACATTCGAGTCACATAGATAGAGGAAGGGTCCGACTCCATCGAATTAGTTCGGCGCGTGGCCACATTACTGGGACAAATTTCTCGTCCCCAGGGCACCGGAGGGATGCAACGCTAATCTAATCTGGATTGTAGCTAATAAATGTTGTACCAGTGACGCGGGTTGCAAGAATTTATTGCTTGTAAAACTGTTTCCAATCGAGAAATTGGTGGGATGACGATGAACTCTGATTGAATTTAACGTGCGACTGAGTTTTTCATTTACTTTTATTGGTAGTAACGCCATTGATAGTGACATACATAAAAATTAGATATTGATTATGCGTAACATTTATTGAACTTCCGTCGAGTGACTGGCAGTGGCCAATTATAAGTTTACTTGCAATGTTTATTTATATATTTTTGTGAAAGTACTCCACTAATTTGTTGCAATAATTTATAGAAAGATCGAACAAACTCAAAGAAAAGTTCCTTAATTGTTTCGAGTCGATACAGAATCGAAGGAATTTTTCTTTGAGTTAATCCGAACTTTATCTAACTTTATCAATTATATAAGTTATTTTTGTATCATATCAAGTGACGGGACGAGTAAGTCGTGCGCCTGATGGTAAGGTTATGCCTGTACATAACAGTTGCAGTGCCACTCAGAGCTTTCAACGCAAATCGCAAAGATCTGAGGGGCACTGTCACTGCGCCCGTCACCCTGAGACAAGTCCAATGTACCTGCAATTTCACCAGCACCCTTACCCTTCAAAACCGGAATACAATAATGCTGACATTACTGCTTCGCGGCAGAAATAGGTAAGTTGGCAGTACTACCCTGGACGAACTCTTTCACAAGGAGCTCTACTGCTTACTACTTCTTTACATTTACTTACTTACTTTTGTATGTCTTGTAAGGCCGTTGATAGTGACATAACTACACATTATTATAAATTAAATATTGATAATGCGTAATATTTGCTAAACTTCTATCTACTAACTGGCAGAGCCCAATTATAGGTTTATTTATTTACATTTACTTTTATTGGCAGCAATGCCGTTGTTAGTGACAGGCATTCAAATAAGGTATTGATAATGCGTAATATTTATAGATCTTCCGTCTAGTGACAGGCAGTGCCGAATTAAAGGTTTTATTCGTACGAAAAGTGAATAGTTTGGTAACTGTAGGTACGAAACCAAAACAAAGGCTCATTCTACGTGGATTATCGACAGGGTTACTTGGCCAAGCGGGGCGTATCGCTTGTAATGCCGTGTTATTGGCCACTCGGCCCATAATCCCCTTTTAACTGCGGATCCCGAGTCGCGCGACGTGCCCTGCATCTTTATGCCTCCTTCTCCCGTGAACATTCGCACTCCTTACCCTGATGTCGCGACGACAGACTGTTCGCGTCGTTTTACCTACAACGTGACTTCCGCTCAATCACTTGAGGTCTAACAAATACAATTTCATTATGAATGGTAAGAATTTTCTGGAAAATGTTGATAATACGATTTCTCGTTTTCACTCTTGCGATTTACTCAAACAGGAAATTTCTGCAGCAATTTTTGGATAAGCATCTAACTTATCTAGTATTTAACATCAGCATAAGAAAAAAGAAATTAAGACGTTTGAACATTTTGTAAATTAACTTTTTTATTATATGCCTCCCACAATTGTAGAAAACAAAGCAAAATTCCCGCACATTCATACGACGGGTGCAAACACCGGAGGGCGGCGCGGCGGGAGGACCAGTCGGCGCTAATGTCGCTGTTCCGAGCGCACACTTCTCCACATTTCAGTAAAACTGCAAACGTAACAGGGCAATAAATTCACGTTTATTGCCGCAAATATATGTACTTCTACCTCGCTAGTCGCTACCGGAGCAAATCGGAGGGCCGACGTTTACGCGAAACATACCAATCGCAAGTTATGAAATATTAACGCAAACGCGCGCGTTACGCTAAAACAATGCGTAAGGGTAAGTTCGCCGGTCCTCCGTGCTAAGGTGGGCACATTATCAGGACGGCGCGCTAATGGAATTGAACATTTTTATTTATTGCCATGTATTCACAGTCTAGGTGTCGCTTTGGCACATATGGCACAGGCGATATTGACAACATTTAATGGTAGGACATAATTCATTGCTCGATCGACATTAATTGCAGGTAAAAAGTACGGTGTTCATAAAAATAGGAAACAATTGAACAAATTACTAAAAACATACATAAACGTTATTTTAAATTTGAAAAATTAAATTGTTTCAAACCATATGTTATTCTACAAATGTTTTCTGTAATATTAAGAAAACAAAATTGTCAGCTTAAATTTTTCTAAAACTTTAAATAACTGTAAAAGTGCACGCGTGTGCAACATGATAAAGTTGTCTGCGTTCTATAACACGAATGATCTTGCTTTTCTCGTTTTTCCTCCACGAGTGGACCTCCCTTTGATACCCATACCCTAACTCCTGGTCTCCACCCGCCGCCCGTTGCGGTGCAAAGTTGAGGGCATTAGCGTGTTATCGGCGGTGGCGGCGTGAAGACGGCGCCCACCTGATCCCACATCTCGACACCAACAGAACAACCATCAGTTACGATATTTACAACTTCTGTACTCTACATGCCAGGTTGCTAAAGCGGGATTTCAACTCTAAAGTATATAAAAGCAGCAATGTAACTTAACTGGTGATTCTATATTTTCTACCGACTATTTTTAATAGGTGTAACAGATACTATCTATAAGCGTTGAGATGTGGGGATAGGTGGGAAGCGTGAACGTGTTTTGCAAGCCAGCCGAGGAAATAAGGTGTCCCCAATTTTACTTTGTCGACCGCTACAGATAGCAGATAATGTAGTGTTATGACGAAACTTTGTTAATGAAACTTTTTTGATACTTTCCATTTCTTCAGATATTTTATATAAATTTTATGAAACTGAAATAAGACCTCACTTATTTTATAATTTCTTAGATTTTCATCTTTACAATTTTACTTATCTTTATACCTAATAGCGAAAACCTAATCGCTATTGATAGACATGGGAAATTAAACTTATTTTCCGGATTTAAATCGCGTATATTTATTTTTTCAAACATAATAATATTACACATAACTGGTTGATGACTTTACCACCTCACTCAATCGTGACCATGACATCTGAAAAGGGCCTGTAACGTTGCTTTGTTTGAAATACAAATATTCGCGATTTAAATCCGGAAAAGTAGTTTCATTACTTCTTAAGTTAATCTGTATATTGTTAATTTTTGTGCTGCTTTCTCGTACTTACTAAAACTGCATTATATATATAGCACCACAACCTAAATGCATCTACAACATCTATTAAGTTACATAATATCTAGATTTCTCATTTTAAAAGTGTTATAAAACAACAAAAGAACTAACGACCTGGCGCAATTTCCCACAAATAGCACTTAAACCAATGTGTCTAACACATGTTCAAGTTGCAATAATTTCACACGCCTATCCTATATAAGTTTCTAATCAAATCCGTGCGGTCATAGCACGATCGGCGCGTCAGTCGCAGGGCACAGGTCCCGCGGGGCGTAGGGCCATTGACAGGTTATTGATACAAATAGTCCTCACACCCCCCCATCCTCCCACCCGCCGACACCAATAAAACCTGATTGATATTGTGTAAGTGCTCCCGGAAAATGTGGGAACTCGATTGATGTTACAGTCAAATTCGATAGGAGGAAAATTGAAAAGAATAACCATTCCCGTTTGGTTCTAATCATCATGGTATTAAGTTGAAAATACTATGGTAGACAATATACGTAATGACATTTTACTTCCAGTGTTCTCGTATTGATGGGAGTCGAAGGCGTGAATAGTGTTGTTTAATAGTGAGGGTACACGTGCCTATTTTCGTGTATTGAAGCAGGTTGTATTGTTTTCTTGTCATGTTTTATTGTAAGTACGTACGTACTTGGAGTTACTGAGGTTTACTCCATACCACACTAGAAAGCGTTGTTACCTATCTAATAAACTATTGAACTTAATAACTTGAATGTCAAAATCAAACACTGCCTCAGTGGCCGAACTTTATACTTAATTTTATACGCAGAGGTTCCGAGTGCGATTCCCGGGCCGGGAGAAATATTTGTATGGCCTACATTTATTTTCGTCATGAAGAAGGAATTTTGGCCAAAGGGTGTCATATATCGGCGATTACGAGACTGATTACCTGACACCAGAGTGCGCCACACGACGCGCAATAATATTATTCGATCCTCAAAATATAATTGATCTATTGTAAATGTACACTTCTTCAAATAATCGCTATTTTTTATGTTTGATATATACAAACTGTTCCGTCTATATTAGTTAATCTACGGATAAATTATAAATGGACTGCATTCAAGGTAACGCTATCATTATGGCTTAAACATAATGATAGTGTTACCTTGACTAAGTTAATATTTGATAGTAAAAAATAATATTTGATCCTCTTTTTTCATATAGTTCAAATCGTGGTTGCGTCCTCCATTCAGTAGGTTAAGTTAGGTTCAAGATTTTTCTCGCTCAAGATTTTTCATTTGTATCTTTTAAGCCATCTTTATTATTTTCTCTCTAATTACTTGTAGACTTTTCTCGTCATTACGTTTATGAATATTTTTTCACTTATGTGGTCGAAAATTAGGAACAGAACGCCAGTCCGCGCCACTCGACCTTTTAAAATACCCCCAATAAAGGTGGGTCCACTATCGTCATGCGCGACTTCTTGGTTTCAGCTACAATCTTTTAAGAAATTTTAAACTAACAATTCAATATCAATAAAATATGAAAATTACAATTACAAATTAACATGACAGTAAATGTTCTATAACGAAACCTAACAATTCAATAGTACCTACACAATCGAATATTGGAACTAATTACTAACGGACATGTCAACTAAAGAACTTTGAGTTATAATATGGTACAAAACATACGAGCATATTACTAAACTACAAAAAATTAATATACACCTTTTCAAACAAATCATGACACACTCTTTGAGATAAATACTCTACATTGAGTGTTAAAAACGTTATTTATAAAATGTCCACGATACCAAGCATCTTTCCCTTGGGAGTTCATGTGTAATTGTTTTTTCGACTTTCTTTGCATAATATAATATGTTTAGCGATCGGACAAATTTGTATTCCTCTACTGTATACCTAAATTAATGATAGAGATGGGAGTTTAAACAAAAAGTATTTCAGAAGTTTACTTTTTAATATAAGCACACAAGTACGCTTATAATTTTAAGTTATAAGCGTTGCTCTGTTCAATACTTAACAATCACAGACCACATAAATTCTTCCGTGTTACCAATTTTTTTTTAACGTGCCTAAGTATCAAGTCCGGCCATCTATATTTCCTAAACAAATTAATTCGTCAATGTGAATAAAAATGTCATAAATTTAGATCTATGTGTTTTACAAATAAACTTATCCTATACTAACCTATAATGGCTTACTTTAATTTTTTGCTGTCAACACAATGTTACAAGCTTTTATAACATTAACGTTTTTCTAAACGATTTTGTAAGCTTCAAACTATTAAAGCGTTTATGTGAAAAGCGTGTTTATAAGCAAAAGTGCAATGTTTTAACGTTTGAAATTAACAAGTGTTTATGTCCAGCTCTAATTAATAATGCACTCTTCAAAAATAAGAAAATGTACCTAAGGGAAAATACTAAATGTTACACTTACAACAGGTTGAACTATGAAATAAATGTAAAACGATACCGCGTTTTGAAAGCGTTCATCACCATCTTGCGAAATTGTAATGTAAACTGTGACGCCATATATTTCTAGATCAGCGCGATGCGGACTTGTCATTCCTACTATATACACTGTGTCATTTCTACAGTTGCCTTCCACGTTAGCTATATCATCATCAACATTCCTTATGAAACAAACCTAACGTAAACCGCGTAGGTGTTCATAAATCTGTTGTGTTTACAATTACACAAAGCGGTAGCGATTGGAAATCGAGACGAGTCCTTGAAAGTATTAGTTGACGAGACAAGTCAGTGTTTGGCAGTCGGCATGCAAGTGGGCGGCAATTAACTAGCGACAGTCGGAACCGTACATAGTAGATTTTTGATTGATGGACTTGCTATAGTTGCGATATGATTGATAGATACGTACTGTTTACATTTTATTCTTAAAATGGGTAAGTACAGAATATTATTACATTAAGTATATGCACCTACAGTATATTCATGGAAATTTTCTACAGAGTACCTTGTCAAGATACGGAAATATGGCTCATGAGTCATAATTGAGCATTGTGCTTAGACTGATTTTATTATTCATTTTTGCTACCCTCTTACATATTTATAAATGTTACAAAAACACCTACAACCTCCCTTTTTCGAAAGTGGATATAAAGAATCATTTATTTCTAACTGTCATGGTTTGTAAATAGAATTTTGACTTTACTGCTATGAAATATAACATAATACAGATTTTTTCAACAAAAGCCGAAGCCAATTTTAACAGAAATAAAATCTTATTAGTACATTACAAGTCAAGAGGCTTGTACGGTATTTTTTTTAAACAATGTGATCAAATACAAAAAGACCAAAGAGAGGAAGATGTATAATAAAAAAAGTAAAAAAACATTAAAAATAATATTTGACATGTCAAGACAATTTGCTAAAAGAAAATATTGTTTCTTTCCAGGCACATATTAGCAGTCATTAGTAGTTTACTGAACTTCTCATGATGTGATTCACTTGTTTCTCCAGTGCATAAAAGTTTCATAAGTTCTCATGTATCTTACTTTGCTCATATCCAGCAACAAGTTTTCCATGGCTAATATCATAGATTTAGTAATGTCTAATATTACCTCTTGGTTTAAATTAGGCGGAGCACAATCATTAATATAATTCCGTTATCGCTCTTCTCAGTAAAACTATTTTTTCGACGAAAATACAAAAAAGACGAAAAAGCAGAAAAGAATACCAAAGCAGTACCTATAATTTATTTTGCCGCCTTTTCTTTTTAAAAAATAAACAGTACCGGTAGGTATTTTTAAATCTCGCAATCATGAACACTGGGTCAACTGCCCTGCTGTATGAATTTTTCTCTTGCCTGTTTACGTAGTTCATTATTAGTAGTCATTGACTTACAAGTAGTAGATAGATTTAAAAGTTTAGAGAAGTGGACATTTCGATTTTTGAAAATTATGCAAACATTTCCGAGCATGTTTGAGAAAAATTTATTTGTATAAATCACAATTTTCATGGTACGTTCTATTTTCGCATGCAAAATTATCTAAATGATTCGAAATTAGATTCCATTTGGGAGCGTAGGTTCGCATGCTACCGACTTCGATAACTTGTGTACATTTTGTTCCCCACGGCAGACGCGCATCTATAGCTTCAGTAATTTTTAGTTCACTAATTGTGACTGCAAAAGTATCGCGCACGTGTCACGACAGTGGCACTGTAAGATAACTGTAACGTAGCTGCCAAATATTACATGAAAATTAGTAGTGGCGCGGCTGCAGCGCCACAGTGGCGCCACTGCAAAGATTCTATAAGCGTCAAATTTGTAGGCACTTTAAGGATACCTGATTTTGATCAAGCGCATATAAAACGTATAGAGACTTTTAAAATTGTAATGAGTGTTATACAAATCAAGTAAGAATAATTTCCATTTCGTAAACATTACATTATTAATATAAAAAAAATCGATGGAGCATCCCCTCTTGATAAATTGAAAAGTCATCTGTACTTACATACGATACAAGCAAATAATTTTGCTTAGTAAGCCCTCTACAGGCCGAATTCCATTTATGTGGTTCCGATCACTCTATACTATACACTTGAGGGTTGACTGGTGTGAATGGGGCGCCTATTGTGGGAACACATCTATTAAATATTTATTGCTCTCCTTTTGCAGAATATTACGTATCGAATGTATTTTCTAGTAATGGCATACCTGTATAAATATTTTTATTCACTGTATTGACATGCAAGGTTTAAAACTAAAATGTGCCTCAGATCCTTGCGATTTAAAGCTCTGCGTGTCGCTTAAAACCAGGCACACGACTGCGTCCGTCGCGTCATATGGTGTTATAAAAGCAAAGCACTAAATGAACGAATTGGGTCTTTACGGCAGTATACTCACGATGCTGGCAGCGCCCTCTTTTGTATAGATATGCTAATACGGCAAGGTAGCTACCAGCTGCCAGCCTTTTTTTATCGTACACACACATAACTCCGCATTAGGGAAGCCCTGTGTCACGGCTGCCATGGACACACACATAGCCAACAATAGTTACACCCAATCTCTCGAGAGAAATAAATGTAAACCATTTAAATATTTCTCCCGGCACAGGTATCGACCCGGGACCTCGGCGCGGCAGAGTAACATGGTAACTGTTCGGACACGGAGGCAGTAAAAATCCTTGAATCTCACAATCGGTCTGTTTTCTGAATATGATTTTGTAAATAGAAAACGGCACAGGGACCATTGGCGTATAAATAGTTGGATCCGAGATCCTGGTACTTTTGCTGTTTCCTTTCTTTGCATTTTGGAATTGGGACGGGGTTAGTGTGTCGACATACGTGGCAACTACTGCCCGATCCATACTTCAAGAAATGAGAGTCATATCGTCTGGGCATTTGTTATCAGATCGCGACATGCCTTGCTAGGCTCTAGCATAGCGGGCACGGTAAGTATGACTAAGGCCCGACGGATGATGTTGTTGAGCTGGCAAAAAAACTATGATGATCTAGCATAATTGCGTCTTTGGTACAGGGACACCGATGCAGGTACCGAACTGTTTCATACCTGTCATCCAGGACCTGTCATAAATTCGAATTTCTTAACTTAACTATAACCAAAATTTTTTTTAAATCGTTGAAATGTTATTTACATTATACATAGTCAGCCGTGACTATAGGACCTGCAAAGGGCCCGAAGCGCTGATTTGTTTGAATAAACAAATATGCCTATATCGCCTGATTTAGTATATACATAGAAAAATAGTTTCGTTTCCTTTTTTTCTTTATCTACTTGTATAGTTTTTATACTGTTGTATTTGTGTTTCGTATAAATATTAAGATTATACTAAATTAAGGATATCTCAGGTTTAAGATAGTGCGTATTACCGAAATACTCTTACCCAATTGAAATTGTAATGCATAAACTGCTGATGATCTTTAAACCAAAAAAAATTCTTAAGTATTGGGGCAACATAAGAAAGTTACTAAATATTTTTTATTTTATGATACCAATTGACGGGACGAAGAAGTCGTGCGCCTGATGGTGAATGACACGCCTATCCATAACAGTTGCTGTATAACTCAGAGCTTTAAATCACAAAGATTACACCTTAGGGGCACGTCTGGGCAGGGGTCTCCTCTCAGGCGACGGTTTAGGCCATAGTCAGCCACATTGGTCCAATGCGGGTTGGGGACTTCACACTTCACCGATGGTTGTGAACCTTCTTCGACGTGCAGGTTTCATCACGATGTTTTCCTTTACTGAAAAGTTCATGTTAAATTTCAGATTAAATTTCGCACACATATTCCGAAGAACTCAGAAGTGCGAGTGTGGATTCGAATCCACGACGCCTACTTGAGATACTGTAGTGCAAACCACTAGGCTACAGCAGCTCGACAACTGCTTTATTAATCGATCTTATTGACAAGTCTCATGTGCCTGTAATTTCACCAGCAACCCTTCAAAACTGGAATGCAGTAATGCTTACATTAGTGCTTGGCGGTTGAAATAGGTAACGCAGTACTTCCCAGGACGAACTCTTTCTCAAGGAGCTCTACTGCTACTAAACTAAATTGTAACATCTATATTTTACTTTCTTAAAATTATTTCAAAAGGTTATCTTCTTTTCAAATCGTGACTATGCTCGTGACAAATCAAACTACGAATTAAGTTCTCCCTCCTACACATTTCTATTAAATAACGGGTGACCCTTGTTGGTTAATTCGGGTATAGCAAGTATATCAGTGTCCCTGTTTCAAATCTCGCTTACGAGTCAGTGATACCCTAATTCTGTTGGACCCTCTGACACACAAATATTCATACTAATGTGAATCTTATGCCATAGTAAGAAAGTTGAAGTAATAATATAGAAGGATTTGTATAGGAAGATAGAACGTACAGAACAGAACCAGAATAGGTTGCAATATTGTGTTATTTAGCAGTGAGTGTAGATGCGTATAATTAAGTTGTTGGTATAAAAGATTATAGGTAAGTTATATTGTGCAACTGTACTGGTGTTACCTAATATTTTATATTTTTATCCTACTACGGAGAAGCCAAAAAAAGTTGTGTTCTACCTTGTAGAGTGCAGCGTCTGAAAACTTTCACTAAAGTAGTAATATTATAATTTTTATGTCGAATAGTATAAATATCAAATCTTTGTAAATTTTAATGAAAAATTAGCGATGTAGATAACACTTTAAAAAGCCTTTAATAAAACCCTTTCTCGAACCGATTAATAAAGCAATAAACATTTTTTCATATAAAAAGTAGCCTTAACTTTGTCTTTATCATTTAATGGAGAAGGGGGAAGGGACTATAACAGCAATCGAATTATTGTGCCATCTGCGCGATTGCATCGTCTCATCTCACCCCTCATTTCAAGAACAACATTAACTGGAACTCTCTTGGAACATTACCGCCAATCCTTTAGAGGTCTGCATTAAATGGTAAACTACCAAAGTCAAAAGTCAGCTTTTACGATCCCATTATATTAGCTTCACTGCACGATCAAATTATATTTGTTACTTTGTTGGCTGAATACTTATAATTGTTCATCAAATTAATAATTCGTGTTTCAAGTCGGCTATTAATTCGTTTTAAGTTCATCAATTAAAATTAGTCGCTTTACTTACTTCTTAAAATATTGCAAACCTGTAATTTGCTTACAACGTAATTTCATGTCCAACTTAATTTCTTCCGAGCGTTTGAAAATCGAGCACCTATGTAACCAGAATACTCGATTGTTTTTGGACAATGTCAATAGTGTCAACTTGGTTGCAGAACCTTAACTTCGAAGAAACAGAAGCTATCCTTCAACCGGTTGCGTGAAGAGCTGCTATTCCTCTGAACACTCTCACTCTTTGAAATACATACACACACGCACACACGCACGCACGCACTCACGCACACACGCACGAACGCTCGCACGCACGATCAGAGAGAGATCTAGAGAAGATTGCATAGTACCAACAATCAAAGCACATAAGTACTTATATCATCCTTTAAATGTACCTACTCGATCTATTTGTACTTACCTACTGGAGCTATTGACTATAGCTCAGAGAAGTCTATTTTAGTCAGTGGCTACCCTTTGTACACACCGGCCCCTTCCCAAGTAACATGTTATACTTAGTACTTGCCTAGCTTTCACATAAGTGTACTTTAACCTAATGTACGGCTTTATTGTACAATAAACTATTATTATAAAAAAAATATATTAATCTCAAATATTCATCCCGTCACTTGGTGTCCAAAAAAAACAAAAAAAATCCGCGATCACATTATAACTTGTCTTACATATGGGGCGACGCTGTTTATCATATGGGACTTTGGTAGTTAGAACTAAAAAAATCATACACATTTATAGCAATATAACAACGCATGTTGAACTATATTTCACAGTTTACGGCCTTAGACCGATGATAGGGCATCGATTCTAAGAACTTCAGCCGTTTAAACGTCGTCAACGCTCCGTGCGCAAAGACATTGTTGCAGTATTGTGCATTCCATTACATAGATCGCGTTTCAACTACACATTTCTCGACTTAAGAAATTGCTTTGAAGTCTTTAAAGTATCTGTCATTTCTCTTTGGTGAAAAATATTATCATTTAAGTAAATTAAGAAGCGACGCACAAGAGAGAGAGAGAGAGAGAGAGAGAGACTAAAGACTGAAGATACTGGACACCGGTTTTGCATCACTAGAGCTCCTTATGAAAGAGTTCGTCCAGGGAAATATAAACCTAACCTTACCTATTTCTGCCGCCAAGCAGTAATGTGAGCATTACTGCGTTCCGGTTATGAATACATGCCAGGTGAAGCTTGAAAACCAACACATTGCTGAGGCTTTTGCCTTTTCTTCGACCTAGATTTAAGCATTGTTTTGTCTTAAATGTTGTATATGTTGTGTTGAAGTATCAACTCTTTTTATTTTTATTTATTTATATATGATATATCGATAGTATGATTACATATTCACAACACTACTTCAAAAAACTTATGTAGATAAATATAGGGACGTTAATGTGTGTGGATAAATACTGTTGGTTCAATTCCGAGTCAGCCTTTTTCAATAAGCATTTCGGTAGGTGTGGTCCCAATGAATTATGCACCCGGCTCAACGAACTTTGCAGAAAGAAACTAATTACTTTTATAATTAAGTGAATGTCATTGTGTTTAATTGGAGTTACTCGTTGAAAAAGTGGGTGCTGGCGTGATGATAAATTCAATGCAAATACTATTTAAAGGCTTGCATTGGGTATATAATAATAAATTGCTTCTGAAAGGCCATCCCATGATCATTTTGATGACTACCCAATTAAGATATTAATCGATTAGATAACCGATTTAAACATTAAACGTTTAAATTATTTATCTTCTTTTGGATTGTGCTTATTGTTTTGTATACTCATGTACTGTTGATTTTTTAAAGTATTTTATTATATTAATATCTTTAAATAAGCTAGTGGTGTAAGTGACCTGCTTGTCATAACTAACGCATTTACACTTTGGTAACTTTAATTCATAGTTTAATCTGGCTGTCTATGTGTACCCGTGGCAACCGCGATATAGGGTTTCCCTAGTGCGTGGCTATGAGTGTGCGTAAAAAAATATTTCGAGATAGTTTGTTTTATTTGAAAAATATTTATAACGCTGAATTTACTTAACAATAACCCTGAAAGTAAATAAGACATAAAAAAAACCGTTTCTAAGGGGTTGTAGATCTCGCTTCGCTGATTCCAGATATGTTAATAACTCAATTTCGCTAAAAATGACGATTACGTTAGTTATGTGTTAGTGTTGACTGCCTACGGGTCGGGTAAATCGCAAAATCTGAGTGGCATTCCCACTGCGCCCGTCACCTTGAGACATAAGTTGACAGGTTCCATGTGCCTGTAATTTCACTAGCGCCTTTCTTACCCTTCCAAACCGGAACACAGTAATGCTGACATTACTGCTTGGCAGCAGAAATAGGTAAGGTGGCAAGGTACTAACCTTTACAAACGTAGGCAAGGTACCTTTACAAACTTTTTCACAAGGAGCTCTGCTGTTACTAAACTAAAAATCATTGTTTTTTATTTTTCAATTTCTATCAGCAGGGAACTATTTGTTTACTATTTTTATTCTAATTTATATTACGTTGTAATAAAAAAATTGTATTCTTTAAGATAAAATAAACATAAATGACAAATTCTCTGAAAAGTAGGACGAAACTTATACCATCTTCAAATGGGTAAATGGGTAAATTTCTGAACTGGTAGTATGCAACATTATTTCTCAAAATATAAATATTTAGATGATGTATTCCGATTATATCCTTCGGGACAAATCAGTCAATCGTATAACGCAAAATCACGCCGATAATATTTCAAAGAATGCTTTCCGTTTAAACCAGAGTCAAGTTTTAAATATTTTCTTCGCGGCGGCCTCGTCAGGAGGATTTGGGCACGTGATGGATGACGGGCGGGCCTTCGGAGACTTTAAGGCTCCACACAATGCCTGGCTTACCCAGATGTCGAATACGATAGCTTTCGGCGAAGGTGCGACGTCACCTTTTTGATAATATCGTACATATGCCAACAAAGATCATCGCTACGCACAAAAACTTTTATACTAAACGTTTACATTTTATTTTAACGTTGTTGATGGTAGTTGCGATCGCCACTGTAAGAAACATACCGACACTTTGTATCTGATAAATAGTTAAGAATTGCACTAATTACGACTTGGAGATCCTATCTTTATGTAAGTATAAAAAAATTACATTGTTGGATTTTCTTAAGAATATCGAATATCGTATTTTAAGATAATTAAAACTTATCTCAAGTCTCAATCCATATACGCAAATTGAAGTCAATACATTCAATTAGTAGAGTAAGAGTAGAGACCATTTAGTGCAGTAAAGATATAATCTGAGAACGTAGATCGTTTTAATGCTTTCCTTTTCCTTCGGTTAATGTATCCTGAGTTCTTGTGTACTATTACTTTTAGGTATAAAACACATACGCCGCAGCCCACTTAGTTGATTTTCTTTGCATAACTGTGTTATAATATTGATAAAACTCAAAGAAAAATTCCTTAGATCCGACTGGTCTAGTCTAGTGGCGTTCACACAAAAAAGCCGGTTAAAAACTTGTTAGAGTAGTAGCCGCGTTGAGGCCACAAACGCTGGATCGAGTCCAGTAGAGTCAAAGAAATTTTCTTTGTGATTGTACGATTTTGGTATCAACAATAATAACAAACTAGTGGAGTATTTTCACAAAAAATAGACAAATATCAAAACAAAAAGAAATATAAAAAACATAATTGTAACGTCCAGCCTCTTTAATGACCACCATCCAGCCTCCATGGATAACCAGAGTCCAATCTCCATGGATGACCAGACTGGCTAGCCACAAGGACAGATTTACTAGACTGACAGGAATCCGAAATTAAACCGACTTTCTTTTGACAAAGGATGACCAGGGCAGTTCTGTCTAAACCTCCGACGCGAGCGAAGATCCTCTCCTAACTGATTTGTACAGACAGACCGTATCATGATATTCAACAAAAAATAATAATATTTATTATAACTTTTTAAGTTTTTCTCATACAAATTTTGATGCAAAAACATTCGTTAAAACTAAATTTTTATTAGTGTCTATGATAACTTTTAGTGGGCTGCAATCAGCAGCCTTACAAAGTATTATTAATAAATCACAAATCGTGATATCTTAATTATGATAAATAAAGCAAATTTATTTATAGACATCAATTTTTTTATTTAACTCAATATCATTGAACCAATCGTCAATAATTAAGTTACGACTTACGTTAGAAACTCAACAATGAATAGTTAGTTTCTCGATTTACCTTTTAAATTATAATCTATTTTAATTACTTCAAGTACCTGACAGATAAACGTCAAACAATCCTGACGTAGTTGTAATTACGTCGATATGAATATAGAAGTTAAACCGCTGGGAGTGCCATGTATGTGGTGGGTGTCGTAGATAGCGACTGAAAGATAAGTACAGGAAATGAACAGTAGTTGAGCGCGATCTTCAAACTTAACTCATCGTAGAGTATTTGACGAATATACCAGCTTAGGTCATATAATAACGAGATTATCGTAATGGAATGCCTGTGTAGGTAATTAAAAATTTAAAACTAAATTATCTTAGTTTATTACATGTAAAAAATAAGCAATTACAGCTCTTATTATTTGTTAACCGTCCTCAAAAAAAGGAGGAGGTTCTCAATTTGACTGTTTTTTTTGTATGTACATGTGTTACGCGATAACTCCGGTTTTGACTTGTGAATAGGTTTTTAATGATTCTTTTTTGTTGGAAAGAGGTATCCATGAGTCTGTCGAATAACGAATGTGCCAAATCACGAATGCAGAATTTGTCCTGAACTGAAAAAGGGCCATCTCCTTCCTTTGAAAATAAAAGTACCTAGATTATAATTGATAACATCAAATTAAAATGACACTATTTTTTCCTATAGCGTATATTTGGGTATGGTCTCATACATTCTTCGTTATAACTCTGCGCCCGCGTCGACCTACTTTAACCACGTGCTGCACTTTAGTTTAAACACGTAATTCACACTTTATTTTACGTAGTAAGTTACCAACTGTCCACCGACACACTACATCAAGGAAAGATTTGCCACAATAACACTTGTATTTTCTGAATCCCGTGACGATTTTATGACACCGAATTCAGAAAAACTTCTACAGAAGTCGGAAAAAACTGTCATCGAAGTCATATTTTCTTTTAAAAATAAAAACTTTGTGGTTTTTTCACATGTTTACTTAATATTATTGATTTTCACACTTGTATATTACTATTTGCTGTACAATTGTATATAATATATATAACTGAATATATATGAACATATATATATGTATATGAACTGAAAGGACATTACCATGACACACATGATAGAGAGAAGAGTTACAAACAACTTGCCAAGAGATCTTGTACAAAAAAATTAAATTTATAGCAGTCATAATCATTTGTGTTTAGTTAAGACGAATAAATATTTGTTATTGATACATAATTCGAGTTCAGTGCCAAAGGGCTACGTAAATTTATTTACCAACGGCATTATAAAGTTTTCAGAAGTTCCATTTGTGAATTAAGCTTCAAAGAAATTATGTAAAATATGGCCTTAAAAGCAAAATTGAAAAGCTAATACAAATATTCGATATATACAGAGCTTTTGTCTGGAATACTGAAACACGTTATCCCATATAAAAAAGTAAAAATAATAAAAAAGTCTAACTAAGTCCAAAAGTCTAATTGGGTCCGGCTCTAACCGAACTGTATATGTATATGGCCAGTTAGACTTTTGGATGCGTGTCCGGCTAAATTAGACGGTGTCCGACTTGTCCGGCTTTGTTATTTCATTGAAAAGCTAACACAAATAATCGATACATATATATACATAAAAGTCTAACTAAGTCCAAAAGTCTAATTGGGTCCGGCTCTATTCGGACTATACATGTATATGGCCAGTTAGACTTTTGGACGCGTGTTCTGCCAAATTAGACGGTGTCCGACTAATCTGGCTTTGTTATTTAATTTAACCAACTTTTATCTTTCGTTGAATTCAGATTTCGATTGATAGCCATATAGATAAATATTAAAGAAGATTGATTTATTCAATTTTATAAATAATAAAAAAACTTGTATTTTTTAAAATAAAATTGTCACATTTCAAAACCTCTTAAAAATTTTAGGTGTCCGGTCTTTTTACCCAAATGTCCGACTAAGCTTTCTAGTTTGTCGGGCTTTACGGTTTTAAGACCTGACAACCCTACCAGATATAAATATAGAAAAACCTTACTCATGGCTCATCTACCAGTAATATTTAGAATGAGACAGAATTGATTACAAGTTCTACATTATAGAAGTCAACCAAATCTATCCTTATGTATATTTTCGATCTAACACTTGCAGTAGATATAATGGAACTAATTACTGCATGTCTCAAAATATTCATTATTGTACAGGAAAATGTGTCTTCGGGCCAGGAGAGTGACGGACTACAGAAGGTCCAGGAAAATTTGTTTTTTTATAGAATATGGAAAGTGTAAGTTTGTACTTCGGAAAACAAACTTAAAAATTCTTCAACGCATTATGTATAGTGTCGAAGGCGACCCAAAGCCATGTAGTATGTTGTTAGCTTCAAAAGGCGCAACAGCTAATTATAGACTATTGAGAACGGAAGCATCAATTACATTATCACATAATTCATTACTTTATTGCTGAGCGGTTTCGCCTCATCGGTTTCTCTTTACGCCATTTACACACTACCGAATTAAGTTTGTCAGTTACGTTCTTTGGGAATTATTTAATTTTGTAATAAGGAAACGTCAGAATGGGATATATGTGAAATTTTATATTTGTTTTTACTACCATGATATTTTTTGTTAAAGACTCCACTAGTTTGTTATTATTATTGATGCAAAGATGGAACAAACACAGGGAAAAATTCCTTCGTTTCGACTAAACACGAACCAGTAACTGTTGCCTAAACGTGGCTATCACTCTGCCAACTAAGTTACGGATCGAACCAGCAGATCTTACTAATTTCTCTCTGTTGATCTCTCTTTCACTCTCTCTCTCTCTCTCTCTCTCTCTCTCTCTGTAGAATGATCTTCGTATTGAGTTTAAACGGCTTTTTTCTGTAGCGCCATGTGTAAAAACTTATGGGATTAAATATACATTTGTGTACATTTAAGGCGCCTATACATATATGAGGCAGAGTCTGGCTAACGGAAGAAGAGTCTGAGGTTTTCTTTTTTAAATCTAGCTAACAACCCCAATATTTATGTCACTGTTTGGAAGTTGGTGTCAGTTGTATTGTGTTATCAGCGATTTTTGTGATTCTCATAATATGACGAAGACTATGAAAAGCGACGTGCGAAAGCTTTTTATTATGATTGGTAAATTTAAAGAGAAACAAGAAGAGAGTGGAATCGTTTTCAAGCAAACTCAAAAATATTTGCGCGTAGTTTCCAATTTCATTTGTTAATACGACTTAATAATTTAGATCTTTGGAAATAAACGTACATAGTAGTAGTATGGCCATTTAATATTTTAGGTGTTTTTTTTCTCAAGTCTGTCATTATACAGGCCCTTTGGGTATAGGCCTCCGCCAATAACTTCACCCAGTTATGAACAGATAGATGATTGACAGATCAATTCATAAAATAATGTTTGTTCCCATGTTATTACTTGTATCCAAATTATTTTTTTCTTTTTATGATGAGTCTTATCAATAATAAATATCGTTTAATTGATAAATTATCAGATATTTTCTCGCTCATTAACAGTTACGTATAATAATTTATGGCTAGCGGTATTTGCTAAAGCCGTAATTTGAGAAAAATTGCATGTCTAAGCAAATAAAAACTTTACGGCCGTAGACTTCCATATATCATAAAAATGTAATGTATTCATTTCACAATTTAATACCCAGTGTATCGGTGTGTATCGTCTATCGTACGCCGTAAACCATGGTTCACTGATCACGACGGCCACATTGAAACACGAGTAATAAAGTATAACAATGTTAATTCCACACCACATAGGAAAGGCGTTACAATTAGATTACGTATTAGACCATTTTAATATTTTCCTTCATGGTTCGTAAATCTTATCATGAAATTAGCAACATTGTTGATTGATAACTTACATCCTTCGTGTAGTTAAGTTTGCACCATTTTTGATTATTGAATCCTAATTAGATTAGATGCTTGTCAAGAAACTAAGTGCGTTTTGATATTATAAATACAATGTTACAACTCATTGCACAATTATTAAAATGACGCAAATTATCAAGTCGAGGAACGGACAAAATTACAAAACGTTATCAATTATTGGACTTTTTTTTCTTGTAATGTACAGTGATTTCATTCAATTATTTGTGCAAAACAAAGAAGTTATAAAATTTTATACTAAGTTTAATTGCAGTTGTTAGATGGATGAGAAACTGATGATACTATCGGTAGTAAAGAGTTGAATAAAGATTTTACTACCGTGCCGGCTACCATTATGTCAGACAATGTTTATGAAAATGTATTATTCATTGCCTATTCTTTTTACACGGCATGAGTTGTTAACAGAAAATTATTTCCACTCCTGTCGCAAAACTTACATACATTGTTAAAGATCTCTATTGGTTATGTATCGATACCTCCAATGAGCACTACGCCAACTTAATTTTTGGACTTGTTCTATTTTTATTTTTATTTTGTTTCTTTATTTTTTTTCACAAATTTGTTTTTTTTTATTTTCGTCCAATAATGCTTTTCGTTTCTTTATTTCTCTTTTTACAAAATTCGGAGAATATAATATTAGTAAATAAATATGGCTGCTTACAAAATAACAGAAAATTATCAAAAAATAAAGTTGACGTAGTGTTCATTGGAGTTATCGATATATAGTAGTTATAATAAGAATATAATCCACTTGTTACAATTACACTTTAAAAAAAGACAAAATTAACAAATGTCCCTTTAATGACCAAAAAAATAAAGATAAATATGTGCTGGGTTGGAGACCAATATTTACTGGCTTGGAGATTAAAATTGGACAGCGGATGGTGCTTTACCGCGTCCGAGGCGTGGTCGCGCGATCTTATCACACCCATTAGCGAGAACCGCGCCCAGCCACTATCTACCGCATCGCTTGCATCTTCATCCGTCTGAACACCATAACCCAACCCACAACCATGGAAAAATATAGCTTAGTTCATTAACGACAAGGTGCTATATCCAACGCATCTGAAAGTCTGTTCCGATGGCTGGCAAGAGGCGACGAGAAATGAGCCTCATCTTTCTCAGTTCAGATTCATAGCCCAGAAATATTGTCCGCTTATCTTTTTTCCGCGTTAGTAGATTTTCGTCTCTCCTTTATCGTGATGCGTATCGCGCTCATAATTTGCGTGATGCAGCTGTTTTCGATGATGATAGCTCAAACGGGCTCTATCAAGCTTTTTGTCATTCTCTTGTTAGACAGCTATTCGTGGAATGTTTCGCCCACACTCGATCCATGTAGGTGCCTAATGCATTTACTATTCAATAAAATCTGATATCGATCTCGTTCTCAGAATTTCGGCGGCGTTGTTGTATGAAAAATTAACATCATAAGTTTTGTGCGTTAAGCTTTTAGATGCCTGACATTTGACAGGTGTGATCATTGACCTTACTTTCGTGTAAACGCTTTTTCTTGTAAATTACTACGGTAGCATTTTGACAGATCGTAAACATGTTTGTTTTTTATTATTTCGCACAATAGAATTAAAACAACGGCTGATTATGTGGTTCTCATCAAGCATCACTATATGACTTAATAATCAACTAGGAATGGCAACTTAGGGTTAGATAATAATAGATGGTTTCTCTACGTAGACAGCTACTTTAACTTTTGTGACGGACTTGTACATTATGCAGTATATTAGTAGATATTTCCATGATAAGTACTTGTTACACGTACGCGAGCAAGCGTGTTAATTGCTGATTATTATTGCAACGTCTGCACTCGTCGATTGCACTCACCGCCGGTTTTGCATGCAATGTGTTGACTTTATTATAGCACAGGCACGCATTTCAGATGAGTAACGGTAAAAAATCCGCAATCACCGTGGTTTGCAATTGATTCCTCCTTCTACAAAGCAATATGATACTGTTTTAAAACGCTATATAATATTCAATCATTAATTTAGACGGAAAACTGGTAATTTATCACTATTATTGAGGAATGCCTTTAGCAGTTTAACATAAATTAAATTTTATAGGGGTAAACTTATATTGTGGAAACTGATCATTGCTTCTTCGCTTGTTTCCTATCATTTTAATCGTAGCCTCATAACATCACAAATGCTCAATAATATGCCATTATGGTAATAAGTTACATACAATTGCACTTCCTTCCTACGATGCGATATCATTGAACTAAGATCGATATCACCTACACGGGCTAACGTCAAATAGCAAGAATTTATGATTCGCGCAGCATACTTGGTGCGCAGGCGTCGTGACCGGCTGAAGGCAGTGGGTACGCGGGAGGGGGTGGTTGTCGGCGAGAACAAAGAGCGGCAGTTCAAACGCGCCGCCGCATGCCCGCTAATAAGCAATAAACAAGGGGGCGGAGTCCGAGGGCGCACCTGAAGGATCACCCCGCCGTGGCAGCATCTCCGTGCGCGCGCGCACCGATAACGTACCGCTGATACGCGCCAGTAATGCGTGTGAATTGCCTACCTCGTAAATCAACGCATCTATCACTGTTCCATAACGGAAAAGTTTCTCATTTCAATCGTAATTCTTATTGGTCTATCACAATTTTTCATTTACACAACGTTCATTACATCAATGGTAGAGTTTAAGCATCTCTGGATAATCAACAATGAATTTTGCGATTGCGGGGTTCCGACATAAACTGAAATGAAATTGTTATCAAAATAATACCAAAAGAGACGTTTACAATTTTAGTAGCACAAGTTTTTATTTTCCTACTAATTTTTGTTTTAATTATAACAGTTACAACTTTTTAAGATTATTATATCCAATACAAGAACTCTAAAACCTAACCTAACAAACGGCATATTTTTATATGGTTAGGAAAGAGAGAAACGAAGAGAAATCACGAAAATTGTTCCACAATCGTAGATATTACATTGCGGTCCATTCGATCAATACGAAAAGACAATTACGAGAGTTATCTGCAAATCCATTACTAATAAAGTAATTGCTTTGAATGATAGTCCTGTGGCCGGAGTCGGGAGCTCATCGCACTGTTGCGTGGTCTTTGGTGCTATTATGAAGCAATAAACAGCACGGTTACAATCAGCAATGCACAAAGATCGCACAACTCTGTCATTACGCTGACAATAAAAAAAAATCACACGGTACAATTCAAAGGCAATCAATGTTTGAAGAATTGCACAATTTCTCGTAACACGAATCGTACAAATTCTCTGGTGAGTGGTCTGATTCGCAACGACCCAGTTAAATGGACCGTGGTGGCCACGCTCCTGCTATTATCGTCATTATCGAGCAGACAGGATCCAGGCTGTCTGTCCGTCTTAATTTTCTAATCGCCTTGAGCTGCCCTTCCTCTATTCACATTAACTAAGAAACTTCGTAACTTTAAAATAATACAACAAATTGAAACTTAGCCAAACTCACCGTATCTTTGATTTGCACAAGTATTAGTAAGAATACGTAAACTAAAATAATAAAATAAGCCCCATAACTATACGACACTTTTCATGGAAAGATATTATAGGAATACATTTATACAGAGCCACGCTCTAGTATAGAATAAACACAAACCATTTTACCCTCTTGAAGCAGTGTTGTTATCCTGTCTGTTTGGTATCACACGACGACGGGAGCTATCGGCGCGGTGCAATCACGCGCAACTGCGCTGTCAATCAATGCTTCAACAGCAATCGCTTTACGTTCCAGGAAACAGGCGTCCTTAGTAATGGTGTAGTAGATACTTCCCTAACTAATGAAGGTCATGACCAACAAGCGAAAAATGATCTTAAAATTATCGCAATGCCACTTATTGTAAAAACGATTTCACCTCTCACGAAATTACTTTAAAAGCTTTTATAAACCCGACACCGATTCCTTATAAGTCTGTTTGTACTTGTATCCCAATTGTAGTACACTGCCAGAATGCTACCGGATCTTACAGTAACCTTAAAAAGGCATCGTGTAAAACAAGTTGCGCTACGTATGTAACTTAAAATAAGAACCAACCGATATTATCATAATCAACTTTAAGTATCCAATCCAAGGGATTTATAAGTGCGCAATGACTTATAAAACATTTTATTCAATTGTTTCACTGCTTAGTGATTTAATATTTACTGTACCTATGTAAACTTGGTATGGGTTTGCTCTAAGATGAAAAGGTTTAGATGACAGAGTTTAGTATGTGTATTTTATCGCCTTGGTATAATAAAGTCACATGTGGTCATATGTCAAGCGTGTTTTTATCACACGAAAGTGATAAAAGCAATACGATTATGTACATATATATTATGTGGAATTTGATGACATTATTTAAACATAAAAAAGTTATCGACTAAATTCGTTCGCAGAATTTTTAAATCTCCCTCTTCTATTCAAAGTATAACACAAATGACTTTAATTTAAACTTTCATGATTTTTACATATTATTTGATTTTTAGTTCGCGACTTAATCATGTATAAATCATCTTTTAATTACCTCGATGTTTCGGACGTATTGCAACGTCAATTGTCTCGAAGGGACTGAAGAGGCGTGTCGACATCTTCTAGCACTGCGAGGTTTTCTAACTACCCGCACTTGGTCTTCATTATTTCTTTGTGCACTAGGGTTGTCACTCTTCAGCCCCTTCGAGACCATGGACGTTGCAATACGTCCAAAACGTCGTGGTAATAGTATTAAAATATGTTTTATACATAATTAAGTCCCGAACTAACGATCAAATATTACACAAATTAGAACTCGGACTTTACTATCTTAATACAAATGTCATATTAATAATTCGTAACGTCAATAGGTACTAAAATAAGAGATTTTTAACCTAAAAAATTAATCTAATCTAATTATACTGGCAGCATTGCCTCGCTGAACGGCAATGGACAACAGCAGTGATCGCAGCCCCTATCTCTGAGTCGGCGAACCAATTCTTTCTTACAAAAATTGTCCGAATTAATACAATAACACATAACCTCAACTACATATGATTCTAAAACACTGAGAGAAGGTGGAATTAACACGTGCTGGGAACCAAACTTGAAAGTCTCGCGAAATTATCACTACGTGCAGCATTTATTACACAAGGTGTGAATTAAGCAGTGTGACTATGTCTATAAGCTCAATAATTTGAGGCATATTTGCTTGATACCTTGTATTTGTATATGACATGTACATGACCTCGGTGGTCTTGTAGTTAGCGCTGTGGGTACTAGATGAGAAGGTCCAGGGCGCGATACCTGGAAGAACTAATTACGGAAATGAACGTTTTCTCTGGTTTGATTGTTCTGGGTAATACCCTCGAGTTAATTTGTTACTCTGGTACTCTTGGCAGTAATTTTTAATTATTATATTATTACAATGAATTTGTATTCATTTACCATCTGTTGTATATAAAATATTGTCGCCAACTTCTAAATGACCCAACTGTAGAGAATAGGTCATTATATATGCAAATAGAAAAAAGTTCTCATAATAATAGTGATTATAAAGGTACATAGGGTTGTCTAATATGGGCTAAAATAATTTCAACAATTCGAAAGCAGAAAAGCAATTTCAATTCACGGTTTTCTACAAAGCCCAGCTTATCTACAGCCAATAACAAAACAATTGTTGGTAACACCGTGAAGGAGTAATTCGTCGTTTCCCTTGCTGGACGCGACGATTAGCACAGCTCTATTTAGTTGTCTATCCGTCGCTAGAGCTGGCAGCTGACGCCGGACGTACCCGACAGACGGACACCGTTACGGAGACTTAGAAAAACGTTTGTTCAGACAACCAGCCCGTCCAAACAAACCTAACTAAGCGGCACTCGACATTTGAACTGTTCCTCGATTGACTGAATGTACTAGTACATTGAATTTGTTCACCGTACTAAGGTATTGTTTTAAATTTATATAACATTTTATAATAGAATAAATATCATTTATATGTCCCACTGCTGGATACGGATCCTATAAAGCGGGGTTCAGGCCATAGTCCGCCACGCTGGTCCAATGTGGGTTGGGGACTACACACTTTTTCCGATGGTTGTGAACCTTCTTGGACGTGCAAATTTCATTTAATGTTGTCCTTCATTGAAAAGCTCTTGGTGAATTTCAAATTAAATTTCGCACATAAATTTCGCGAAATGCACAGGTGCGAGCACAAATTCGAACTCACAGCCTCTGCTTGAGAGGCGGTAGGTCAAGCCTATCACGGCTTTTCATAACATTTTTTTTAATGCACATACTTATAACCCCGCACTAGGGAAATCCTGTATCATGGTTGCCATAGACACACACACGAGAGAAATAAAATGAGTGAATTATGAGAAATAACTTTGGCCATATAAAATATTTCTCCCGGCACGGGAATCGAACCCGGGACCTCTGCGTGACAGTCCTGCATGGTAACCGTAAATAAATACGTAGAGTCAAAGTATCACAACCCTTAAAAACTGCAACAATAATACTGAGCTACATGTTAAACGTATTCTTAGTATCAACAAAGTATTCCCACAGGCGGTGTGGTAGAAGATCGAGATCTCGCGCAGGGCACGACCGGGCACAGGGCTCGCACGTGGGGCCGGGACCACTATCGCCCTTAATCACTGATAATCTGAACTAAAGCAGAGAACAATGCCGCCATAATGTACTCGACAAATGAGCACAATTAATGCCAACAATCTGAAATTGTTTGCGACCGTACCGTACACTCTTCTCTTGTATCGAAAGGAATATATAGGATTCAAAATAGGTAACTAAGTAGGCACATTACATACTGCAATAAGCGTGAAAATTAAACTAAAGTTCAAACAATAAAACAAAACATTTAGACGCCAATCTAGAGATAATGCCTCCAAGCAGTCAGACTAAACTTTAAAGCAGAATCTTTTATTCGAAGTTGTGTTTTCTTTGAAAACTAATCAGCGCATGCCATTGTTGGATCAGACTCGATCTTTACGTTCGTCAATATATCTCGAAGATTCCTCGGGCGAGGAGTGCACTCGTCCCCGGGAAATTAGCTCCGACGACGCCACAATAGTCCATAATTATGAAATGTGTTGTGATTCCAAAGGATATGCAATTTTTCTCTTGCGCCGAACAATGCAAGTCGGTAATGAAAGGAGTCAATCAGTCGTTGTCTGCGAAATAACACTGCCCTTAATTTATGGGCGACTCGGTGCGAGTGCACGGTATTCTCTCCCTCTTTTAATGTCTCTCTCTCATACTCAGAAAGGGCGATGAAACTGTGTCTACCTGTGCCAAAAAGCAAGTTTTGCTTTCATAAAATATGAATCGAAACATTAAAATCATCGAATGAGGATATGCGCCGATTTGGCATAAAGCAACGTGTGTTCTATACGCGTGTACGTGAGAGGTGTACTTACACACCAGCTTCATATGAATTTATAGCGAATGCCGTATTATTTACTAGCATTATAGGCACAATTTGCGAAGCTGTCGCAAGGGCCGACTATAATTTCCCGATGGCAGCAGATCCATCAATACCCGCCTCGGGCCGCGGCCGCTTTCAATTTGTAGGCCGCTCCATCGACGGCAATTACCGTCCGGACGGAAGGCCGATCATCATCGATATACGCGTTTAATAATGCCTAATGACACTTAATAAAGACAGAAAATAAAAGTGTGACGATTATTTATTATCTGTCTCATAAATATAGTAACGGTTTAAAGACTGCGCGTATAGAAAAATACATAGCTGTTGGGATGATATTGCGGTTTAGACAGAATAGCATTTCAGACCATTAATCAAATTAGTATTTATTGTTTATTTACGATTTGAAATGGGTATTTAGTTGCGAAATTGATATTAATGATTTCCAGTTCAAGGACAGTGAAACGTATTGAGCTTCATATTTCGACGATAGCAAAATGTAACCGGTTATCTAAATCACAATTTTACAGTAGAGGGTTTTGAAAGAAAATTTTATATTTTATGTAACAGACCGAATTAGCTAAAATATTGAACAATATATTCTCTCAAGCTTTTGCTTTCCAAACGCCGTACTGTAAAATCGTGATTTTGCAGATAGCCGATTACTCTTTACTGTCGTTGACTTATTAGTGATCGCAAAATCTCATCGCTACCTACCAACTTAATAATAATAATCTAATTTGAAATAAATATTATGACATATAATATTTTTAACGACTTCAAAAAAAGGACGAGGTTCCCATTTCGACTGTATTTTTTTGTACATATGTTACGCGATAACTCTGACATTTGTGAACCGATTTTGATGGTTTTTTTTTTGGAAAGACGGTACCTCAGTAGTGGTTCCATTTAAATTTGAAGAAAATATTCCGCCTCGTCGGTTTTTTTAATACTCTGTACTGATTACAATTCAAAGTTAATAATAACGTTAAAGTAAACATACATTTAATTACATTGTTTGAATGGAGTTGTGACAAAAGATCCAACAACTCAAAAAATAATAAATAAACAAATAATTGCAAATTTCTCTGCATTGATTTCAAGTTGCACAGCTTTTTATTAAATTTTTAGATGCATTCAGTTGCGATTTTTGTGGATTTTTTTATAACTTTGTTTGATCCCGTTTTTACAGTATGATTGTTGTACTAACAATATAGTGCCGCCGACGACGTCATTTACATGAAAATCGGCTGCTTAGATATATATATTGTGACGTCCATTGCCCGCCGTGCTAATTTTTTTCTCTCTCTCCTTTGAACTGGAGAACTTGAAACCGATTAAAAGGGCTTCGGAAATGCACAAAGTGTGATATTTTTCTTTTAACTTCGAACTGGGTTACAAGCTATACAATAAGACGCAGTTAAATTTCACGGATCATTTCATTCTTGCTTTTGAAGCACGTTGATTCAGTTTAGTGCCTAATTAAAGTTATTTTTGACATTAATAACAAACAAATAACGAGTATTAAAATGGAGTAGTAGTAGTAGGTAAGGATTAAATAAAACTTATCCGCTTTATAGACTAACTACCTGTCTAACTTTTGCAATTTTCCCAAATATTTACGGAACTATAAATAAAGTTTGTATCAACAAACAAATAAGATATCCTAAATGTATTATATGTATGTATTCACGAAATTTCGGTGCTTAAAACCACTCCAACCACTGTTAACTGTTTCTTTAAGTCATGCCCATTTCGCTCAGTTGCTCAACTAGCAACTTGCAGGCTAGCCGCGTAGACGACTGACAGCCCATTGATTGGCATTAATATTCTATCTTTCCGGTGCAGGGGTGTTATTTAAACCACTTTTTCTATAAACTATCTGTCAAACCTTTGACAGTTTACCGGTTAGCCACTAAGACTAACATAACTATCTTAAGGCAAATTCCACCTCCACTCGATGTTGCATTGCACACCACAAAACATTTTGATTAACAAAATTTTGACAAAGTAGGTGGTACATATTTTGATTGTCTATAGATATATGTCTGATTTGCCATACAAAGGATATGTCTTAATAAATAAGTTTAATAGCAGTAGAACTCCCTATGAAAAAGTACGTCTAGGGCTGTACTGCTATCTTACCTATTACTGCCGACAAGCAGTAATGTGAGCATTAACTGTGTCCCGATTTTGATGTGTAAGGGTGCTGGTGAAGTGACAGGCTCATGTCTACCTTAAAGTTGGTTTTGAATGAATTGTAAAATATGACTACAGACTAATATGACTATAGAATATGACACGGAGGGACAGTACTTTAAATATCGTAGGTTTTTTATTTTTAAAAGTAAGTAATGCTGCATTTAACGATTTTTTTAAAGTTGCTTGCTTTACCTGGGAATCAAATCGACCAAATGTGAAAAACGTAAAAACCCGTATTTTTATGATGACCGATGAATGAATGAATTATAAAGATTGATTCCTTTTATGTAATATACTATCTTAAATTAAAGGAACACCGTTCAATTGTACAATTTATAAAAAAGAAACAAACTTGAAACTGCCAATGTATCTACGATATTTGTAAATAATTGACCAAATGGCACGCGCGACACAGGGCTTCCCTAGTGGGGGGCTATGAATGTGTGCTTTATTTTTTTATTTCATTTAAATATTCAAAATGTAATCCATCTTTTTATAAGTAAATTCTCAATTTTTTTTTATACGTTCGCTGCTCGTACATTTTCTTACCGTGTTATGATATGTATACGAAACTGTAACTCGTCCACATTGTCAAATTACTTCTTGTTTTTTAAAACCTTCAAGTATCCCCAGAAAAAGAAATCTAATATTTCCAGGTCTGGACATCTCGCTGGCGATCGGTCCACGTGTACCGATCCAAGAAGGAAAACCATCATTAAGAGACTCGGCTGAACTGGAGCCCCATCTAGAAAAAATATCGACATTAAACGCATCGTAATTCATTTTCCTGAACTACAACGTCATGGTGTTCCTTCAATTTACGATACGAAGTTACTTAAAAGGAATCAATCCTTGTAATTTACCCTTTCGATTGGCGTCATAAAATTACAGAATTTTTTTTCTCATTTAGTTGGTTCGATCCCAGGTGAGGCAAGGCAAGTTTTCGAAAATCTATGAATACATGTTTTTAAAAATAAAGTGGTTTTTATGATACTATGTGTCGTGCGCTTGGTGGTAAGCGACACGCCGCCGCCGGTCCATAGCAGTTACAATGCCATTCAGAACTTTAAATCACACAGATCTGAGGGGTACTGCCACTGAGCCCGTCGCCCTGAGACATAAGTCAACAAGTCCCATGTCCTGTAGCTTCACCAGCACCCTTACCCTACAAAACCGGAACGCTTTTCGGCGGAAACAGTGGCAATAATTCCCTTTACAAACCCTTTGACAATGTGCTCTACTGCTATTATAATGTCTTCATAAATAAATCAAAATATTCTATCTGCAACATTTAAAATACTTTACCTCCGTGTCAAATAGTCATAGGACACCCTGTATATTTGATAAACAACAATAAAAAACAATATTCGCTCCGTAAGATAGACCTGAACCGATTTGAAGACCATTGTCTAATTAAGGTTGCTGCGGTGAGCAAAAAGTTATGCGATGGTGAGCAAAATAAAACAACATTTATAATTGCTTTCTGTTTATTAACACTTTAGGGCTGCGCCCCGGATATGTGTCGCTACTCTCGTGTCGCTGCTTACACATGACGGTGTGTCACTGACTAAAAATGAATAATGAGAAAAGTAAAAAAAATGCACTCATGTCATCCCGCTCCATACTAAGTACTGTATTTGTGTAATAAGGCCATATCTACAAAATGACAACTTTTCAGGAGACAGTTTTAAAGATTCTACGAAAGAAATCAGTCGATACTTTTTTTTATAAATAAGAGATCTAAAAAATTTTACATATTTATTTTACAATTTTACATAATTTATTTCATGTAGATCGTATTATTTTTATGACGTATGATAATATGTCGCTTTATTATATCAAGGGTATGAAAAGAATAGATACGATGTTATTAGACCTACAAAGGTGAACATTCTTCACTAATCATCGTATGTTTTTTTATATGAATATAACTCATTTCTAGAACGAGTTTGGCACGAGCTACAACTCAAGATGTGAATTGCTAAATCGAAATTTATAGCCTTAAAAAATTTGCCTAGTGACAGTTACAGTGACAGTTAATCAAGTAAAGGAAGACATGTTTTATGATTATATAACTGCTGGAAATTCAATATCTTTTAAGCACATAAAGAAATTGGAAATGATACTATTTTTACATATAAATCGCTGTATATTTATTTTTTTCACCAATACGTCGGACATTTTACAGGTCAAGCCACTCTCATCGTCAGACGTCATTTAGATGAAAATCGGTTAAGTTTATTGTGACGTCCATTGTCCGCCATGTTAATTCTTTTCTCTCTTTATATTGAACTGAAGAATTTGAAACCGAGATAAAAGGGTTGCGGAAATGTATAGAGTTTGGTCTTCGGACTGGGTTTCAAGTTTCATGATTAGCCACGGTTAGGTTTATATTTGTAGGTTGTAACATACATTCTTACTTTTGACAATGGAACATGTAAAGCGCCCGTTTTATATTCGAGAAAATAGTTTAACTTCTCCATTAAAATAAATCAATAGCCATAGTAATTTGCAGCGGCAGTAATTACAGTGCTTAGTAATATAATAGATAGAAACGAATACGAGTTTCATTAGTGGTATAACTATATTTGGCAATTTCGTACACATGATTGCTTTCATAAGCCTGTTTCTTTGTATTATATCTGTTCTTGTTAATAGATTATTATATAAGTATATAAAATCATTCTAAAACTGATGAAACATAATCACTACTGATTAGATTATGAAAAGTATCAAAAAGCAACTTACATTGAGCTGTGTAAAGTCAAAATAGCAAGGGAACAAGAACTTTCATACTTGTTAATGCTTGAAACAAATTTTTAAAATAACGAGCAATGTATACATGTCAAAACTACACAGTTTAAAAGGTATTTGTAAAATATATCTGAGATTAAATTGTGTCAGTGTAGCAGCAATCACGACATATCACACTAAGAATTACTTCATCAAATATCTTACTAGATACAAACATCTAAGTGGCCCTCTATTTACAGTGCTTACTCTACAAAAATAATTTAACCAACCACTATACAATACATACATTTTATATACTTAAATGTTACCAGAATATAAATAACTTATAGCTTAAAATATACACACAAATACACAAATCTACATCTAAGTTATTATTTATTATCACTTATTTGGAATTCATAGGAATTTGTAAGTACAATAAATACTGTTAATGGAATGACAGATTCATTGAAAAAATATAAATTCTATTCTTAAAGTTACAAGGAGATTTATTAAATATCACTGAGAATTAGCCAAATAATCGCTAAATGAGAAATTAATAATTTCGATATTTCACACTGACATGACAAAACGTATATCAGTAGATCTAATGTGCTTAATATGATATATACTATAGTGTACATACAACCTGCTGGCCGTGCGTTAGGTTTGTGAGAAAGTAGTGTCTCGTGGACTTGTCGCTCCTCGAGCGCGTATAACGGATAGTGAGCAGATTATAACTACAGGATTTAAGAGAACTCCATCAATTATGTCAAACGTGAACTTTGATATTCTTTGGTAAATTAACGATGAATTTAAAACAGTATTGATTCTTTTTTTAATTCTTCAATATTAATTTTCTGAAAAGAGGAAATCGTAGGTAACTATTGTTAAGATTAATTATAATGAGAGTAGAATACATTTTTTAATTCTTTTTGGGTAGGAACCATGAAATTAACATTATTTTATACAATCAATGCTTATTTCTTATTCTTACATTAAATACAATTCGATAGCAAGGTACTCTTTTAAAAACTACCACAAGTGTTCATTGGGTTTTAAGATCAATTTAAAAACGAAACAATAATTCGAAAAGTAATTCTATTCCTTTCTTTTGATATATTTGTTGGTGACAAAATTGATTCTTATCTCATATTCACAGCACTTCAACTATTTTTCGTGTAGTCCTTCGCGGCTTTAGGAATGTCATTTTAACAGTCATTATGGTTTATTAATACTAGTTCACAGCGGATGCCGAGGCGCGGGGGAATGATCGGGCCGCGCTGGTGCTGCGGACGGGTGCGCGGGAGGTGGATATGGGCAATAGCGAAGAGGAGGTGGAGGTTTCTGCAACCAGAGGTCTGGTGGAAGCCCAAGAGGTTGGGGCCAAGCGGCAGGCCACGCGCGGCCGCCTAAGGCTAGCAGCTGCAGCGCTGGAGGCGTTCTGGCCCACGCCGCACGCTTTTCTGCGTCCTCCTCCGCCGGTGTCGCTCCACCTGCATACAGTCGCAGCGGCGATCGCAACAGCTGTTGCTCCATCAACATCAGCTCCATAGGATCTCTGTGGAGCAACATAAACTACATGTAAGCAATATGTCATATATCATATTGTAGCGTACTAAGTAAACCTACGACTTATATGTAACAAAGGAGATCTATAAAAAACGAACATTTCGGATTACTCAACAGTAAAATAAACATCAATATAGGCCTTTCAAACATCGAAAAGTTCTGTTTTAGTAAAACTAGCAAATCGTACAGAATGTAAGCGTCAGATTCTTCGAACGTGAGCGTTTTGCGAACTCGCCTGTTCGTTGGCTTTCAGCGGTCCGTCGTCAATAAAGCTGTTCGAGGAAAGGCGGCCGCCGGCGGGCCACGTGGCGGTGCTGCCCTCGTAAAAATTTAATATCATCGCACTACAGCACACGCCACGACACAAGATTCTGGATCAATGAGATCATCAGACGTATAACTACCTCCTTTCGTTACTATACATTGCTTTTTTTTAACGGTAACTTACGATGGTACGGAGATCAAACAAATTATAATTTTGTCTCAAAATACTATCTTAATCAGAGTACGAATGAATATGTTAAAGAAACTGGAATATTATGGTATCGGTAACGATTTCGTCGAAGCTCCTTTACGAGTGCGTTCGGTCGTAGTTAACGAGGCGCGCGGCGGCGCAACGTGCTCGTCTTGCCCTTTATTGCTCTGGTACGCGATGCCCTTTATCGGTTCCTGGAGGTTGTCGCGACCGCCACCGAGCACGCTTCCCGCTAACTCGCTATTTTCGCCTTGCTATGAAACTATCGCCGCACTATGCGTGTGCAATATTGCATCGTTTACGCCCGACCAATAGAAACTGAACATTGTCGATAATTCCTTCCACACTCAGACGCGCGTATCAGACTTTATCGCACTCCGAGAGAGATCCGACAGTTGTGAATAATGGCTCTGCGTCTCAACGAACGAGCGATAGTCTGAGAGCGGTTAAATGAGCGTGACGACGCAGCGAAATCGAGGTGAGCCTCAAAATTGGCATGACATCACGAGATGCCGTGTCGAATTTAATCTATCACCACTCGCCAGCCGCGGGCGCCGGCGCGTCCCGAGCTCCGGAACGACCCAGGAATTACGTATAAAACAGGTAGTGCCCACACACGCTATAGTAGAAATAGATTTTTTTCTAAACTTTAATTTCAAATAATTTGTACAGAAACAAAAATTTTTGTAGCTGTTATCATACCATTATTACGCTTTTCGAGTCTCTATAATTTTCCACTTTCGACACGCAGCGCTCTTTTAAAGGAAAGGCCAAGAATAACAGGGTCAAATACCTACCTACTAAGCACCTACCTAACTTACTAAGTCCAGCATCTAAGGTGTCTCCGTTTACACGTGCATCTAACTCAGAAATATCTTGCATTATTACAACTAATCAAATCAAACTCTTTAATTTCAACTAACACATTCCACGACATTAATGTTTTGAAATTTACACGTCTTCATCACGGCGGCAAAAGAGCTTTAGCGTCAGTAGAGCTCAGTATATGTAGCAGGGAGTCAGTTCGGTGGTTATGCCTTTTCGGGTGTTGCGGGGGCGTTAATGGCGTATTTATTATGATCTCGGTATCAGCTGTAATAGCCAACACTCGCCGGCAAATTACAGGGCGGCGGTTATAAGAGGCCGCCGCTAGAGACGCGCCACGAGCATTTGCACTTATCGATATCTTACTGCATTCCGTTTATCGATAGGTGCATACGAATGCATAATGGATCTATCAGATAAAATATGAAATATAATTTCCTTTTGTAGTGATATTTCCATCTTGACATAATATATGTTACGATAATCTGTTCGACAAAAAACTTTTAAACTTAGTGTATGCATGATATACAGTTCTAAGTTATCATGAATGATATATTTTACTACGTAATTTGTAAGATTGAGTTAAACAATAGAATGTCATATAGGTACCTTAGTATCGAAACGAAAAAGTATATTCTTTTGGGCATCATTAATTTCACCTAGCCCTAGAGCAGAAAGAGGCAATAAATCGCACCAATCTAACTCACTGAACTAAGCATCGGAACATTTCGAAAGCTTGCAACAATATTGTGTACTTCAAAATATCCTGTCTTTAAAAAGACCATATTAAATAAAAAGATAGAAGCTATTTAAAAAGTAAGTCATAGTGATGTAACTGTTAAACACGCGTCTCACGCCTGCGGCCAGCACGCAGTTGTCGTTAAGTTATTTCTAGCCCTTAAGTGAATCGCATGCAATTAACGAAGAGGTGCGTCCGAGCATAAATATGAATCCTCGCCCGCTAAATATCGGCTCTGATTGAGCGAGGGGCGGATCTTATTAATTAATGGATGAAAAGCCGCCTCGGCCACCACACCACATAACACCACCGCCCGATTCTCACACAATGGCAATTCATCACACTTATTGTCTGACGATTTCGGACGTCAGCGAAGGAAGTCATTAAGGTTGAACGCCGTTAGGCACTCGTTTAAAACGTTTATATTTATTGCGGTGTGAATTCGGAAATCACGATATATAACTTAGTGATATCACATCGGGCGGGCAAACAATGGAAACCCACGGAAGTACTTAAACTGGCTTTTAAGTCAACTTCCAATCGTCAAATCAACTGAGAGTCGAAGTGACAGACAGTGGAGTGGCAATTTGCGTCGAGATTTTATCTGCGTCTCCTACGCGCTGCGATGTGAATTGGCCGATGGAGCGGCGCGGGCGCACGGTAGCCGCGCCACTGACACCGCTCAATGTGGCGCGAGATACAGCAGGCCTCTAATTATTCAACCTTCATTTCATTACATGAGAGTGCAGAGATTGTGACAGACGAGTGAGAGAGGCAAAAGGGCATCAGAGGTATTATAATTACCGCCTTGATATTAACCGAAGCTAAAAATTAACCAATGAACATTTATTTTAAGTTTTGGGCGGAATTTATGAAATATTTTATGTAATACTTAAACATGAATCATGTACAACGTTTAGTGATCGTAATTTGAATTTTTATGTACGGGCGAATTAGTACAGAAAAGAGTAAAAAAAATGGGAAGCTTATAGTAGGTACCCTACAAAAGTATTAAGAAAAATATTGTTAAAACAATAATTTTGACCACCAGTCACATAAGTATATATGGGAAAGTTCTGAGTACAAGCGAATGAATCTAAGTTGGCAGCGGGACGGCGGCTGCGCGGGCGCTGGGAAGCGCGGTAATTGCGCCGATAACATCTCGGATCAGCCATCAATCAGCCGAGTAGCCACCAGCCATCAGCCCAGTGAACTATCAGCGGCTGCCGAATCAATTAGCCCAATCGATACCCGACACTGCTGCGCGCTACGTTACATTATTAACACAATCAATTCGGTGATCATGCTCGCTTTAGCTTTTAGTCATGTAGCTACTGGAAGTGAAAGTGTAACGATTTATAGGTTATTAGAAGATAAGCAAAACTACGTGAAAAAGATATCTAATGATAAATCATTCCCTAACATTGAACCTCATTCTTGCCTTTTAAAGCTATTAATATATTTCTTTATTTTTCTACAAAGTTGCAATTGTTCCACTGTTTAGTAAAGTCTCCTTTTTCTTTCCATACTTTCCGATCGAACTCAACATGTTTCATAAACTTTTCAAAAGATTAATCCGTCTCTTTATGGTTTTTCTTCTTATTCCCTTATTAATATGAATTATTTAATCGTTACAAAATAAAACAACATTTATCGCCCATTTCAACAGAAGATTGAACATTCCTTTTGCATAATTCAGCAGGTTACTCAAAAGGTAAAACATGGATAAACACCTGAGCGAGAAACGCGCCGGTCCACATCACGCCTCCGGGAAACCGGTCCCCGGCCGAATGTGCATCACACCGATGGGCAGATAATAGAAATGCGCTTTAATTTGTCGTTTAGGGCATAATGAGGAGCGAGCCCTGTGATTACACTACGAGCCGCCGCCGCCGGCCTCGGTCGCTGTTGACGTGAGCTGTTTCCACACTCCACTCCCCGCCTTCACATCGCAACCATGCATCCTCGAATGTATTAAGTCGAATATAGCCCTCTCGCGTATGCGAAATTCATATTCGAGATCAGTTCGATCGAGGGCTCCAGGTAGTGGTCGCCCATGGGAACGCCCGCGACCGCTTCGCCTGCCTGCCGGCAAATTCTCGCCTCGTACACTGCAATCTTTCGAACACCTTCGACTTAATGAGGGAAAACGGTGTTTTGCAAACGCTCGAAAACTGAAACTGACAATTCGTATTAATTTCTGCGAAATATACCTACAATCTGAGGGTCTCTCCCGGCCCACAGCCACGTCGAGAACAATGGTTACGTAATTATGTTCCCACGGATATAACATTCGAATTCCCGTTAACGTAACACGAGTTGCGCACATCCAGTATGTACAAGAATATTGGACAAGAAAGCCATTATAATTTAGCGCTTTTATCGGCAAGTGCAACTGCGTTTATTGTGTCAGGTACTTTAGGTCTACTTGCTCAATCACGATGAAGAGCATTATTGTTTTATTATAGTCAATAAGATAAAAAATAAATTACCGAAAAACGCCCCATACTCGTAACTTAAAAATGGTAAAGGTTTAAATGTGATCAAAACGAATTTATATCCCGAAGGCACGAATATTTTACACTTATAGTCTAAATTTGTTCAAGTCGATCAAGCAGATAGGGCGGATAACAGCGTGGAACCTTCCTAAATCGGTGTTGTGATCAGTGTTTGGGCACATATCGGTCGCAATCAGTCGAGGAGCCTCGTTTTAAATCTTATATTCATGGAAAGCCGCTTGGCGCACAAATTGCAGGGCGGCCGACCTAATGCCTTTCAACTGTTGCTAATAACCTGCCAATTTATCAAACTCGCCTGGAGCGCCGCGTCGCTGCGATTTTGGACAATTTTAACATATTATTCGGATACAGATGTGATCAGGGTTGTTCATAGTTTAGAATAAATACAGATTCTCGTCGATACCTGACAACCGCTTTGAAATGAAAATGAACTAATATAAACAATAAAAAACAATAAGCATACAAGCAAAAATTATTTAACTAAAAATAAATTAGAAACAGAAATTGTCCTTTTTAACAGCCACTTATAGCCCCGCACTAGGAAGACCCTGTACCGCAGGTGCCATGGACACACACGTAGACAATCACACATTACACCCAAACTCACGAAAGAAATAAAAGTAAGCCACACAAATATTTATTTCTCCCGCCCCGAGAATTAAATCCTTGACTTCTGCGTGGCAGCCAAGCGTAGTAACCGTTCGGCCATAAAGAATTTAAAATTGTAGATTGCTTACCTATCAAAATCAGTGAGTCTCGAGGAGTCTCTGAAGCCCTTTGCAAAAGGGTTGGAGTCTATCTTCAATTTAGTGATAAGCTGATTTTGGTAGGCTGTGACTGCGGTGAATACGGTTTCAGGGAAGACGAAGGTGCGATGCTGCTCTCGGGTGAGATCCGTGATGGGGCCAGCGCCTTCTCTGACTTTAACCAAGTGAATGCGGGGCTGATACCGATGCATGGAGTTCAGAACAATCTGAGGAGCAAGAGAAACTTTATTTTAGACTAGACACTTTTCAATCAAACACGTCTTTCTTTTTCATCAAGTTTACATAAAAATGTTGACATCATTGACAGAATAGACTGTGTTTAGTAACATTACAGCTCCTTGTGAAAGAGTTCGTCCAATGAAGTACTGCCTACCTATTCCTGCCGCCAAGCAGTATTGTAAGCGTTACTGCGTTCCGGTTTTCCAGGGTAAGGGTGCCGGTGAAATTACAGGCACATGGAACTTGGCAACTTATATCTCAGAGTGACAGGCGCAGTGGCAGTGCTCCGCATATCTTTTCGAGTTAAAGCTCTGAGTGGCACTGCAACTGTTATCGACAGGTGTGTAGTTTACCATCAGGCGCACGACTTATTCGTCCCGTCACTTGATATTATAAAAAGAATTCAAATTATGCCAAATTATAAATCACGGCAATTTGACCTCTATTTAATAACATTAACATTTTTCATCAAAAAATGCGTAATCGACTTTCGTAATATAACTTTACACCGACATCTTATAAAAATACTGAGTGTAATTATGTATACGTATCATTCATAACAGTTTGCAATTGTCTATTTTGAGTTATAAAAAATGCAACTTTTTTCGTTTATTTGCTAGTTATAATAGCATTAAACATATTTTTATTTTACTCTCTAAGACCGGTTACACACGGCCACTTAGCGATGCAGTCGCTAATCGTCTACCTTTACACACGCGCGCGGTTTTAAGCAACGATGCAAACGCGATGCAAGCACACGACTGCATCGACACTAACGCGCGATTGCATCGCTACACTTGGGATGTATAAGTGATTGCATCGATTCGAAAACAATTATAATATTTAATGAATATCCTAATGTTTTACTACCATGATATTCAATTCTTTTGTTATGAAATTACTCCACTAGTTTGTTATAATTATTAATACAAAGATGGAACACTAAGAAAAATTCCTTCAATCTGGCCGAATTTGGTCCAACGTCATTCGTGTCGACGCTCTCCTAATGGGCATTGTTCACAATTTTTGACCTATACATATTAATTTTTTGTTTTCGAAAATATAGACTATTCTAAGACACTAATTTGAATATTTTATCATTTCGTACCTTATTTGCCTTGTTATGATTTTTTGAAAATGTTGCAAGTTATTTATTTGGTGACGTCATCAATGGCTCTATAAATGTTAACCATTGCGGCAGGGAATAATTAAAAAAGTAAATTGACATCTCTCAGAATGTCAAAAACGAAATTCTAACCTATAGATGTATTTCGTTACTTTTTGTTCTCTTGTATTTCTATAAAGTATTGGATATAAAGTATCTTTAAAGTATGTAGAATGCTACGCATTAGCTGGACCCAGAATGTTCCCAATATGACAGTTCTTCAGCGCGTTGGAAGTTGCGTATCTTGGATACGTTCTACGGCATGAAAAGTACCGACTTCTCCAACTGATAATGATGGGCAAGATCGAGGGTAAACGACGTACTGGAAGAAGGAAGAAGTCGTGGTTGCGCAAAATCCGGGAATGCATGAATATTGCCAGCGTAGAACATCAGTTTCGCTTGGCTCAAGACAGGGAAGAGTTCTCCAAGCTGACGGCCAGTCTCCAGTAGTGGAGAGGCACTACATGTTGATGATAATATTGGGGTTTCATCGTTCTACTATTTTCGCACGTGTTTTTGTTTCTTCTTGTTTTATTTAGTGCAGTTATATGAAAGACGTTATATAACGAATCATGAACTTTATAAAAGCTGAATCTTGTAAGTTGCCAAAAGTCGAAAATGTAATGATTATTTACTTAAAATAAGCTTAATGTAGCAGAAATAAGAAGGGTACAAAACGTTCAAATGTTGAAACATCTATGTAGATTTAAAACTTTGGGGAATTTATCGCAAAACTAAATATCATGCGCCTTTAAAACGGGTTAAAATCAGACATGCACCTGCCCCCTGGTCTTCACAAGATATTAAGATCGCTATGGCTCTCAGAGATAAGGCGAAACGACGCTGGAAGAGGCTTCCTACAGATGACAACCTAGCTCGTTTTAAATACCTGCGTAATCGTTGTAATCGCTTGTGTAGAGATGCTAAGAGACGGCACATTCACGATAACGTTGAGAAATGCGATTCCACTCAGATCTGGAAATTCCTAAAGTCCATTGGGATTGGTCGATCCACTGCTTCTGGTGATTCGTCCCTTCCTGATCTTAACGCGCTTAATAGACATTTTTCCCTACCCCCTGTTACTTTAGATAAGCATCGTAAAAGCGCTACCCTTCGCATCTTGGCTGACTATACTTTACCTCTTTCTCCTTCCGGACTGTTGCCGAATATGAGGTCAAAACCCATATTCTCTCTATTTCTTCTACTGCTGTTGGCAATGATGATCTCAGTTCCCGTATGATTAGCCTCATACTCCCTGAACTTGTCCCTATCCTCACTCATGTTTTTAACTTCTCTTTAGAAGCTAGTTCTTTCCCTTCTCATTGGAAACTCGCCCATGTTATACCTTTACCCAAAACGTCTAACCCTACTTGCCTTTCCGAATTCCGTCCCATCTCCATTCTCCCATTTCTCTCCAAAGTCCTCGAACACATTGTCAACAAGCAGTTAATGTTGTATCTTTCTTCTAATAAGTTGCTTTCCCCGTTTCAGTCAGGTTTTCGTTCTGGCCATAGCACTGTGACTGCACTGTTGAAGGTAACAGATGATATTCGCCTCGCAATAGACAATGGTCTTCTCACTTTGCTTATAATACTTCTGGACTTCAGCAGTGCTTTTAACTCTGTGGACTGTGACGTATTGCTTGCTTCCCTTCGCTCTTTTAATATTTCTCCTTCGGTTATAGCTTGGTTCGACTCCTACCTCAGAGGCCGCTCGCAGTGTATTCGCTCTGACGAGGCTTCCTCTGATTGGTGTGACTTAGTTGCTGGCGTTCCTCAGGGTGGTGTTCTTTCCCCTCTCCTTTTCTCTGTTTTCATCAATTCTGTCACTTTTGTGCTGTCTTCAAACTTTCATCTCTATGCTGACGATTTGCAGGTATACCGCAGTTTTAAAGCGTCTGATGTCGTTGCAGCCGTTGAAGCGGTTAATGCTGATTTACGTTGCATCGCTCATTGGGCTGAGTGTTTTGGTTTGTTGGTGAATCCCAAAAAGTCACAGGCTATAATTGTGGGAAGTGGGTATATGCGTGGCATATTGCATCTAGATTCTGTCCCACCTATAGCGTATAATTCCACGCCTATTGCTTATGCTTCTACTGCAACTAATCTTGGCTTGCTTTTAGATTGTAATTTGGTTTGGACTCCACATATTAATGAAGTCAGTCGTAAAGTCCATTTCTCCTTGCACTCACTTAAGCGCCTCCAAAACGATTTACCTTTAAAAACCAAAATATGTTTAGTCCAAACACTTATTTTGCCCTTCTTAGACTATGCTGATTCCTGCTATTTGGATGCTACTGAAGAACTGCTAAATAAGCTTGAACGACTGCAAAACCTATGTATAAGGTTCATCTTTGGGCTTCGTAAATATGACCGAATTTCACATTTCCGCAGTCAGCTCAAATGGCTTCCCATCCGTCTCCGCAGGAATTTGCATATTGTCTCCATTCTTTACAATATTTTACATAACCCTGTGTCTCCCGGGTACCTGAAAGAGCGTTTCAGCTTCCTTAGGTCCCAGGATAAACCCTGTCGCTCTCTTGTTAGGTCCCAGTTATCTTTTCCATGCTTCAATTCCGGTTTCTATTCTCACTCCTTCACTGTTCATGCGGTCAGACTTTGGAATGCACTTCCTATTACTGTTCACGAAAGTAAATCGTTAGCTATTTTTAAAGTGAGAGTTAAAGAGCATTATTTATCTACTATTTCATCCATATCTTAGGTATTATATTATAAAATATGTATTTATCTAAGTATTTATATAATTTAAAACAATTTAATATTTTTATATTATTTTTACATTATAATTTTTTTTTTGTTTTGTTGTGCACATATGCCCGTTCTTTTAGTTATAGTGTCCTGTATTTAGGTCTGCAGGAAGAAATTTCTATTAGAAATAAGCAGAACCTTTTGTTTTTAATTTCGCTTGTATTCTTTGTGGCTTGTATTTTTCCTGTACAATAAACTATTAAATAAATAAATAAATAAATATCTGTTGCGTGGACCGGAAAAATGGAGCAAAGTAGTCACCACTTTGTACCCACGTGATGTGAAGTAAGATGAAAGCTATTGTGAAATGAAAACTTTATACAGCTTCTGCGTTATTAGATTAGAAATGTTATGAGATTTTGAATTTATCATTTTGCATTTATAAAAGCTTACATATTTATTACGAATAATCAGGAGATCTCTATGCATTCTAGAAGTATTTGGCTGTACAGTTGGCTGTAGAGTAAACAAGTATTCTTACAATACATATTGGTCGAGCCTAGACCAACGTGAGCGCACCAAATTGATATACAGCTAGTGCTGCTGTGTACACGCTCGACAAATTTGAAAAAGAGCATTACAAACGGCCATTGTAGATGAGTTTTGTGTAACTGCCCACACGTTGGTCGCTGTCAGTTATCATTTACATTGAAAGTATTTGGATGGCGTACAAGATATTATAAATAAATAAATAAAATAAATAAATAAAAAGACATTTATTTATCCACAAAATACACATAAAACTAGTACAAATAAAAAACAGCGACAACTAAAACAGAAATGTGAATAAAAAGGTTGAAGACTCAGCATTGCTGATTTTCAGTCTACACCTAAAACTATATCTATTCGCTTGCTACAACCGACCGGCAAACGGAGCACTAAATATTTCATTTATACTTAAGGTTTTTAACTAATCGGTAACTAAACAAATAAATACTACTGAATATTTAATGTATAATGTAGTAATGACACTCGGTTACTACTTACATAACTAATGAAACATAGAGGCTGTCTGTGTTACACTTAAAAACTATAAAAGTCATAATAATTTACAAAACTACAGATATTATAAAACCAACAAAGTTAAAAAAGTTTATTTATTTAGTGTTGCTACAAGTTTTAATAATAGACCAATTGCTACTAGATTTCTGTACAGACAGGAGCCATTTAAAACACATTTTTTTGAATGAATATAGCGTACTGGCATTTTTTACTGGAGGTGGCAGGTCATTCCAGCACTTGCTTGCTGCAAATCGAAAACTGCCCCTGAAGAGTGCTAAACGAGGAATGACTAATACACGTATGTGAGGGTACCGTTGCGATTTGACATTACGACTGTGTGACGAGTCACTCCAGTTAAGTTTACGGGCTAGATATTCCGGGGTAGACGAGATCCTCAAGGTGTGTACCAGACTATTAAGTTTTAGAGTATATCTATTTTTCATATTTAATATATTATACATATTTAAAAAGGGAGTAATGTGAGAACGGGGTGGTACTTTAAAACAATATCTAATGCAAGAGTTTTGAACTCTCTGTATTTTATCAGAAGTTTTCTTATTTAAACAAGGGCCATATACTATATCTAAGTAATCTAATTGGGACAGCACCAACGAATCAGTCAATCTTACTCTAACAGCTGTGCTCAGGTAAGGTCTTAGTTTGTAGAGTTGCTTCAATGCTGAGTAACATTTTCCTATTTTGGAATTAATGTGATTTTCGAAACGCTGCGATCCATCAAGCAATAAACCTAGGTTTTTAACTATAGGGGTTTCATTGAGTAACTGGCCATTCACCATCACCTTAGGGGAAACACTTCTAACTGCTTCAATTTGTTTACGCGTACCCAAAACTGTGATTGAACATTTTTTAGCATTCAGTTGAAGATCGTTTATGTGCGACCATTGTGATAGAGTCTCAAGATCGCGATTAAGAAGAGCGACTGCACAATCAACATTGCTCGTAGTCAAGTCCGTATGAACCAGCACTTGGGTATCATCTGCATACATATGTACAGATCCGGAGCTAATGCATTTATTGAGATCTGAAGTGTAAATGGAATAAAGAGTCGGGCCAAGAATTGAGCCTTGAACTACTCCTCTTTTTATTTCCATTGGCGTAGACAAGATCTTCCTACCATTTTGATCTGTGCACTCCGTAATCTGAGTTCGTTCACTAAAGTAACTACTAAACCAAGAACATGTTAATTCGTCACAACCATAATATTTTAATTTATCGACTAAAAGTTTTCTATTGATACAATCGAAAGCCCGACTATAATCTAGTAAAACTAGAATAGAAGCACGATTCTCGTTGGATGCTGCCAAAACGTCGTCGACAACATTCAATAAAGCCGTGGTGGTGCTGTGACGTTTTCTAAAACCTGACTGACATTCTGGAATAATGCAATTACTTTCAAAAAACTTAAGTAAGCTAGAGTTCACCGCTTTTTCTAAAACCTTTGATAGAATTGGTAATAATCCTATGGGGCGAAGATCCTTAACAGTCTCTACGTTACTATTTTTCGGTAATGGTTTAATAATAGCAGTTTTCCAATGTGTGGGGAATGTTCCACTTTGTAGCGACTTATTTATGATTGCTGTAATAGCGTCCAGGGAATACGGTAATGTTAAGTTTATCATTGTTAAAGAGATCCCATCGGCACCCATAGCATTAGAGGATAACGAGTTTAAAATTTTATTGATTTCTTGAGGGTTAAAGGCGGGAAAACTAAAGGTATTATGACTGAACCTACCTGTCAAATTAGGATCGTTATCGAAAAAATTACCCGCAGGAATAGTATCTATAAAAGACCTATTAATTATATTGGGATCACTCAAATGTGCCGGTAATGCGGACTGCTTCTTATTTCCTAATACTTTATGTACTTCCTTCCACATTTGCCGAGGATTTTTTAATGAACAATTTATTTTATGGGATAAGTAATGTTCCTTCTCTCTTTTAATTACATCATTTACCATATTGCGTAATGATTTATATAGCTCTATATCAGCTTTATTATTGGTTCTTTTCGCGCGCTTACAAGCTTCGTCCCTATCTAACATCATGGCTTTGACAGTGTCTGTAATCCACGGTGATGGAGGCGACTTGAATACTCTAGTTCTTTGTGGAACAAAATGGTCAAATAAGCCTAGTATAAGCGAGCGAAAGCACTCTACCATGCCATCGACACTATCATGTTCCATCATCAGATACCAAGGAGTAATAGAAGAAGCAAACTGGTAAGTTTTTGTGTCAAAATGTTTATATGGCCTATAAGTCACGAGCCGAGAAGGATATTTAGTAGTTTTTAAAGGAAACTGCGCCATTACAAATGCGTGATCACTTAACTCATCATTATGAATTATC